>NC_088872.1:43108439-43434401 GCF_032884065.1 Artemia franciscana | reverse complement strand
AGACCCTGATGAACCTTTCCGCCTAGACCAATGCCAATGAAACAATAAGTATGGCAAACACTGGATTCCGTTAGATCTACAGTGTGATAACCAGACGGTCGGACAGACCATGAAGTTCAAATATTCGGAGAGCACCATATACAACACTGAGTCGTGTCAACAGGAAGTCAAGATCAGTATTGGACAGGCTAATGCCTTTTTTTAGAAAGCTAGCAAAGATATGAAAAAGCCGGAAGTGCTTTCTGAAACTAAAGTTGAGATTCTTTAATAGCAACGATCTCTCCCCGCTCAGTCATGGCTCAGAAACATGGCTTTTAGGCCAACAACTGGAAAAGAAAAAACATATACTTAAGACGCATCCAAAACATCCATTGGACATAGAAATTAGCAAATGCCAACATGCGGCAAAAGACATCCCAGCCTCTGATAACTAGAAGCAAAGGAAATGGAGATATCTTGGAACCATGAAGTGCCAGCCTTTCCTACTTACCACCGTCGTTCTTCAATAGCAACCGTGGAGCTCCAGAAGTGACCGGCAGCACTTCTTGAATTCCCTAAACGCCCTTGGAGGTACAATAGGATCCAAGAGTATCTATTCCTCTATGACAGAACTAGCTACACTAATCACTGTAGCATCAAATTACCAGAGTTTCAATCTTACTGTGATCGTTTTCAATTTCCCAGACATTCCTAAGCTGTGCAACAACACCAAGGTATTTCGCTACTTTACTTCTTCCCTTTTGTTTGGAGTCTCCATCCCCTGATTACTTAAAAAAAAGAAACATGCTTGTTTCTTCTACCATTTCATCACCTACCTTCATAGTATCTTCAGTAACATCCTCTGCTCTGCTCTAGAAAAAGCTGCAATCGGTAATATGAAGCATGAGTATTTAGTTTCCCTTCTATGTCCCCATGATTTGATTTATTTCAATTTAGTATGCTCTTTGCATGTTTATTAAGACTATGATGAACATGATTACAATCCCTCACACCATTTCCACGTAATCCAAGATCACCTGAACAAATTATCAAAAATCTATAAACCTTACCATCGTAGTCACAAGTCAGTTCGAGTAAGCTGGTGGATTTAGGCACACAAAAAATACCGCAGGCACAAAAAAAAATACGAAAGAAGGAAGTAAGCATTGCTGATAGCAACCCAAAAAAAAGAAGATGAAAGAATACCGGCAGCCATGTTCCAACATCTCCAGTATGAAGCCATCCATCCTCATCCAAAACTTCTTTGGTTTTCGCAGGCTCTTTAAAGTACCCCATAAAGACGTTCGTTCCTTTGACACAAATTTCACCTTGTCCAGCGACTGCGTAATATTCCATATCAGGAACATCAACAAGCTTTATGGCACAGCATGGAAGGGGAGGACCAACATGCTCTGGCTTGGCGTCACCTTGAATTGTCAGTGTTGCGGGAGCTACACATTCTGTCTGGCCATAACCTTCAACGACCTATAAAAGAAGACGAAAAGCAAATGAACGTTAAGGAATGTTTTGTTTTTTCAAATACCACCCACGTGCTTGGCAAAAAGTAAAGGATGATGCAGTCCCTAACAGCTTCATCAATTTCAGCTATTTTCAGAGTTCAAAGTAAACACACCTGGCTTAAATTGGATATTTTATGAACTTATTAATTCAGTGAGCCCTTTTTAGCTCAAGAATTGTGAACAATTTCAACACTCGGCTATAAATCTTTTCTAATGAAAACTAGTTTATTATAATCCAAGATTTCGTAATGATTGGTTAAGGTTAATAGTAATGTGTAACCCTGACCTATGTAAGAGGATTGTCAAAAGAACTATTTGTGCATTAAGAACTTTTAAAAAGAATTATAGAGTTATTGTTATTGAATCATCTGAATCGTTTATTTTACCAACAAGCCAGCAGAAGAGGGGAGGTTTCTGTCGCAAGGGCCGTAGTACCCGCCGGGATTGGTATATCCCTTAAACTGCGGGGAATAGGTAGGAGACCTACACTTCCCTCGTAATTGGTATATAGGTTCCTACGATTTGGCATGTCTCCAGGAGCATCTTCTCACTGCTTCAAGTTTTGCGTAAAAGTCAGCATCATATCGCGTTCATGAGTCCAGCAAACGTTACTGGCGGTCGCCATTCCGGTAGACTAGCCTGTGTCTTTAAACGTAACATTCATCGACCCTCCCCAGTACTTTTCTACTCCGACGGATTTTTCTTGGCTGTGCGTGTCGGCAGTACCGTATTTATAAACTCTTATCTCCTTCTCTCTACACTGTATAATAATTGGTGACCCTGATACTGATACTAATCGATCTTCTCTGAGAAGTGATTCGCTTTTTGAGTGTCTACCATCGTACCTCGTCGTGCCCGAATCCCACAAATTTTTATATGTTCATTACTCTGGAAGTAAAAGTGATATTGATCATATTATTTGCTCGCCTGGTATTATCTTTTCTTCTGCTACTGTTCATGTTAATGAGCAAGATAATGACCACATGCAAATTTCAGCGTATTTACAATGGATATTGATCCATCGAAAACCAACAGTTCGAGAGAAAAATGGAAGAGGTTTGGAAAAAGAAACTGGAGCAAAGCAAATGTACCGCATTACATCTCTACTTTGACAGCTCTTCTTTCTTCCATACGTGTTCCATACCATCTTCTTCAGCGTCAGGTACCTACGAATAGTAAAGCCGATGTTGACTGTTATTATAACAAACTTGTGATGTGTACGAAAAGGCAGAAGAATCTGCCGTACCTCGGCAACGTGTTCGAAAAAAAAACTAAAAACCTATTCGGTCAATAATAATAAAAATAATTTATTGTTACCCACTGCATACAACACAAATGCAGTAAAGAGGAGCATAAAAAAATGAAAAGAAAAACAAGAAGGACACAGAAAAAAAGAGCACGTACAATTCTTGACAACTTCAAACACTTTAAAACACTTTTTTACTAAAAATAAAATATCCTCCATTCAGTTACCAATGGGTTCTCCTTATGAAATTACATAATTCTGATGAAGTGTTGTGGGAAGTGCGGCTACTTGAGCTGCCTGTCCCCAGCAGTTTAAGGCCTATAGGCCGGCCAGTACCTATACGGCTCTTCAAACTCACTCCCGCTCTCTTCTGCACATTACATACATATAACTGGATCAACCCTTTATCCATTGTCTTTTTCATGCTCTAGTACATGGATTAAACATCACAGGTTTTCACAGCTAGCGACTCTAGGCACTTGATAGAAGGCAAGTCAGTGGGAAATCGATAATTCTGTTTCAGCGGTCAGCAAATCTACGTGACAGTTCGTCCATTTTTTGACAAATCTAAAAAAAACAACGTACCGTTGCGAAATGTAGTTATTACGAGTCCAAATGGGGATACTAAGAAAATATTCGCAGAGCCTAAAAAACAGCAATTGGATTTGCTTTTTTATCAGATGCAGAGAAAAATTTCCAAACTAGTGTCAAAAACAACACATGCGGTTCAAAAAACGCATTACATAGCCGTTCAAGGGTTCTCTTATCAAACTGGCCCTTTACCCTGGCGAGAAGACCATAAGATTTTCTTAGTTTCTCTTTCAAAGAAGCAATTATAAGCTGTCTAGTGGATCTAATTGAAGTTCCAAATGGAAGACCTAAATACCTAAATGAACTGGAAAATGAAATTGTGGCGGGACCAACTTGGCTTGTATCATTGGAGGCGATTTCCAGTTCAAAGACAAGAAACTCTGTTTTGGAAAGAGCAACTGAAAGACCGATTTCTTTCAGTCCGGAGCAAACAACATCAACAGCGTTTTGGAGTGCCCCAAGACTGTCAGCCAAGAGAAGAATGTCATCGGCATAAGACAAGTGACTTGCGTCAATATATGGCTCAGTTAAGTATGGTAGAATCTGTCGAGTAACTTCTCTAATAGAGTTATTAAATATTGCCGGACTAAGAACAGAACCTTGCTCAACACCCCGGCGCACACGAATACGATTACAAATAGTACCTTGCCAACGAATTCGGATTGAGGAGTTCTGATACCACTGCCACAGGCAAATGCAAACAAATGGATTAGCTCCACTTTTAAAGAGAGACAGAATTGCTTAGGAGTAAAAAATGGAGTCAAAAGCCTTTGAAATATCAATGGTACAAAAGTAGAGGTTACTTTTTGCCTTTTTATTCCTTTCAAGAATCGCTAGAAGGGTTGCATGGGCGTCAATAGACCCTTGTTTAGAGTCGATAGAAAATGAAGCGAAACTATGGCTCCAGATGTGGAATGAATGCGGTCGGCCAAGTTTTGGGTGTGTGACTAATCTCAAACGTAAAACTAAAACCCAATATAAACGTTATCTGCGGTCGGCAGGCTACCGCGGTATGGATTATCGGTGAAAAGTGGTCAATTCTGACAAGTTAAATGATGATACTATGACAAGTAGCTGCCTTCCACCTTCAACTTGTAACAAACATCATTCTTCGTTTTTTTTTCGGTGATTAACTATTCAGTGCATTCTGTATATACTCGCCTTCTTATTCCCCTCTTCAGTACAACGCTTTCGCAACGCCCTATAATGCCCATATCTTTTTCTTCCGTAATTGATGCTGTGAAAAGTTGTTGCTGTGAAAATCTAATTCAATAGATAAGGATGGTATTTCTAAAATAAATTTGCCGATTGACTGCACCTCCTTATATCTCCCCTTCAGCTTCTTTTTCAAATGTGTCTATGTACTGCAAGCGTACCCGAGAATCTCTCGGGCCAATCTCTTATTTATAATGCTTCTTAGGTTTTGGTATTCAAATTCTTTTCTTCACTTAAAATCTGCACCAGACACTATTATAAGGGTACGTAGAGGAGTTAGGCAGGGTTGTGTTCTGTCCCCTACACCTTTTAAGATTTGTATTTCTAGTGTGCCGGCTATGATTTCTTGCGGATTGTTCTAATCTGTTCTTGCGGATTTTTCTAATCTTGCGCATGCTGACGACTTGCTTCTGATTTGCCATTCCAAAAAAGGTCTTTCTAAATGGTCTCTACAGTTTCTGATGCTTTTTCCGATGTTGGCCTTCCATTTACTATGGATAAATATGAGTTTCTTCACCATAACTGTACTACTGCTATTCACCTTCACTGTAATAACTTCACTATTCCTCTTGTTGATTGTATCCGTTGGCTTGATATCTCTATTACTAACAATCTTTCGAACTTGCGTCAGCGTACTGTTTGTAATATAAGAAAAAAGATCCAGATTGGCTATGCAAAGATTGTTGCAAACAGAGGGAAGTATAATAGACGTGCACTGGCCAAACTTTATTCTACCTTCTGGAATTATTCTGTACTTTATGCTTCAGGTCTTTTCCCCCTTCTTAAGAAAGGTAAGTTAAAAAGAATCCGGATAAATTATTTCAAATTTTGCAAACTTCTCCCGTATCTTTCATCTCGGACAAAAAACCGGTTTCTTGTTAGCAAATGTTCAGTTCCTGGTACAACTTTAAAGTTGGAGATTCCACACAGAAAACTCTCCAGTACAGCTTATACGCGGCTATCCCCTCACCACCTTCTTATCCGTTGCCTCGTTGATTTTGTGTGTTTATCTGTTTTTATCTTTGTGATTTTTTATTTTTTCTTACTCTGCCATATTTACTTTATGTATCGTGTGGATGATAAACAAATCATTCTTATTATTATTACTTACCCAAGGAAGTGAGGGGGATTGGTTGTCCTTTCTTGCACCTCTTTAGTTCAGTCAATATTAACATAAAGCTTTAAACGTAAAACAGACAGATGAATCAAAAGCCAAAAATCGACTTTTTTTCTTTATAGTAACCACTTACGCTCCTCTTGCCTTACCCATAATTCTGTAATTGATTCTGTGGTCCTGATCTGGATTTTTTTTTTTTTCGCAACATTCCTGATTTGGAGTAAAGACCTTTTATTTCTAACCTTGGGTTTACCTATTATATACCTTCGTATATAATGCTAGTCACTTTAACGTAGGCCTATGTACCTGGTATACCGTATAAGGATAGGACCTCCACTAAAGCTTTTCTATCAGCTGAATCCAATGCCTGTTCATAATCTAAAAACTGTGGGCTAAAAGGACCTAACGATTACGACACTTCTCAACTATTTATTTAAGGGTAGACATTTAGTCATTGCATTCTCTACCATTCCTAAAGCGACATTGTTCTTCTCTATCTCTTAGTCTAATAGAGTATACTCTTTTTCACATATAAGCTTATCACCTTTCTAACAAAGGGTTCAGGTACTTCTCCTTTATCAAAACTCATGTCCATAATCTTTAGTATTCCGTCTCTAACTTCCCGTCATAGCCACCATATTTCGAACACTCATTTACAACGCTATCAGCATTGGGGGCTTTATCATTTTTCATCCTTTCAATACCGTCTCTAACTCTTCATTGCAAAATAATATTTGGAATCTGTTAGTGAAGGCATATTCATATGTAACAACCTAATAACAACACTATTAGAAAAATAAACGAATGTCAACATGCCACAAAAAATATTCTACGCAATAAACTTAGTTTCAAGAATAAGAATATCTGACGGTATCTAATCTCTCCGTGGAAACATCGATGTATAGAGCGATGAAAAATCGTAATTAGATAGCCCGTATATTTAGGATATTGTGGTACCTAGCTACCACGTCAAAATGTAGAAAACCACGATATTGACATGTCTGAGGAGACAGTAACGAAGTCTATGTGATATAGGTAAGGCATTAGAATCTTAGCAATATTCATCAAGTAAAGAACGAGTGAAATTACTGACTTATGCTCTTGAGCATCAACTTTTTTGTTACAAAATCCTTTTTTCTTTGGGGGTGGGGGAAGGCGGGTAAAAATAAATGACTACTCATTAATGCTGTATTTAAATTTTTTTACTTACTTATTTGACATAGGTGATAAAAAGTTTACAGAAGATCTTTGCAACCAATGTTGTAAGGACAAATTTCCCCAGCAACCCGCGGTGTAGAGGTTTCCTGTTCGACAAAGAAGAGCCGTCAATCGATTGAGGAAATAACACTGAAACTATTATACCATGAAAATCGATACAATAAATTATAATCTCAAACCTCTAATCGTCTTGTACTGATGGAGAAAAGATTAATAAGCAGTGTTACCAAACTGTCTCTCACTAATGAAAAAGATTAATTACTACTATTTATCGGAAGATAATACAATGCTTGTCACTGTTTACCGACTAGGAGAAAACTTACAGTTCTGATCTAAATACCAGGGGCGGATCCAGGGGGACAGGGAGGACGACCCCCCCCCCAGATTTTTCTGGTAGTATCATTTAGTTTTTTTTTACCTTTTATAAATAAACTTGTCAATTTGGTCAATAATTGGCGCCCCTGTCATATTGTCCCCCCCCCCCCGAGATCTTGCTCTAGATCCACCTATGGTAAATACCTGCAAAAAGAATTATTAGTAGCAGTGAATCAAAGATACAAGAAGTACTTACAACACATCCCAGTGCGCATCTTACAAAAGTAAGTACATTTCCAGCTAGAGGAGCCGACCCAACAACCAAAAGACGAATACGGCCTCCCATTGACTCTTGCACTTTCTTAAACACGAACTTGTCCCACATTGTACTACTGCTTATTATTCCTCTAAAAGAAAAGTAATTATAAAAGTAGGAACATAATAGTTTGTATTCTTTTACAGAACTGTGATTTTGTATCGCCAATAACGACGAGTACCACGCTCAATGAAGGAATGACAAGCAGACGAGGCTAATTAAAAAAAAGAAAAAGAAAGAAATATTGATGAATGAACGAAAAGACCCGCAAAGTTATAGACGGCAAGACATTCACTTTTTTAGTCTGCAAAATACATAGGAGTACTTATTTTTTCTTCGTCAACAACATAGAGCAAATTTGGATCTTACAAAATCTTCAATATGGCACTACTGATTGTTCCCCATGAAAAAAAAAAACTATTTGTAAAAGTAGCTTCAATTTTTTTTTTATCGCATGGGTCACTCACTCCATATACAGGTGATTGGGCTGAGAATAAAATCGACGAATATACACAATTTTGTTTCATTTCATGTTTTTGTATATTTATATTTTGTATAACACTGAGCAGAGCCGTACGCTGCGAATGCTATATTTTGTAAAATAAATATGGGAAAATGCATCCAATTTTCGTTCCACTGCTTCTTTGAGTGCTATGCTATTTGTTCTAAAGAGCCTTTGGTCCAGATTGTATAGAAAACAATTTCTTATTTCCGTTTTTTAGGACTTCATAGGGGAAAAGCAATATAAAAGCCTCAATTCAACAGCGTCGCTTTGTATCCTGGCAACAAAACTCATCTCCAGCCGAATTTCAGTTTGAGTAATGCTTCTCGTTTCGTATTTCCCCATACAGAACATGAGCAAAAAAGATAGAGTACCGCTCAATTAGGCTGGATTGGACGGAAACAATCAAAATTAAATCTAGATCAAAACAACATTAGAAACCATACTTAAATGGAATTAACAGCCTCTTTAGCATTTGTATATGCAAACAAAACGTGAAATTCCAATATAATAATTCGATAGCGTTATGTAAAAGCTATTTAAGTTCTTGGTGAAACTGATTTATTAACAGTCTTTTATATAACAGCCAGGTTTTATTTATTGGCAGTCAGATTTTGTTTTGTTCCAAAAATATGGTTGTGGTTTGGATTTGAAACTTCCTCCTCTATATTCGGTATACCAAACGAAAAAGCAATGTTAAAATAATTTTGAAATAGCAAATTATGCCAAATTTCTGAATTCTCTTTTAGATTCTAGCTCAAAACCAGAATAGCCGATTATTTCTTAGCATGAAATCGCTCTACGTTAAATTAGAAGAAAGTTTTGGACAGCATTTACGCAATGGTGTCAAAGTACCTAAACTGTCACTTTCAAGACTTGAGTGAATATCGTTTCGAAATTTTACTAGCGAAAAAACACTTCTTGATTTTCCAAAGAAAGAATTCAATTTGGCAGTCATTTCAAAAGATTAATTTTAAAATAGAACAGAAAATGTTTAGTCGAAACAATAGCTTATAGCAATACATATGTCAAAAAAACACCATGAATACTAAATACATAAAGAACGTGCAGTCTAGTCATCAGCACAGTAAACATAAAGGAAACAAAAAACGCAATAAACACAAAAGGATTAAAGCACTGTTAAGAATGAACATAAAATTGTCAAATGCCTTACAAAAATAGGAATAAAGGCATATAAAATGAGTAATGAAATAAGGAATAGAAGAATTAGTTCATCTTTCCTCAGTCTGTATAAAGTTCGTTTAGAGTAAAAACTGTTTAGCGTTCTTTCTTTCAAGCCACGTGTCATGCTTAAAGTATGAATTATATTGACAAATATGGAAGATTTAATTGCAGAATTCAGATTAAAAAAGTCTATATAAACACCTTCCGTCTGATTTCCGTCTTCTATCTACTAGCTATTAGTGGTCATTTATAATGAAGTTCCAGTTGCATCAAGACAGAACAAGACCTTGTGGCTCAGGGCTGTCCCGATATTGCATGAAAGGGATCTTTCAGGGCTGAGTGATCAACCTCAAGGATTATTTTGAGCTAGCTTTCTCCATCCCTGATTTAAGCCTCCTAGATCTATCTTTGAGGCTGTCTCAGCAATAGCTTTCCTTTAATGAGTCCGACAGCTATTACTAGATTTAAGAAAATCATCACAGAGGCTCTGTTCTGTACTTTTTAGCTTTGCTCTTTGACAAGGGATCAGAACTCGACCAAATTTTTTTTAAGAAGTAAAATCTAGTTCACCTTCTGAAGATAAAAGCTTCAACCGAACTCTGGGGTGTCTAAATTCTTGCATTTAGGATATCTTTAAGCATATCACGAGCAAGTGACCTAGCTGGACCTTTTTTGGTTTCTGAATACAATCGACCTTTAGAGTGGGAGAAGGTTCTTAAACCGTGTCATTAGGACATCTACCAGTAAAGATGGCTCGCTTTCAACCAAACCTTGAGGGGAGTAGGCCAGTGTCTCAAAAACGCATCGATCTGATAGTATCTCAAAAACGCATCGACCGCATCGACCGCATCGACCTTTGTAGACCAGGGAGAGGGAATAGATCCCTAAACAAATGTCGTCAGGACATCTAGCAGAAGGAGTTGCAGGAACTCGGGCAAATTTCATCTAAATTTAGAGAAGGTATCCTAGCTGTGGCTTTTGATCTTTTGTACCTATTCTGACCTATGTGGCGGAGGGGTCCACGATTTTTGTCATTATAAGATCCACTACAAAGGATTATTGGATCTCAGCCATATTTAGCGGAAAGTATGTATAAGTTTAATTTTTTTAGGGGGCAGGGGGGGGGGTGATCGCCGCTCGGAATTATGGTGGCTATGTGTGTCCCTAGTTGTTGTTACCACGACCTGACCAATGCTATGGGAGAAGGAAAGGAGGGTACCTTATTACAAGTCAACAGAGCAGTAGCCAGAAGAGTATTAGATATCAGCCAAATTTAATAAAAAATAAAATTTAATTTAGTAATTCTACCTTTTTACAATCAGGGATCGATCTGACCTATACTGAGTAAGATGAAGGGCGTCTCTAATTCTTTGTCTTAAACACATATATCAGAAAGGGCGGTCATACCTCAACCAAGCGCAATAGAGAGTAAGAGATACGTCAAAATTGAACCTTTGGTGGGTCAGGACTTCTCCCAGCATATGTAGGGGGGTGCAAGGGTTCAAATAACAGAAAGAAATGTCAGATCCTAACCAAATTGGGTAAGAGGTACGTAATAATCTTCTAATTGGGCTCTTTAGTTAACCTATGCAGAGGAAGGGATCCGTAGATTCTTATCTTCAGGAGCTCTACAAAGGATGGGATGCTGGATGTCAGCCATACTTTGCAGAAAGTAAGAAGTGTTTGATTGTCTTACTCTTGGCTTTCAGGGATCGTACCAGATTCAACGTTTATGGGGGAAGAAGATCCTGCCTTTCTTGTCGTCATGACATCACCCGAATGGGTTCCCAGACATAAACAAAACCTCTTGAGAAGGCGGAGTTTGTGTCCACCTTGTGCTTATCCTGGGTCCAAAGCCAATCATATTGCTCTTGGTGATAACGGAAGGGCTAAATTCTTGTAATATGATATCTAATAGAACGGTTTGTCGAATTTCAACAAATTTTGGTTGAAATTCAGAGTTGATTTCCACCGCATGGAATATTGGTGTCGGAAAACGATCCAACGTATTTCAGGGGAGAGGCACCGAAATTATATTCTTAAAGGAATCTATCTAAAGGGTAGTTGGATCTCGAACAAGCTTACTCAGAACAACAGAATCCAGGATCGATTCATCCTCTCTCGGGGAGAAAGAAGGGGGCTACAGAAACTCTGACTGCTCTAGTCATAGTTTTCATAATTTTAAGACACAAAGTTCTAAATAAAAAAAATAAAAAAAAAAGCCAAGGAAAAACATTGTAGTCGATTTTATGTTAAAAACTGCATGTAGGAACATTTTGAACCAGAATGAATCTTATAAATTGAGTCTACAACTCTACATAAGCAGGTAAGATGGAATGTAAAAAATAGTTGCTCCTAATGAACGTGATAAAAAAAAATACCAAAAAAGTCGTAGGATGATTTCAGCCTCCCGTGCATCTCCTGCAAATAACAGAAACGGATAAATTTACAAAACAAAATTCCGTTTTTTATGCCAAACTCTTTTACAGACTATAAAATCGCTTTTCCAATGCCTGAATAACTATAAAAAGTTAAAATCCAAACAAGTGCTTCAATCCTTTAATCTAAAAATTCAGTAAACAGAGTTAATCGATGTGATCTCGGAGGAGCTTATTTTAATTTGGAAGATGAAACGCTATAATATCTCAATCCGTAAAAATCAATTAATGCAAAATGCTCTCCTCTTTTCTTATACAGCACCTACTCTCATTGAGAGGAAAGGAGATTTTGAAAGTGACAAGGCAAATCCCATTTCAATTTTCCATTCTAGAATCTAATAAGGACCTTAAAATGGATTTATGTCATTTGAAAAAGAGTTAGCTGAAATTCAATTGAGGATTTCGTTTTGGTTCGTTTGAAAATATTCCAACTTAAGTGCAAGGTGTTGTTCCATTTTCACAAAGATACCCACAAGCTATAGTTATAAAAAACAAGGCCGAAGAGGATAACAGATTTTGTTCTCTCCTAAAAATATAGAAGATTAAGAAAAATCTTAACAGTAACCCCCGCCTCCCCTAAAAAAAAAATTAGTAAACGCCAGACATGTAAGCAAAGTCACAGCGCCTTTCTTCTCCTCCTGCTCCCCCACCTCCCACTAAATAACTCAAGATTCTTACGACAATATTTCACCAAGGTCCTTATATTTTGCTAATAATTCGCCTGTTTTTTTTTTTTTTTTTTTTCATTTCTCAAAATCAAGTCCCTCCCCAAACGAAAAAAAAAATATCATAAACAAAATACAGCATCCTGCGTACGAGTGTGGTTGGAGCAGTTATGGAGCAAAATCATGGGCACATGCCAAAATTTTTGTGTATGACAAAAACAGTAAACTGTAAGTAGTATCTCTCCTGTATGTATACTGGTATACTAACTGTGGAAGGTCACTCTGACAACACTGACTGCTAAGTTACCTGGTATTTTCAGTTCTGGTTTCCCCTCCTCTTTCTTACTTTTTTTGTTATTAGCATATATTTTTACTGTTATTGTCATTTTTCTTTTCAAATGAACACTTTCTCAATTTAGTTTCAGAAATATTAAAGTGCCGCCTTCAACCATTTTATGCCAGAAACAACAGTTTTGGCCCAAATAGGGTACACCCCTACATGTTGGTTCATTTCTAGCTATCAGACAATAATCTGAGAAGTTTCATTTAAATGAAATTTCCTTCGTTAACATACAGCATTGCATGGTTGCACGCTATGGGTGGTTGTGTGTGAGTGTGTGTGCGGGGGGGGGGGGGGGGGGTTGTTTGCAGAATCATTAAAAAGAGTGTCTTTATTTCGAGGTTTTTTATAAGAGACTCTTCATATCCATCTTGAAGGAAGGGAGCAATTTACCTCCTAATCCCTCTTCTTTTGAATATTTCTAAGACTAAGCGTTAAAAAATAGTTCCGAAGATAACGTGGCCTTCCTTTTACGTGGCCAAATTTCGAATGTCTGAATAAAGATTATTCAATTTGCTTAGATGGATGATGAATCACAGCATATCTTCTTGAAAAACTGGGATTTCTCTTTAAAAAAAAAAGGCACACAAGAACAAAATGGTTTCTTAAAGAAAAAGAGAAAAAATCTTGTTTAGAGGTCTCGCAAGTCCCTATGGGGAAAGATTACTCCCAGGTTTTTTTTTGTAAGCTGCCAATTTACAAAAATACAAAAATTTCCAGTAAATAACCAGTTTTATCGAAGTATTCTAAGAAACTAAAGTCGAATCTCTAGTTGGAACGATAGACTTTCAAGAACACGGATCACAGACTCCTAACAAAAAACCTTGTCATTTCATTTATTATTCGACAATGAATGATGGTGATAACACAGATAGTATAAAATAGCCGAGGAAAAAACTCGAACGTGATGAGAACAAATACTTCCATTTTTCACCTATAAGCGACAGAATCAATGTTCCGAAGGCGTTTGAAAAGGAACGAGATGTTGAATAATATATACAATATGGTATATGGTTAGATATAGCGATTGCGACTTCAATGCACTATAAGAGTATATATATATATATATATATATATATATATATATATATATATATATATATATATATATATATATATATATATATATATATATATATATATATATATATATATATATATATATATATATATATATATATATTTGATTCTGACTTTAAATAAAAATATGTACGTTTTATCATGTTTATTATAAATTGTATGCATTTTTACGTCAATTTTGTTGTTGTTACTGATATATCCATGACTCGGAGGTTTATCTTTATAATTAAGAAACGTGGTGCTAGTATCGCACCATCTTCATCTAGGAAGAAAAAATGCGATATTTGTCAACATGCAAGGCACACACAATAGCCGGGAATAATCTCTCCTGATCAATAATTTTCAAATTTGGCTTATTCGATTATTGTTCCTCTTTAATAGATCACGAGCATGACTGGTTTTCTACTTCAACTTTTTTATCTTTTTTCTAAAAAACTTTAAAAATTTCAATAATTATGTTTGTCTGAACATCGTAGTACCCTCCCTATTGGGACAATTATTTTCTATCTAGCATAGACTATTATATTCACGGGTCTGTCGGCACAGAGATGAGAAGGGTAAGACGGGACAACAGGAGCCTGTACAAGATATTTCTCGGGTGGAAGGGAGGAGGGTTCACAAATACTGCCAGGGGCTTTGTTTTGAGCAATTATAAAATGTAATATTTCTCTTTTCCTACTTATATACAAAGTTACAATGCATTTCAACATAGGTGTACAATACATTTAATTACTTTTAAGAAGTTTTTTCAACTGAAAATGACGATCAGCATCAAAACATAAAAAGAACAGAAATTATTACGCATAGGAAAGGAGTCGCCCCTTCCACAAGACCTTACAGTTTATGCTAAAGTTTTGACTTTTCGTCCTAGTTCTTTTAAGAACGATTCCTGAAACACATTGGCCGTTTAATTAGAATAATAAGCTTTGTTTTAAAATTCTATAAAAAAACTTTATCGTAAAGAGCAAGATCCTGAGGAGGAGGCACCCCCTTTCATATACGTAATAACTTTGTTCATTTTAAGGTTTGATGTTGCTCCTTACTTTAAGTTTAAAAACTTTTTTTTAATTAATTACTTACAGAGAGTCATTGTTAATCGGAAACATAGGGACCAGGTTTTTTAAAGAAAAGTAAAGAGCCTCATTAAACCAAAAATGAGCAGAAATAAAGTCAAATAATCTTCAAAGTAAAAACTATAGAGTCTAATAGAATAAAAACAGAAAGATATAAAATATTTTTTTCTATGAAAAAGACTATGTCAATAAAAAATACCTAATTATTTTAGAAAACTTTTTCCACAAACAAGTTTTTTCAAAGAATAGTAGAGCCTCATTAAGGCAAAAATGATTAGAAATAAATTCAAATAATTTTCCAAGCGCAAAACTACCACAAATCTCCATCAACAACCGAATTAAACCCAAAACGAACAGAAATTACAACAAATAACCGATTAAAACTCAAAACAAGCAAAAATTAACATGAGTAGGGCTGACAACTCCTAAGTCTTCTCAAGACCAGAACTTAATTTGCCCTTTACTGAAAAAAAACAAAAACAAATGACCGTGGATTGTCAGTTTAATGTACATATACTGTACATGTAATGTACTTTATGAATGGAGAATCGTATGAAAAGGGAAATTGTAAAAAAAAAATTGTTTTTAGGGAAAAGGTAGATAAAATATAATAGGAGAGAAAAAAATTATATTGTTGAGGAGTTAGAAAGGTAGAAATCTACGGAATGCCGAGTAAGAGGTAAGATAGATAGGGAGTAAAGTGAAGGAAATGATTGTAAAATAGGAAAAAATGATCAATTAGATTACAAATACGCAGGGAGTCTTAAGGTAAAAAAAGAAGAAAGGATTGTGATAGATTTTTAACTTTATTTTCAGGAGTACGAAAAAAAACAACACCCGGTTTGATTCCATCCATTACATGAAGTATCACCAAACCATCATCAGGAAAACGAAAAAGAAGAGGAAGCAAGGAAAGAAGTTACATCCAGGATATTCCAGTATGGACCAAACACCGTTGAATAAAAGAAAGAAAGGAAGAAGAAAATAAAATATTTATTAGAAAAGGGGTTTGTATGTATTTAATATTATAGTCTATTTTTGAAGAAAGAAAAATTATTCTTTCAAAAAGGAATAAAGGATTTTATTTTTAAAAAATATTTATTCCTTAAATTTTATTGTTATTATTTTTTTAAATAATAAGGCTCCGGGTGATGATTATATGGTTTATTAGTTTCTTAAGAATGGTGGCTCTGAGGTCAGATATTAAGTTACCGAAGATTATAAATATGAATTTTGAAAAAGGGGAAGTACCTAGCGATTTAGGAAAACCCTAATTAAACCCCTGTATAAGAAAAGTACTAAGAAAAAGTGTGGTAATTGCAGGGCCATTGTCCATGTTTCTATAGGTAGCAAATTACTCATTATGACGATGCTTCTCAGACTTTGAGAGAAAAGCAGTGTGGTTAGAAGGGGTAGAGAAAGTGTCGACAAATTTTCACTCTTAGGTTAAGTCCCTGAGCCGTCAGACACCTTTAGTCTCCAGTTTTATAGATTATTAGCAAACATTCGATTCAGCTAATAGAAGAACTTTAGCGAAGGTCTTATCCTTGTATGGTATACCAGACAAATGCATTTAAGTGATTAGTGCTACGTACGAGAATAACACTGTTGCAGTAAAGGTACGAAACGAGGTCAGTAGCTGGTCATATTAAATCGGGAGATAAACAGGGTTGCGTTGTGTCTCCATTTATATGGACCATTTTAATGGACTTTGTCTTAAGGAGGACAGGAAACAAAATGGGAGAAAACAGAATCAAACGAGGAAGTAAAACTTTCCTGTACTTGGATTACGCTGATGATTTAAGCATCCTAGATTAAAGTGTAAGCAAAATGAGTGAGCTTTTAGAGGTTCTGTGAGTTCAAAGTGCTATAATAGGTTTGAAAATTAATATTAAGGAAACTAAGTCGCTAAGGCTAGGAATAAGTGGAGATGGATAGGTGATGTTGTGGAACTAAAAGATCGATCAAGTGGACAGCTTCACTTTCGTCACTCCATAATTCGTAGACATTCGTTATATCAACAGCATTTGTGAGAGCAACTGGGATTCTGTGAAAATGCGAAATGAAGTTGGATCTTCAATAAGCTTTGTCGATTTACAGAGTCAAATCTCTTCTCGGAATAGACCAAGATCATGTACATGTTGGATCCCCAATCTCGAATTTCTTCTCTTAGGGTGTGAAGCGTTAAGATTGAATGTTTGCAGGAGCGATTCAGTAGAAGCCCTGTGATTCGTCCCAGAGATGTTTATCTAACTGTGAAGTGATAATTAAAAGCACAATACATGAGATTGGTTTACCGGAAATTCAGAGAACATGGATGCAATACCAATTCAATGGGAATATGGTGTCACGTTTCTTAATGAGTCTCATCAGGATTTTACGTCTTCCTTCATGGGCACCTTGATTGGTGTCTAAACACATCTTCAGGGCCTTGAATTAATTACTTCTTTGCAGTTGGAAAGTTTTAGCCTTTTAGACAGAGAAATCAAAAGAAACTGGCGCAGCTTTTACTACAGCTCTTGATTCTTTCTAAGCTAGAATCCTTATACCCCTTTAAAGTTAACAGGTTTCAACAGAACCGGATCTAGAAGCCATTTGTATTTTGCCGGAAGAAATTCTTCCTTGTTATAAGCATCTGATTAAGTAATTGATCATCGAATCTAACCTGATTGAATTAAAAGGAAAAAATACAATGTTTTTGGACAAATTAAATTGTAGAGCTGAAGTTTTTTGGTTTTGAAATGAAATGGGAAGGAATCTTCCTAGAGCTGTAGATATACAGGGGTGCCCCATGCTCTCATGCTTCTATGCAGCTAAGAAAACGAAATAATCGTTGATCTTTTAATGACCATGTCCACGTAAAAAAGAGTCACTAGAACTAGTAACCTATTTTTAACGCTTGATATAAAAATAAATCCTCAAAAGAAGAGAGCTTAGTGAGTAAATTGTGCAATCCCTTAAAATAGACATCAAGACATTCTAATGAAGATCAAAAAAATATCTTTTTGGCAATTGTAGGGAGAAATCCGCCACTAAGAGGCATTGTTCAGCACTCAAGACTAAAACTGCTGTTTCCTGAACAAATTGACTGAAAGCAGCACTTTACTGGAAGCAGACAGCAGACCGAAGGAAAAATAAAATTGACTGAAAGCAGTCATAGTTTTCTCGTACATTTATCGGCTATTTACAACTTACAAAATATCAATCATTGTTGACTATTAACAACTATTGCAAATAATAGGACTGAAATAATTAGAAAAAAGTATAAATATAGGCCACAAAAAAAGGACAACAAAAGGAACCAGGTAATTCAGGCGTAAGTATTTTCAGAGTTACTTTTCGTAAATTGCTGTAAAAAAAACATTGGACAGAAGAGACATCCAGCTTTTATTTCGTATCAGGCCCCTACCCAGTTTCCTGAACGGCAAAAAACCGTATACAGGTATAAAATCTTGTCCTACGTTCAAAAGATAAAAAGTTCCAGAACGTACTTTCCTACAATTATCCATAATTTTTTATTAGCATGACAAAAATTGCGGGTGATTAGTTATTAGCATGACAAGAATTTAGTTATAGAACATGTGATATGATCATTGCAATTAAACATATTGATAAGATTTCATCTAGAGTGTATACATAAACTGCTCAAAACAACGGAAAAAGATGATTTTATAAGAGTCATAAGAGACTATATAACTATATAAAGAAAAATCGTGAAATCATAAAATTTTAGGAGGAAGAACTGAAGGCCTCCAATCTCACCCCTGGAGGATCTACTAAAACTTGCTGATTCTTGTGATAATCTGAAGAATTATGAGACCCTTCTAACATTGTTTTCAAACCTTTTTCAAGTCTCTTTCCCTGGTTCGCGTCAAGACGCGACTCTCTTCAATGTTAAGCAGTTTTTAGTTTGCCTTTGGTAAGTACTTCAACGCGAGAATTTGTCTGTTTGAAAAGGGAAAGAGATTTTGGTTTGTAAAAGAGAGTCCTTTGACTTCAATTGCGTTCGCCGACACATCTCAGTTCAAGAACTGAATTATTCTGGTTTGGAATGCCGTGACCTCTTTTATCGTCAATAGCTAACGTTTCAAAATAGTGAACCAGGAAATGACAGGGTATGCCTCCCGGTGTGAACAAAAACAGGGGGGTGGCAAGGAAACATATTCCTATGGCAAAAGATTTTGAAAAAGAAATAGAGTTTGAGAATCATTTACAGAAAATGAGTGCTCTTTGACGCACATTGAATCTTGAACTGTATACAGAAAAGCATTAAATTCAAACCAAGGAAAACCCTAACTTCAGGGCTGTTCTATTGATTATGAATAGATTTATGTTCTTAATCAATAAATACACAATCGTAAAATTCATTCATTTAATCCGTCAATTTAAAAGGCCAGTTTTAAAGAAGTAGTCGATTTGTAAGATATTTGACGAGAAACGTACATACAGATTTATACGACTTGTACCATTTCAAACAGGTTGAATTATTAGAAGCTACTTGAAAACCTGGCTTTTAAAGGGTCCCCTTAAAGTTCTGCCTTAACTGGTGTAATAGGAATCATAAGTAATCTACAGGCCATGAAATAGGAAACTTGTAACATAAATTTGGGAGATTAGATTTTACCTTGTCTTAATGCATGGATAAGAGGGTTAGAAGAGATCTCCCCCTGCTACCCTTCATTAGTCTCCCTATTAGTGGATAATTGACAATTAGAAAAGAACGCGTCCTTGGTTCCTTTCAAACCAATAGCCTTTCTAAACTGTAACCAGATACTGCTTCAAATAACAAAATATTGAACCACATTATACTTTTTCGTTATTAGTACGCCTAGTTTTCGTTGCTGCCCAAAAAGGAAGAATTTTTATTTTTGTCCTTTGTCAATTAAGACAACAAACCACCACAGAAATTAATATGGGCTTTAACCAATCTCACTATAATTGTTACACCTGAATATGCGCACGACAACCGCGCTAGCTCTACTCTCTAGTGCCAGACCCTTCTAACATTGTTTTTAAACTTTTTTCAAGCCTTTTTCCCTGGTTGTAGAGACTCCTTCCCAAGTACCCTTACCAATAAGACAGTCGTTTTTCAGTGTTAAAGGATATATGAGCTATTGCAAGCATTGGAACCAACGGATACTTTTTAATAAAGTTTTAGCATTATACTTTTACCACATTATTTATTACTGTCCTCCACAGAATTTTTATTACTGTCCTTCGTCAATTAAGACAACACACCACCGCACCAATTAATATGGTGCTTTAACCAATCTCTCTATAATTGTTACACCTGAATATGCGCAAAACTACCGCGATAATTCTAATTTTTAGCGCCAGCTACGTATTATTCTGTGAAGAACTTTTCTGATGACATCGTATTGCAACTCATTGCAGCAAGAAACCAACTCATGCAGGCAGAGCACAAAGCTGCATCATTTAGTCTCAGTGGAGGTTAACTTACACCTCAAAGGGTCAATCTAAAAGGACAAAGACCTTACGGGAGGCAGATTTGAACTGCAGTCTCCTGATTTTCTGGACACGGAATGTTCGCTTTACATAATTTTCATCCCATCCACATAAACAAAATCTATTAATTATTCTGAACTTAATTTTCTTGGCCACAGAAAACAAAACTTAGGCATTGATCAAAAGCAATAGCAAACCAAATTGCCCCCACATGAAATTATTTTTTATTAGGCGATGTTGAGTAGAGCTTTTGGGGCGAAATTCGACCATAGTTAAATATTGACTCAAACAAAATTTAACCCTTATATTACCTAACACGTATATATAAAAGATGACAGCTTTCCTAAAACATGTATATATAAATATGTGTTACCGTGAATGTCCGAAATATTGTTAATGTCGATATTCAGCGGTGAATGTTCGAAATTCCTTTTTATCTGCTTCGATTTAATTAGCTTAGCGAGTCAGCCTTTTCACTCTGACTCAAGCTATGAGGGTAAAAGTTAAAGTTAGGTTAGATTATGTTAGTTTAGGTTAGGTGAGGTTAGATTAGGTTACGTTAAATTTGATTCTAAATGTCAGAAATGGGTTAAAAACCTAATCTAAGCTAATCCAACCCAACCTAACTTCATCTAACCAAACCTTATCTATTGTAACCTAATCTGTCATCATCCAACCTCACATTAAACTGAAAAAGTTGACTGACAACGCAGACTAAATCCAAGGAGAAAAAAAGGTATTTCAGGAGAAAAAAGGCAATATATAAAAGGCAATAAAACAAGGAGAAAAAAGGCAATATATATAATGAAACAGCTCTTGTTTTCACTAAAAAAATATATCTCATTGCAAGGTCGTATCCATGGGAGGGGGGGCTTAGGCTGTTTGAATCCCCCCGAAATGTTTGTTCGACTCCCAAAAACGTAACAAAAATGAATATAAACAAATTTTTGATGCATTTATTTCTTAAAGTTTTTTTGTAAACCCTCCCTCCCAAAACAAGCTTTTGTACCCCCCCCCCCTCCCGAAAAAAGATCCTGGATACAACCCTGTCTAACTGTATTAAAATTTCAGTAAACGGTGTACCAAAAATACAAAACTGTTCTCGAAAAAACAGACAATTTATGACTACATGAACTTTCGGAATAGCCTAAATATATTTCTCTCGAAAAAGACAAAAGTCTAGACCACAATAAAAAAATTAAAATGTGCAAAATCAAGAAATAAAGCAAATTGAATGCCTACCTTTTTAAATCCTTGTGCTTACTGCTAAGCGCCATGTCGAACAAAGATTTCTTCAATAGAGAGCCATTCAAAGTGCCAAGGACTTTATCATAAATTCGGTTTAGCAAGCGAGGAACAGCTGGAGTTATGGTCGGCCGCAAGGCCTTGAAATCTTCCATCAAATTTCTAATATCTCCACCGTAGAAACCTATAGATCCACCCTGGATATAAAATTCTACATGAATAATAAAGAACGCAGAATAATACAGTGAAAAAATCAAGTTATAAGCCCGGAACGTTCGCAATGGGGTAGGTATTCAAATAAGTACAGTCTTAGCATGGGGAATATATACTACTTTCTATGTTCTGTTGATCCAAAACATAAATAAATACATACATAGGATTTTAATAGGTAAGGCCCAGTAAAAACTGCCATCTATTTTTACAAGATTCTAGATAGCACTCACAGCACATACTTTAACGAGAGCCTTGACGTTGCGATTTTTTTTGTAATTTCCATTTTTCGATGCATTTGTATACATATACAGCAATTACAGCTTGAACTTCGATATTTCAGATTATTCACTACCACTAGGTCAAAATTTTTGCAATTTTGTTGAGGTTCAAGTTCATTTCCTCCGTATATCTATGACCAGAAATACTTTTTCTCCAGCAAAGCCTTTTGACTCAGTTCTTATGCCAGACAGTTAAAGGAAAAACTCTAGTTAGTGGGCATTTTTGAACACAATGTAAGACTTTGATTAAATAAAAAAAAATAATTTTTTTAGCTGAAAGTAAGGAGCGACATTAAAACTTAAAACGAACAGAAATTACTCCGTATATGAAATGGGCTGTCCCCTCCGCAATCCATCGCTCTTTACGCTAAAGCTTTTAATTGTTTGAACAAGTAAAATTGTGGCAAAGAGTCAAACTTCAGCGTAAAGAGCGAGGGATTGCGGAGGGGACAACCCATTTCATATACGGAGTAATTTCTGTTCGTTTTAAGTTTTAATGTCGCTCCTTACTTTCAGCTAAAAAAATTATTTTTTTTTATTTAATTTCTGAACGTTTTTGAATTAATGCATGTTTGGTTTTGGCTCTCCGCACATAAATTATTAAAACGAAACTTGTATATTAATTCTTTTTTTGGCTAAATGGCTTTCTCTTAGTTTTGATCAGACGATTTTGAGAAATAAGGGGTGGAGAAGGAGGCCTAGTTGCCCTCCAATTTTTCGGTTACTTAAAAAGGCAACTAGAACTTTTAATTTTTAATGAACGTTTTTATTAGTAAAAAATACACGTAACTTAAGAATTAACTTACGTGACAAACTTTCATACCTTATATTTTTATTATGTATACGAGGGGGTTTGTACCCTCGTTAATACCTCGCTCTTTACACTAAATCGTAAGTTTTGTCCCAATTCTTTAAGAATGACCCCTGAATCAGAAAGGCCGTAGAATAAATAGTTGAAATTATTAAAAATACTTTAGCATAAAGAGCAAGGTATTTATCCCCTCCTAAATACCTCGCTCTTTATGCTAAAGTATTTTTAGAACCCCTCATATGCGTAATTATCTCTGTTCGTTTTAATTTTCAATGCTACTTCTTCCTTTCATTTGAAAAAACGTTTTCATGTTTATTTTTCATTGTTTTCTTATAGTAATGCTAGAGATCCCTGCGCCCTTTTCATTGAATTCTTCTTCCCCCATGACAGATTCCTCCAAGGAAAGATCCTCCAACATAGCCCACTCTTCTCATCCCCACCCCCAAACAAAATAAAATCCCCCTGAAAACGTCTGTACACTTCCCAATAACCATTACTATATGTAAACACTGGTCAAAGTTTGTAACTTGCAGCCCCTCCCCCAGGGATTGTGGGGGAGTAAGTCATCCCCAAAGACATAGTTATTATGGTTTTCGACTATGTTGAACAAAATGGCTATCTCAAAATTTTGATCCGTTGACTTTGGGAAAAAAATGAGCGTGGGAGGGGGCCTAGATGCCCTCCAATTTTTTTGGCCACTTAAAAAGGGCACTATAACTTTTCATTTCCGTTAGAATGAGCCCTCTTGCGACATTCTAGGACCACTTGGTCCATACGATGACCCCTGGGGAAAAGAAAAAAAAATAAATAAATAAAATAAACACGCACCCGTGATTTGTCTTCTGGCAAAAAATACAAAATTCCACATTTTTGTAGATAGAAGCTTGAAACTTCTTTAGTAGGGTTCTCTGATACGCTGAATCTGATGGTGTCATTTTCGTTAAGATCTTACGACTTTTGGGGGGTGTTTCTCCCTATTTTCTTAAATAAGGCAAATTTTCTCAGGCTCGTAACTTTTGATGGGTAAGACTAAACTTGATGAAACTTATATATTTAAAATCAGCATTAAAATGCGATTCTTTTGATGTAGCTATTGATATCAAAATTCAATTTTTTAGAGTTTTGGTTACTATTGAGCCGGGTCGCTCCTTACTACAGTTCGTTACCACGAACTGTTTGATTAGAATTATATATATAATAGTTATTAGGTTAAAAAAAAAACTCAGTGAAATTGATAGACATACGACATTAAAGGGACTCAGCTAAGACTGATCCAATAGGTAACTCGTTTAAAGAGTGAGCTATTGAAATACTGAGTTGGCAGCTAGCCTGTTCAATAGCAGAGAAGGTAGGATAACGAGAAAAACGAAGTAATTCACAGAAAGCAAAAGAGTTTAAGAAAATACAAATATTTTGGCCGAGATATATAGCCGATATTTCGGCTGAGGCCACTCGGCCATTTTCAGTGCAAAAATAAGGATAAAAAGATAGACAAATATCCATGAAAAAAAAAAATAAAACTTTAAAATAAAAAAAGAGCAGTCACCTTTTCTAGTGAAATTTTTTTTCTTCTTTCACAGTGTATCTTATCATTTTGTTTTATGAACTTTCACCCACTTTATTATTCTTCTTTTTGCATTGAGGATGGCTCATCGGAGGTCTGAGCCGAAACATTTGCATTTTCATAATTTTTTCACTTGCTGTGAATTACCTCGTTGCTACTGCAAAAGCAGCAGCACTTACTTGATGAATTTCCCTACGTTTTCTTGTATCGTATTTTTTAGAAAGTGTAGTTTCAGTAGTTATTTAGCTAGCAAGTTGCAATGTTCAATTACGGGCTCAGAATAACATTGTCGATTTAGTTGTGTTGCGAGAGCAACACTTTGGTTTTGTCGTGATTTGTTTTTTCTTTTTTTTTTGTTCTTTTTTTCTAGCACCCCGATTTCAGCTTATTCCTAGAAAGTGATAAGGGTCTAACCTCTACAGTTTTTACGGAAAGTGTGGACCTTAGGCCAAATTGATGAATATGACTTTGTATTTTGGAAAGCTTCGTAGAACTCTTGCCTTCGGCCAAAAATCTATTGTTTCCACCCATTTCTGTTCGTGATTTCAGCTGAGTTTATCATTCGGTTTTTTTGCACTTGGGTTTGTGGTAGAGAAATGGTATCGGATGTGCCTCTTAAACGTTAAAAGTTCTCTCATTGCTAAATAAATTAGAGTTTATCCGTTGCTCCTTTCTAAGTAATGAAATTAGAAGCTTGGCCTGAAGCAAAAAAGTCAACTTTTGAACTAAGACAGACAGATTTATTTTTTTTTTCGACGGCAGTCGATAGCTCTTGGTGAGCTGATCAAAGCATATGTCATCCATTTTTAAAAAAAAATTCCTTCACGAGATCTTGCAGTTTGAAAGTTTCAAGGGGTTGACAACTTCAGTAGTAAGGTACACACTGAAACCAAAAATGGGCCGATACCAATTGTGGAACATATAGGGGAGTTTTAAGCAACAGTCGGCTGTTAGCTCATAATCATCTTCGGCAATGAGGGGTTCGCAACTTTTGATAGTTGGTGTACCTATTATTTGTTTCCGGTATATTTGATGGTAAGACCAATTTGGTTCCAGTGGTAAGACATGTAGGGAACTTGTAAGTAATAATCGGCTGTTAGGCTACAATAATCTTCAGCGATGATGGGTTTACAACTTTTGCTAGTTGCAATGAGGGGTTTGCAACTTTTGCGATTTTGTGTACCTAGTATTTATTTTAAAATCCTTGCACATTAACAACTTCAGCGTTTAATCGAAGCGAGGAACAAAACCAATTTACTCGACGAAGCCGAACAAAGGTTGCCGCAACACCTGATGTTGCCCATCCAACGCAGATCTAGTTTTGATTGCAATATATTATATTACGTCTTTTATTATATTAGGTATAGGTTGTTAAATTGTATTCTCTCAAGTTTTTATTTAATGAGCTGCTTTTTTTAAATACCGACTTATTTGAATTGGTTCACGGGCAATTTGCTGAATTCCTATATTATTACTAAGTAAAGTAGCTTCATTAAGTAAAACAATATCAAGATGGCTATCAGGATATGGCCAATCCCAGCTTCTTTCAAAATCTGTTCTTATGGTAGGCTCTTCTTGAAATACAAAGGACGTCGAAATAAAAGTATTTTCCCCAATCTTTTGCCTATTCGTGCCTGAAACTCAATTTTCAAAGATTTTCCTGTTGGTTGTTTCAAAGTTATGAAGTTTTAAGAACAGTACTGCATTTTAATGAGTGGCGCAGCGTTGAGCAGTGAGAGTAAATATACAAACTTAATTATTTAAGTTTGACAACGTTATCGTCAGTACAAATTCAAATTTTGAAAATCTTTCGATTCGCTAAGACAACAACATCTTCAAAGGAAAGCTGATACACATTCTTAATCTGTTTGTTCCCATATATATTTTTTTGACTTTACATATATATTTTTTTTTTTGATTTTTCATCTACTTCTTTAAAATTCAGCAGCCGCCAATACTAAAACTACATAACTGTACATCGAAGTTTTTTCAATAGAAATAGAATCCTCGATTTTTTTCACATTTTCAAAAATATATTACGGTTGGGTAAGTTTCCATTTGACGAATTAAAACAAAGAGAGTTTCTCTTCACTGTCTCTGGTAATTTAAGCTAAGTTATGACACATTTTGTAAGTGAGTAAGACTCTCAATAGGTGATTTGGATATTTAGATCAATAAATGAAAAGAGCTTGAATTATCAGACTCCTTTAGTCTTTAGTTTTATAGATTATGAAAAGGCGTTTTATTCAGCCGATGGAGGAGCTTTAGCGAAGGTCTTATGCCTGCATTGTATACCAGATAAATCCATTAAAGTGATTAGAACTGTGAACAAGAACAATATATCAAACTAAAAATTTTAAATTTTATCAAATTTTTTTTTTTTGGTAAATTTTATCAAACGTAAACGATCAAGCGATTATCTTAATTATATAATTTTTGTATTATTTCATTTTTATTTCTTTAGCACCAGTGTGCAGTTGGCATCTCTAGTACTAGTGGAATTTGGGGTTGCTTCGGTAATTTTATAAAGCAATTTGCACTAGCCAAGTTTTCTGAGGGTAGTCATAGAAGGTTGTTTGAGTTCTTAACTTTAGTTCTTCGTTTCTTCCTCTCTGCATTTCCGGCCATAAAGCCATAGAGTATCTGATGTTGATTGTTTCTGCAGAATACTGTTATTATACGTATAGTTTTTGTACATTTGCTTTTGTTAGAAAAAATCTAAAACTTAATCTAAGTATGTTCATGAAGTCTTCCCTGAAAATATTTTTAACAAAGGCTTTGAAAATCTACAGGATATAGAATGATAGTGATAAGTTTTCGGTTGTTTATTAGCATATTGAATCATTTGGAGGAATTGGTGGAAATAATCTTGGCTGCTAGGGAAAGGACTGGTTTTACTTGCTTCCGTTTTATCGTTATTTGGTTATATTCGTTATATTCGGTTTATTCGGTTTTATGGACCGGATAAATTTTCGGTTTTATTAGTATCACAACGATAGATTACTAAAAATGACTCAACTTGTTTGCAGTACACAACTAAATGAAATAGAACAAAAAACATTTAATAAAAAGAAAAGTATAATTCAAGAAAGCTCCAGAAAGGTATGTAAATGATTTGCTTGAAAGTAGTAAATAAAAGATTTTATCCGTAAAATAAATTTAAAATAATCTATGTTTTTAATCTCCTTTTTTTCTATGAAACATTCAGACTTCGTAATATCAATACTGGTATACAAATAAGCAATTTCAAAATTGTTTAGTATTTGTTTTTATGTTACCGTGAATGTCCGCAAATTGACATTCACCGGTGAATGTTCGAAACACATCTTTTCTCCTTAGATTTAGTCAGTGTTGCCAGTAAATTTTTTCAATTTAATGCAAGGTTTGATGATGACAAATTAGGTTAGATTAGGTTTGGTTAGACGAGGTTAGGTTGGATTAGCTTGGCTTAAGTTAGGTTTTTAACCCTTTTTTTTATTTAGAATCAGATTTAACCTAACCCAGTCTAACTTAACCTAATCTGACCTAATCAAACTTTAACTTTTACCATCATAGTTTGCATAAGACTTAAAAAGCTGACTCGCAAAGCTAATTGAATCCAAGCCGATAAACAGGAATTTCAAACATTCACCAGTGAATGTCGACATGAACTAGATTTCAGACATACATGGTAACATATATATATATTTAACCATTAAGTTTCTCCTCTAGATCTAAGGAATTTCTTTTTATCGGATTTCTGAGAATTAACTCAAGGTCAGAAAGCAATATAAAGCAATTTCCAGTATTCGAGGAAATTGTTTTGGGCCGGCCACGATCAGTCTTGGAGAAATGGCTTGCTAATGCACTTTTGGCATACCGTAAAACTTTAGACAAAAACTATCGTGGAAGAAAAATTGATTATACAGCCGCAGAGAGATCTTACCCTTTACTTTGGGCATTTTGATTATTTTACAGTTGTTTTAATCACCAGATCAGTAATTTGATTACGATCTTTGTGACCGTAATCCATTACCAGTTTTATGGGGAATTTTACATTTTTTTTTGCGGATGCATGAAAATATTAACGAAAAAAATGCTCTGACAGTAACTGCGTTTATAACAACCATAGCATATTTGTGGAATAAAATAAACTGGTTTCACTAAAAAAAATAATCATTATAGAAAACAAATAAATCATGCAGGAAGTAGGGGTGAGAAAATATATCGGGATTTCATTTTTGAATTAAGTGTGAAAGGTCAATCAAAACCGCAGATCTTAGTTCAAGAAACAAAAATTATTTATTCTGGGCTAGGTTAGGATTATTTATTCGTTCAAAATGGGAGGAGGCAACCGGGACAGCTGCCCCTGGCACCACGGCTAGGGGAGGGAAGACAGTGAGCGGGAGGTTACCCCGTTGATCAATTTTTTACAAGGCTTTTTTGCTTATATTTGAGTCGGGAGGGGGGTACTGTAATCAATTCAGCTGCTAACAATCCCAGAAACGGCTCGGCTTAAGTATTAAAGCACCGGTCACGCCCTAACTAGCTCAGATTACTTTTAAGCTCAAAAAGCATATCCGGCTTTCATTTAGCTGTTCATATGCTTTATTATAATGTAAACTATCTAAATGTAGATATTATACCCTTATAGATACCTCAAACACTCATATTGAGCATCGATACTTGATGTTCAGTGGATTTCAACTATCGATGCTCACCGAAAAACCAACATGGAACAAGGATTACCTGCATATAAACAGAGACATGACAAGTTCGCTCAAGCATATGAGCTAAAGGTAGAAAAGACAACATTACATCGCTGCTTCTTGGCCTCTGATCGCCCAGTTGCAAAGTGACAGCAGAAACATCTGCTATAACATTCTCGTGACTCAACATAACTCCCTTGGGGTTTCCAGTTGTACCCGACGTATAACATACGGTGCATAGATCATCTGGTCGTGGGGGCTGAAAAGGGAGATAAATATATTATTTGCGGTATCTAATGGGGAATATTTCATGATCACTTGAAAAGAATATGACAGTCTATCCAGAAAGGTGAGGGAGGGCAAACCCCCATCATTGTTGTATTTAATCGAGCAAAATCCCCGCCTGTAGTTTGACAATTATGTAATGTTAAGACAAGGAAAACGAATGAAGTATCCAATTAATACATGTGATCCAGGATAAAAAAGACTAGCAGGGTCAATACAAGATACTAGGGTGTATAGGAGTGCCGTTATTGATGTTAAAAGTAAAGATCACCATCTAGTAGTGTCTAAGGTTAATTTAAAGCTGAAATTTTGGAAGGGTAACTCCCTCCCGGAAAGTTATGATGTTGGTAGACTTCAAGATGAAAATTTGAGAAAAAATATTCCAGGAACAGTTGAGTACTAAACTTGAGAGTTTAAAATTTGACAATGTGGAAGATGGATGGAATAATTTCAGAAAAACAATTTGTGAAGTTGCTGATGGTGTCCTAGGGAAGAGTGCAAAGACTGCAACTAGGAATATTAGTGAAAAAGCTTTAGGTTTAATAGAGAGTAGAAGGGGTTTGTATAAGAATTATCTGAGTGATAGGTCGTATGAAAACAAAAGGAATGTAAAGAAAGTGGAGAAAGCATTAAAATATGAACTAAGGACATGCGAACTGGAGGCGATGGATAAAATTGCCGAGGATCTGGAAGATGCGGCTAGACGGCATAATAGTAAAATATTATACCGGCATGTTAATAAATTGAAAGGGAGTAGCCAATCCGGACTAGTCCCAGTTAAAGATAGAAATGGGGCCACAATTAGTGATAAGGAAAAAGTTAAAGAAAGATGGGAGGAACATTTTGAGAATGTGCTAAACCGAGATACAGTTGCAAGAAAAGATACAGATGAAAAAGAAAAAGTTTGTGATACCTTGGATGTGAAGGAAGATTTGTTTAGTGAGGAAGAATTAGCGACAGTACTAAAAGGATTAAAAAATAATAAGGCCCCAGGTGCTGATAGTATGATTAATGAGTTTCGTAAATATGGTGGCTCTGAGGTTAGGAATAAGCTACTGAAGATTATGAACATGATTTTTGAAAAAGGGGAAGTACCCAATGATTTTAGGAAAACCTTAATTAAACCACTGTATAAGAAAGGTGACAAGAGTGAGTGTCGTAATTATCGAGGCATTAGTCTGGTCTCTGTAGGTAGCAAATTACTAAGTAATATGATACTTTTTAGACTGAGACATGCTGTAGACAAAGTTTTAAGGGAAGAGAAATGCGGTTTTAGAAAAGGCAGAGGATGTGTCAACCATGTTTTCACTCTTAGATTAATAATTGAGAAGTCCCTTCGTTGTCAAACACCTTTGGTCCTTAGTTTTATCGATTATGAGCAAACTTTCGATTCTGTTGATGGAACAGCGTTAACAAAGGTCTTATCGTTATATGGCATACCAGAAAAATATATTAAAGTGATTTGCGCTATGTACGAGAATAATACTGCTGCGGTTAAGGTAGGAAATAAGGTTAGCAACTGGAGTTAAGCAGGGTTGTGTTCTATCCCTTTTTATGTAGATCATTTCGATGGACTTCGTCTTAAGGAGCACAGGAAAGGCAATTGGAGGCCACGGAATCAAATTGGGAGGAAAAACGCTCCTGGACTTAGATTATGCTGATGATTTAAGCATATTAGATGAAAGTGTGAGCAAAATGAATGGATTTTTAGAGGTTTTACGAGTTCAGGGTGCAGAAATAGGCTTGAAAATTAATGTTAAGAAGACTAAGTCACTAAGGCTAGGAATAAGTTAAGATGAACAGGTGACATTAGGTAACGAAAAGATTGATCAGGTTGGGAGCTTCAGTTACCTTGGTAGTATTATTAGTAAAGATGGTGGGAGCAGTGATGGTGGGAGTGTTTTTTCACAGTTAAAAAAAGTTTGGAAGAATAGAAAGATAAGTCTACAAACCAAGATAAGAATATTGGAAGCTACATGATGACAGTGGTCAAATATGGCTCTGAAGCATGGGCACTCCGAAAAGCAGATGAAAATTTACTAGATGTTTTCCAGAGAAATTGCCTACGGATTGTTCTGGGTACCCGGCTGACTAACCGTATTTCAAACAGTAGGTTGTACGAAAAGTGTGGTTCAATCCCGCTTTCTGGGGCTATAATGAAAGAAAGGTTGAGATGGCTAGGCCACGTTCTACGGATGAAGGGTGACAGATTACCGAAGATTTTCCTTTTTGGCCAACCGTCTGGGGCTACACGGAAAGCAAGTCGTCCTTGTCTGGGTTGGGAGGATGTCATAAATAAAGATTTAAAGGAAATGGGAACTTCCTGGGAGGGTGTAAAGAGGGAGGCTTTAAATAGATTAGGTTGGAGGAGGAGTGTGCGTAGCTGTGTTGGCCTCAGGCGGCTTGGTGCTGCAGTGAGTTATTAGTAGTAGTAGTAGTAGATCCAGGATAATATATGGCTTGATTTATTATCAAAACAAATGACAAATCAAATAATCTATGTCATCAAGAAAATTAAGGGATTAGCTTATTCCTATACTTCTATCCTATAAATAATAGTTGAGTAAAAAGTTTCAATTCACAAGATCAGAAAATAAAGCGTTTCATTTTACTCTCATGTTTAACACATGAAAAGAACTTCAAATAGAATTACATTCTCCATTCATACACAACACACAATTCAACCCAAATCATTGGTGGCATAACCAATACATATCTTACTCGATTATTGTCTGTTGTACCCTAGTGTTCATTTTGCAGCATCAGTGCCACAATTTCAGCTCTTGGAAAACGGCATGGTTTCAAGTGTCTAGTATATTACATGTAAGGCTCTTGCAATAATCGTGCTCTACTCGCCAAATTCCAATATTGTTATGTTCGTAAAAATGCGAGCTACAGCTGCAAAACAGACGCTAATGTACAAAAAGCATCACTTATTATGCTATAATTTTGCTACCTACCTACTAGTTTAAATAGTTCAGTAGCAATTTAAAATTTAATAATAGTTCAAAGCTTTTTGTGTTTTCTCTTCTTATTGCATTCGTTTTTTCATGATTGTGCTTTCAAGATCAGTATTAAAATGTGTTCATTCATTCCTATTAGGCATAGATTGATACCCCGCAACTTCTTTGCCAAAACATCAGAGATTTTTCTAAAGATATAGTCGCACCACAGGAAAGTACACGAATGTATCTTAGGTCTGTAAAATTTCTCTAGCTGATTCTAAAGATAAATAACTGAATCTATATGGACATTTTTTTTTTCTATCAAGTTTTATTCATGCTACTTACGAGATTGCATGCAAAATAAAGATTTTTCCTAAAGGTTTCTGAATTTAAATAATACTACTGTTACTACTACTAACAACTAACTTCAGCACCTACTAACTACTACTAACTTCAGCACCAAGTCACTTGAGGCTAACACAGCTGTGCACACTACTTCTCCATCCCAATCTATTCAAAGCCCTCCTCATTAAAACCTCCCAAGAAGTTTCCGTTTTCCTTACATCTTTCCTTACGACATATCCCCACCCCCGAATTCAGGGAGAACCCACTTTTCGTTTTTCCTTAGTTGGGAAATAGGAAATTAGGAGATTCGTTTGTACTGGTTCGTTTGCAATAGTTATGGAAAATGACGCTGCGAAAACCTACGCATTTCTGGGTCACCTAAAGACTAGTTGCCGAAATATTTTTAAGAAAAACATCTATTTTGTATGATTATTGTTTCAATAAAGAAACCTTTGCACTGTAGGATAATCATAAAAACATATAAAAAATAGTATACCAACAATATAAAAATTTAATCCAAAGAATTATCAGTACGTTTTGATTATTCATATTTTTCAACTTTCAATTATAAGTCTCAATTAATTCTCGTTTTTTTCCTTCATTTAACTAAATTTTGTCGCTCATATATTGCCATATAATATTCTAACATTTCTAGATGAAAATTTTCTATTCGACAAGCCCCAAGGAAGAGGGGGGACTCCCCCTCCCCCAAAAATTTTTGAAATTGCAGGGTATTTTTTATTCAAATTACAAAAGAAAATTGTTTATATTGTTCCCCCCCACACACAGAGAAAATTCCTGGTAGGCATTTGAGTGCACTTATATACATTCTGACAAATTGGGAAGCAGTTTATTCGAAATTATGATTTTTTAACTATAGGCATTTCAAAACAACTGACCATCCATAACCAAACAAATTCTCTTAAAAAATACTGCTTTTTTTAGCAAATGCACCTTTAAGTTATTCACTCGCACGTTAATTGGTAAAAAAAAAAGCGTTTCGAATAAGCAACTAAAAAAAAAAGATAAATATAAAAAATGTTGCATTTGGCATCAATCCATACGCAGTCTTTAATTTGGACCTTCAGGGAATTTTCTGTTCACAGCCGCGTCAGAACCAACAGTTAGTTTCTTTTTGTTAATGTTAAAAGAGCTTTAATTTAAATATAAAGACAGTTTAACTCTTTTATTAAGATGTGACAGTTTTAAATCCTACTAAATATTAAGCAATGTGTATACTTTTCAAACCTTTTAACATTTTTTAGAGTAACTAATCTTGCGATTTTTGACAAGTTTAGGAACCACCAGGATACGTAAAACGCAATAGAGAGCACGGTCCATAAATATCGTTCCCTTAATAGAGTATTACTAAACACTGTACGTTTTGAATCGCAACCATAAAATTGTTCAATGAAGGAAAATGAGATAATTTCTGACGTAAACAATGAAAAGAAATTCCCGTTGTTCACTGACAATACCTTTAATTTGGATATAAATGCAGTTTCAGACATTTATTAATTTGGGATAATTGTTGCCCTCTAAATATTAAGTCATGTGCCTAGTTTCAAACCTTTTTCAGGTTTTAAGAGCAACTAATCTTGCCTTTCGTAAGAAGCTTGGCAAACGCCCCGATTAATATAATGCAATAGATGGCGTGGTAGCTTAACATCCTTCTCTGAATGAAATATTGTTAAACACCAGATATTTTGGATTCCCAGCGTATAACGGTATTATATCAAGGGGACGAAGTGATATCTATTCAGACGAACAAAAAACCACTACTTATTTGGATAATCTTGGCAAAAAGTAAAAAAAAGCATGTATATGAGCATTACTAAAAAAGAAAAGAATATTAATAACAAGTAAGCTTATCAATCCAATGCTTAACGTCCGCGCTTGTAAAATATAAAAAGATCATACTTATGTCAGTGAGACAGGAATATATTTAAAATGAACTTCAAAATGGGACATAGGAAAGAGTGGCATATTTTTTTTTTCAAAGGGAAATTATTTGCTTCCCACTATTTCATTCATTTATTCTGTTAAACTTGGAGTGTTCATTTACCTTTTGTGTAATGCTAGCCAGAGCTAATATTTTCACAAATTCTTTTTTCCCCTTAAATCTTGCCTATCTCTGCCAGTCTTCACTAAAATTCATCCGTTTTGCAGTCAAAATGTGTAAAGGGAAAAGTTTAAAAAACAAACCTCATTACTTTTATTATGAAGGTATCTTAAATTTGTAGGTATGTCCCCTTGATTTCTACTTCTCTTTTACTTATTTTTTCACTCTTGTTTCTTCTTTTTCCTCTTCCTTGTCAATATGTAAGCAAAATACTTGACGAAAAATCTCGTCACTTTCATCATTAAGGTATCTTAATTAGGTAGATATATCCACTTTTTTTTTTCTGCGTCTACTTTACTTGTTCACTTTCATTATCTGCCTCTTTTTTACTTTGCCTTCCCAATTTCATAAGAAAAAGGTTTGAAAAAAACCCTCATCATTTTCACGATTAAGCTACCGTCAATAAGTAGGTATATCTCCTTCTTTACAACTTTTTCTTTACTCTGCCTCTTCTTTTTAACTATTCCTTGTCAAAGAGTAAACAAAATATTCGAAAAAAAAAACTTCACTGATTTCGTCCTTCAGGTGTCTTCGATAGGTAGACACATCTCCTTTTTACCTGCGTGTTCTTTAGTTGTTTTTTTTACCTTGCCAATGAGTACATAAATGGGTTGAAAAAAAAACATAAAGAAGATGTAGATAAAAAGGAGACGTGTCTACTTACTGAAGATACCTGAAAGATGAAACCGGTGAATCTTTTTTCCGAATATTTTGTTTAAACAATTGCTTTTAAGAAAAAGCTGCAGAACTTTCATGGTTTAAGGTACCAAAAATAAGTTTAAATTTAAGGTACCTCATTTTACAACGTTTTCTTCATTTTTTTTCTCTGTCTTTCAAAGACGAACAAAAAAGAATAAGAAATAGCACAGGCAATCTCAGCATAAATACAAATCCAACAGAAATTAAACAGAATCTATCATTCACAAAGTCCCCAGATCCAGAATCGTCACTAGCCAAAAATGAATTGGGGTGGGGAGGGGCCCCTCCCCATGTGATACTATAATCACTTGTTTTTTCCGTTTTTACCGATTGAGACTTATCTTCTTTTATTATTTTACGTCATATATCTCTATCAGGCCATTTACCCTAATAAAGAAAAATTATAAAGCGAATAAAATAGTGGCGCTTCGTGCCGCTATTTTACCGACTGGCAGAAAGCATTGGGGGAAGAGACTCCCCCCCCCCATACAAGATACTCCTGCTGAGATCCTAACAAGGAATAATTTCCAAAATACATTTTTTCATTGATAAACGATTCTTAAGAATTACTTCAGCCAGGTTAAATTTATTTGCAATATAGGGTATCTTAATGAAAATCTAGCCCTTTCTGATATAAGTAGAGGATGCTTCTTGGAGTGATGAACATGGACGGAAGAAACAGGACCCCAGCAATAGCCTTATCATGATAACAGTTAAATGGAGATCGACGTCATTCCTTACACATGAACGTTAAGATGAACAGCAGAAATAATAATAAACAATCCAAACTGAGGTATTCCAAGGTAAACAAGAAAGAAGAAAGGATAAAAGTTCAAACAAGGTATTATATATATCCAAAATTAGTAAGCGAATGAATACAAAGATAATGATAAAATAAAATCATGTCTACCTGATACAGCTTAAAAATCATGCATTTTATGGCAGTTGAAAGCAAGATAAAGCTTAACTTTTTCTGCTACTAATATAGAAGCATACGCCAAAATGATATTGAAAATTAATGAAAGTAGCAAATCAAAGTTAATTTTTCTCGCCGTTATAATGACTATAAATACAACAAGAAAACGCAAATGAATTAGTGTCATAGTCTACTGAATTGTATGGCTTCGTTTCCTATAAATTTTCAGGTTTCCTGCTTTTAGTCCCCAATGAAGAAATATTTAGAATATATACGGTATAAGGTTGACGCAACAATCACAAAACTTGCAAACAATAACAAGAAATTCAATACTTTTTTACGCCTTTGTATCGATTCACTGTAAATAAGACGCACTCTCAGGAGAGGTGATGATTCAATTTCAGTGTTGACAAAATAATGCTCTAACAACTAGTACAAAAAATGTGAATATTCCAGAAGCCAAAAAATTTGATCATAGCACTTTTTCTGTCGGGCATTGATGTTTTTAGGATTTGTAGAAAATCTAGAATATATGCATAAAAACATCCAAATGACCGTTAACAGAAAAAATCAACGTTTCGCAATAACATGACCTAAAACATCAAAATATTTTTCAGATTAATAAAAAAAAAAAGATATTGTATACACTTAAGTTGTATCTGTTTAACAGAATCTTATATTTTGTTAGTTGCACCATTTAATCCGACAGGAAAAACTGTATGAATAATCCAGTGGCGGTTCTTGAATATCTTGCGCCCGGGGCAAAATCTTGATTAGCACCCCCCCCCCCCCGACTTCCAAAAATTGTTAGGCCAAGTTTTAACAAAATTTTCGCTTATTAACGAAACTTTTCATTTATTTAAGTCTGACCTTTTTAACTTTATATTGGAAAAGATACGGGAAAATGAAAATTTCGGATTCAATTTGCTTATACTTACTACCAACTGCGCCTTCAACTATATTTTAATAAATTAAGTTTCAAAAATTAAAAAATGACTATGAATGTTAGATTATTTAATGAAATTTTGCACCCCAAAAATTTCTGCACCTGGGCCAACTTCCCCGTCTGCCCCCTTCTAAAACTGCCTCTGAGATAATCCCTTTACTACATTTCATAAAGCTTGCAGATACGAGATTTACACGCAATTAGCAAGATATACTGAATTATCGATTATTGAATCCAATCAAAAACCTTAACTAAGGGTAGTTTTTTTAATAGCACAGGTTTCTCTCTTGTGCAGCTATTAAAAAACCTTTTTCTCTCTTGTGCAGCTATTATCAATTATTTTTAAATATCACAAAAAACCACACAAGTTCTGGTCCTTGTTTATAAATGGCTGAATATAAAGACATTTGAATCGAAAGAGCCCGTTATTTACAGAGAAAATTTACGCTATATCTACCTATATTAGCACATGAGAGTTGGTGGGGGGGTAGATAGTGGAGTTACGAGTGACTCCTTACGAAATTACGGTAAAAATCTAGCGTTTTGGCTAAACATCCACCCCCTCGAAAAATTTTGAATGTGCGCGTAGATATTTAGCCAAACTGCTGCGTTTGAATATAGAAAAAATATACGAATTAAATATAGGAAAAATATAATTAAAAAATAATATAATATATAACAATAATAATAAAATACAATAAAAGAATAAAAATTAGATAAATAATAAAAATAATAAAAATAATAATAATGATAATAAAAATAATAAAATATATAAAAAATCATATAATATAATAGTACATAAATAATATAATATAAAATATAATAGAAAAACATAGAAAAATATACAAAAAATAGGAAAACAAACTTACTACTTCTTTGTTCATTTTTTCAGCCCCTAGTTTTTCGACTTGCTCAAATCTGTAGATTTCAACGTTTACACCTGCTGCAATCTTGTAGGTTTCTGGATAAACCTCTTTGACGCAAACAATTTTCCTGAGATAACGCGAGGGTTTCTGTAGCAAAAGTTTGACCTTGGAATCTTCTTCGCAAATAACCAGCTGCATCTCAGCTGAAATAGCAATAAAGAAGATTGCACTTAAAATTAATTAATTATTAACAAATAATGAGACCGCACACTTTTCTAGGGTAGCATTCGGGGTAAAACCTATTACTTGATATGCCACTAAGCTCGGCAAGTAGATGAGTACCAGATAGACCGGTAGTGAAGCCATTCAAGACAAGATATTTGCAAACACAACATTAAAGAAGTTCCTCAACTTTGTTATTTCACGTTTGCAGTAAGCTCGTAGCACGCAAAAAAGAGAACAATTTCTCGAAATGCCTAGCGGTTATCACGTTCACTTTAGCAAAAAAAAAAATATCCGGTAAAATGTCTGAATTTCATTCATCAAGCTTATGAGCTTCGTTGTACGTTTCGGATTTTTATTACCGTTTCCATTGGACAAATCAGGTCATGTTCAAAGTCACATTTTTTTTTTCACGAAAGACCAGTTTCACTCGCGCATAAAATTCCCGCTATTTTCTAAATTTAACGTCAACCTTATAGCTTAACGTATTCTTTTGTGTCAGAAATCTCCTGAGATAAAGAGCAGCCAACAACATTGAATGGGGGTTATCATCATCAAAAGTGTTGGTAATCCTGGAAAGGATTTATGTAGAGTCAGCAATAATCCCATTAGAAATTACAGATTCACAAGACACCTCTACCAGGTACCGCAAAAACTAGTTAATAAAACTTATCAAAGAAAACTGGGCTATCATTTGTCGAAATCAGCATATTTGGCTAAGAAAATTCCGCAACAGTAGGCCTGTTCACCGTTAATATTAAGGCACGTATGACACTTCGCTGCAAATATTCAGGTGAATATGCAACTATCAACAAGGCCTCTTTTAAACCCAGATACTTCCTGTCAATCTACTTATGTCATCAAATTAAACGTTACTAGTTTTGTTAATTATTGTCTTTTTTTTCTTGATCATCGGTTATAATACTTATTCAAACAGTATCGAAAATGGAAATAAAAGTTTAAAAATACAGCTTTGGTGAAAAAAGATATCATGGGCGTTTTTCTACTCGATTCAGGAAAGACATTAGTTCTGCTTAACTTAAGGTAGGCCTCGCATATATGTGAAATTCGACCAAGACACTTAGGAAAACACACTTTCCAAAGAAACCAGCTTTGGGATATCTGGCGTCGCCTCCACTCCTGAAAAGACAATCTTAATACAATCCTAGTTTATGAGTGCGTGTGTTTGTGCATGTCAATTTGGTGTGACTCCAACAAGAATGAAAAAAAAGCAAGGAAATTTTCATTTCTGATCTGAAAACATATACCCTTTTTAGTGTTAAAGAATGTGCATGATGGTACTTAAAAAAGGCTCTTGTTATGATAAAGAATACTGATTGTAAAATCAAAGAAAAAGAGAATAGATGTCCGCAACATATATTTTATGTAGACGGTACTAACTTTGCGTCTTATTCCGGTTTCAGTAAGGAGTAATTTCACTGTTCAAGACAAGTATGCTCTGAAACACGAGTGTACAAAGGTATAACCATTAGAGGGGAAGAGGTGGCTATGAAAATTCAAAAGGCGGTAAGGTAAATTATAAACACTTCAGGGGAGATGATAAACCGAAAAATACGTTTTGGGGTTTTTGATTGTTATTAGCAAATAGTTGTTTGTACGAAAAACGTTTTTAGCAAGCCTAAAGGCAAACTTGATTAGCATTTGAAGACTGGCAATCAAAATTATTTCTGCAAATAAAAAACTAAACTATTAAAAAACTTTGGCCGTTCATTTCGGGTCAAACAAAAAGCAGATCGTTCCCGAGTAAGATAGGAACTCAAAAACTGCAAATTCTCTCCATTATAACCATATTAACTCTCCATTTGATGGGAACTAAAAAACTTTCGGCCATCCGTTTGGGGCCAAAGCAGGTGGTCTCCGAGTAAGCAGGTCGATAAAAGCAGGATGTCTCCGAGTAAGCAGGTTGAGAGAAGCAGGTCGTCTCTGAGTAAGAAGGTCGAGAAAAGCAGGTAATCTCCGAGAAAGATGGGAAGAGGTCGTAAGAAATGAACTAAAGGAAATTGATACTTCGTGTGAAAGACAAAGAGTAATGCTTTGAATAGATTGGAGTGTACGGAGAGCATGTGCAGCTGCCTTGGTCTCACGAGGCTTTGAGCTACAATTAGTATTTAGAGAAGTGGGAGCAGTAGGAATAGCACATTATGCAAAAATAAAAACTCGTTATATTGAAATCAAACAGTTCGTGGTAACGAACTGTAGTAAGGAGCGACCCGGCTCAATAGTAACCAAAACTCTAAAAAATGGAATTTTGATACCAATAGTTATATCAAAAGAATCGCATTTTAATGCTGGTTTTAAATATATAAGTTTCATCAAGTTTAGTCTTACCCATCAAAAGTTACAAGCCTGAGAAAATTTGCGTTATTTTAGAAAATAGGGGGAAACACCCCCTAAAAGTCATAGAATCTTAACGAAAATCACACCATCAGATTCAGCGTATCAGAGAACCCTATTGTAGAAGTTTCGAGCTCCTATCTACAAAAATGTGGAATTTTGCATTTTTTGCCAGAAGGCAGATCACGGATGCGTGTTTATTTGTTTTTTTGTTTTTTTTTGTTTTTGTTTTTTTTCCAGGGGTGATCGTATTGACCCAGTTGTCCTAGAATGTTGCGAGAGGGCTCATTCTAACGGAAATGAAAAGTTCTAGTGCCCTTTTTAAGTGACCAAAAAAATTGGAGGGCACCTAGGCCCCCTCCCACGCTAATTATTTTCCCAAAGTCAACGGATCAAAATTCTGAGATAGCCATTTTATTCAGCGTAGTCGAAAAACCTTATAACTATGTCTTTGGGGACGATTTACTCCCCCACAGTCCCCGTGGGAGGGGCAACAAGTTACAAACTTTGACCTGTGCTTACATATAGTAATGGTTATTGGGAAGTATACAGGCGTTTTCAGGAGGATTTTTTTGGTTGGGGGGAGGGGTTGAGAAGAGGGGGATATGCTGGGGGAACTTTCCATCGAGAATTTGTCATGGGAAAAGAAAACTTCCATGAAGGGAGAGCAGGATTTACTAGCATTATTTAAAAAAAAAAAAAAAAAAATGTGAAAAAGCTTTTTCAGCTGGAAGTAAGGAACAGCAATAAAACTAAAAACAAACAGAAATTATTACCCATATAAGGGGCTCACCTCCTTATGATACCTAGCTCTTTACGCTAAAGTATTTTTAGTATTTTTCAACTATTTATTCTACGGCTTTTGTGATTCAGGGGTCATTCTAAATGAATTGGGATAAAATTTAAGCTTTAGTGTAAAGAGCGAGGTACTGACGATGGGGCGAATCCCCTCATATATGTAATAAAAACATGAGAATACAAAAGTTCTTTACGTAAGCTAATTTATAAGCTACGTAAATCTTTTACCAATAAAAAGATTCGTAAAAAATTAAAAGTTCTAGTTGCCTTTTTAATTAACCAAAAAATCGGAGGGCAACTAGGCTTCGCCCCCGCTCTTTTTTCTCAAAATCATTCGATCAAAATTATGAGAAAGCCATTTAGCCCCCCACCAAAAAAAACTATTCAAATTTCGTTTTGATTATTCCTCTGCGGAGAGCCAAAATCAAAACATGCATTGATTCAAAAACGTTCAGAAATTAAATACAAAAAAACAAGTTTTTTCAACTGAAAGTAAGGAGCGACACTAAAACTTAAAACGCACAGAAATTACTTCGTATATGAAAGAGGCTGCTTCCTCATCAACGCCCCGCTCTTTACGCTAAAGTTTGACTCTTTCTCTCAACTCTTCTTTTTAAAACAGTAAAAAACTTTAGCGTAAAGAGCGGGGCGTTGATGAGCAAGCAGCCTCTTTCATATACGAAGTAATTTCTGTGCGTTTTAAGTTTTGATGTCACTCCTTACTTTCAGTTGAAAAAACTTGTTTTTTTGTATTTAATTCAAATAAGGACGTAGAACAGGCCAATCGATCAAGCTTTTTTTAATAGGGTGGTCATAAGTGTCCCTTCGACAAGAAATGCTTAATAACACCTTTTGAATTACAACGGTTGGGGAGGGCCGGATGTTTTTATCCGGAGGGGAGCGTTGCATACATCCTCATTAACTAATAAACTTTCAATTACTAAGTATTTTACATCAAAATTATTTGTGTTGAAAACATCCGTTTAAATCATTATTTCAAAAGTGCAGTATCTATAAATTCCGATGAAAGTTATTCAGAGATAAGAGTAATAAATAATCGAGTTATAATCTCAGATATACTTAAGCAAATATTTACTTATAATCATTAAACACTTCCTACATGTGTTTAAAACGTTGACTGCCAACTACGAGATATCTCAAAGGTTGTTTACTTACCCAGGACGCCTACTACAAGTTATCTCGTCCCTTCGTTACTTGCCATATTTGTACAACTACGAGGAAACTCGATACTGTACAGTTAAATATGAATAGATAGCCTCAAGAGAGAGAATAAAAAATCCAGTTTGGCTATTAAATGAGCAGAAAATACAATTAAACAAAATTTATTCACAAAAATAAAAATTTGTAAAAGAAATAATAATTTTTAATAGTATAATATGATCAGTTCACATTGGCTCTTTAGACTGGATAACAAAAATCATAACAAAATTGAATGGCAGTCAACACGTTAAGAATAAAGTACATTCATTGCATCAATAGAGAATTGCATCAAAATGCCAAACGTAGCAAAATAAGAATTTGCCAATATTCATTAAATAATTCGTAAAAGCGTTAGCCAGTGTTTTCTGACTTCAAAAAACTAAAGGAGATATAGCACTACATTTATGAGTGTTTTTAATACATTCATTATATTCAGGTATAATGATGTGCAAAGCTTGAGAAACTCCAATACATCTCTTTGTTAATATTTCTTGGTTCAAAAATGAATGCGACCAAGTTTTTAACAAAATCCTTTTCAATATAACCTAGTAGCTTAATCCTCCAGTCATTCAGAACGCGTTGACTTAAGTAGTGGAAACATGTCGTGACTTGGAACAGCGAGGATCACATAGTTCAATTTTCCCTTTGTTTAGGGGAGGGTGTACCAAAGGAAATGTTGGTAATGCGTGATATGTCAGAAAGGCATTTTAGGTCGAAGCATCTGAGCCTTTATAGATTTTATTTCTTTTTTTACGTTAAGTGACAAGAGTAATACGAAAAAGTACGGGTAACTTATAAATATGGAAACTGGCACTAGTGTCGGCAAAAAAACATCAAGATCATCTACGTTTGACGACCCTTGGGGTTTTTCAAGCTTTATAATCTTTTTTCCTGTCAGGAACTGATATCACACTCTTATTAATACACTAATTTTACCAACTGCACGAACTGAATTAATTATTATTATTAACTGATAACTATACCAAGCGACACCAACACAAGACGACGTCGAAAGTTGTTTTTTCTTCAACACTAGCGCCAGGTTTGACTCTTGTGAGATTCACCCATACTCTTTTGGTAACATAAAATAGACAGCAAAAAATTGAACCTGTATTTTTTGGATTTCTCAATTCTAAGAGTTATCTTTAATTGGTACTTTCGTTTATTTACGTCATTTATTTTAATACATAGACAATTTCCACGAAATGACTACCATTTGCAATGCTTAAAATTCACTCAGTGTTCATTATAAGTTACAACTTCATAAACTTTTGGAAATCTCCTTTGAAACCTCCAATCTCACAGCCACCTTAATAAAGGTCTACTTTAAGTCCAGGTTATTTTGGTAACCTCTATTGTTGACAAGTAAAGCATGCTATTCGCATCAATGAGGCGCATCTAGAGCCTTTTGATTTACGTTGAGTGTTGTCGGAAATAATGCTCATGGCATCTGGGATGAAGAAGAGAGGAAAAAAAATATCGTCATAGGTTCCCTTGGAATTTTGGCACCAGAAATTATATTTCCAGTGATAATTTACTGACACCAGTAAAAATAGTCGGAGATACAAATCAGAGCACAAAGAACCTTGATAATTACAGGACATTATCCTCCCAGGAATGCAGAAGTATTATTAAAAATGTGTGCCTAATTTACCCAATAGTAGACCGTAAGCTAAAAATCATCACGCGGCCCCAAGATTTATTGGAAGTTTGGGACCTCTAACCCTTTCTATGTAGGAGCCTATTTCGATTAGGGAGGGATGGGACAAAGTGACAAAGCAAGAGATAATGCATAATTCGTCCGAAGCAACCTCGTCCCATGGGTGCGTCCCTGGATACAGCAGCAAATGACGCTATCACTATTCATGAGCTTGCTAGCTTCAGATTCCAGTGATGGCTGAAAACAGTCACAACAATACTGGCAAGCGAGCGAGAATTGGCTTGATATTGGCTGGATATCTAGACTTGGAAAGCAAATTCGGGCTGCCAGTGGGAGTGATTTCTGAACCGTAGTTTTTAGGTTCAAATTATTATCCATATGCTTTAAAACAACATAAAACAGCAACTGTTTTCGATGCTTGTAAGTCAACAATTTCATGAAACAAATAACATTTTGAAAACTACAGAATCATAGCTGAGACTCGATTATTTATGTAGAAATAAGTTTATTAAAAAGATAGAAGCGAGTTCAATTTTCAAATAACTTGAGGTAGACATAGGGATTTCAGAACGAAAAGAAAAAGTATTTTTTGTTGAATTTTCGTAATTTTAGCGTCATATTGGAAGGGGTGCCCTATGAAGGAAGGGCATCCGGAAAAACAGCTGTGTTCATAGTGAATATCCGTGATTGATTGTAGAATGCCTTGAAATTAAACATGTTTCGTTTTAACTACTCAAATTTAAGGATTGATTGATGCGATAAAGATTTTTAATTTGTTTCTTTGCAATTGTACGTGGTAAATAAATTCAGTTATTAGTTTTGTAAACTAAAGAAAAGAAAAGGTTGAATGCTTGATACGCATTTTCAACTGCAGTTATATTTTTCATTACATATAAGTCTAAAACTACAATCTTAGTAAGAGTAAAAGAACAAACAAAAACCTCTCTTACACAGGCTGTGACTTAATACACATAACCAACATTGCCCTTCATGATAAACAAGTTAGACATGTCAATTATACGGCGTAGCAAATTAGCATCAGCAGTTCGGCAGATACAAGTGATAAAGCCAGGCCCAATTTTAAATCTGTCATAGTGAAGGCACAAAATAAAGCTTGAAATTTTAAACAGTAACATAGTTTAATCCAGCGCATGGGAGAAGGTGGGTAGTTACTTTCTTGTCGGCAGTTTCGGGTAGTATTCCATTAAACGCCCACTCAACTCTGTCTTCTTCTTTTCAAAGTAAGGCTTCGTTTCCTTTTTCAAAACCCCTTTAATGAGTCAAAAGATTTTTTCTAATCATCCCTATCCATCCATTTGTCCTCCCTTCTTCTCCCTTCCATTTTTTATCTATCCTCAATCCGTCTCGTTTTTTTTCCTGCGTTTTTATTTCTCAGTTTTTCTAAACATTCGCTGCAGATCTTTAAACTTTTTGTAGTCTGTGAATATTCTTCTCTTTTTTTGGAAGTCACTGCTTACTACTTTTTGTGACTTAATCGAAATAAATAAATGCTTGTCTAAGTAAATGAAAATATAAACAGTAATAAATAAATGAACACTGAACTAATCGTCAAAGGAAGAATTGCGAGTTCTTACCTTGATCGAGAATGTAGCTTACAGCATCAGGTCCCAAAGTGTCATATAAAGGGACAATCGCCATGGAATAGCAGTAAAGTGCATGCTCTGTCAGGACCCACTCAGGACAATTTTGTGCATATACACCAACCAAAGTGGAAGACCCAGGTCGAAGGCCCAGATTGACAAGTCCTGAGCCGAAATTTTTTGCTCTTAAAAGGGCTTCATTATAGCGCATCCACTGGTAAGGACTATCTTTCGAGTCTCTCCATCCAAGCATGTTACCGTTGTTGGACTCTTTAGCACCACGACGAACAGCATCATAAATGGTGAGTGTATCCTCGTAAAGATAGCGCATGAACTTCAGATCTTTCCCATCTTTAGCAAATTTTGAATAGTGAACCATATCCGGGCCCTAGAAGAGCATACTCAATCAAAAAAGACCAAATAGAAACACAATTACTTACCATCATAGCCTCGCCTATTTATGTTAAATAAAAACAAAAACGTTTTTCAATTGATAGCAAAGAGCGACATTAAAACTTAAAAGGAACAGAAATTGTTGCGTATACGAGGCAGGCTGCCAAATCATCCACCCCGGTTTTTACGCTAAAATTTCATAGTACTTCACATAAAACATTTTTAAGGGCAAAGAATGTAGTCAATGGGTAGTTGCAAGCGTTTTAATTATCAATGCATTTGAAAACATTTGAACTGAAAATTTTACTATGTATAGCTAATGGGCTGGAAAAGGTTCTTCCATGCTTTGAGTAATGTTAAATATTTTCAATAATACATTTCTCACTGCTTTCAAGGAAGTTTGCAATGTGGGGCATGCAGAATGCATGTGGTGGGCCAAGAGGATAGAAAAATCCTATATTCTTCTTCTTCTATGCTTGAAAGATGCATAGCCAATGACCCGACTTCGCATTCGATGGACGACTATTAACAATGATAATAGGATTGCTAGCGTTATGAATATGTTTAAGGAAATCTGAGGGTATGCAATAGAAATTGTATTTGGAAATATACGGATCCAATACATTAATTATTTTATTCGCGTTCATGGTGCGAGGTCTAGTAGAACACTACCGTCGGGGGTAATTTCCTAGTTGGTTTCAAGCTGATTTAGCGAGATTAATGCTACTACTAATAACTCACCGCAGCACCAAGCCGCCTGAGGCCAACACAGCTACGCACGACAAAGGTAGACTCTAAGCGTGAAGAGCTCGTTCGGACAATACTCGTATCTTGAGTACCTGACAAGTCAAATACAATGATACCGTGACTTTTTGCAAACATTGTATCTGTTATTCCAGTTTCAAATAGTTATGAAACTTTATCTAGGGATTGCATAGTTAATTCATATAGGGCCCAATAGGATTTATTATTTGTCATAGGGTTGGAGCAGTCGCTAAAGCATTGGGTACGAATAGTCAAACTTTAGCGTAAACAGAAGGATATTAAGAAGGAGGTAGCCCCTCGGACACGGAACAATTCCTTTTGGTTATAATTTTAATGTCGTTTAACCTTTTTTTTACTTTCTGTTCATTTCTAATACGATACCCCCTGCTACCCTAAATATGAGAAAAGTTACCACCGCCTCAAACCCCACTCTTAAGTCAAAAGTTTAACTTTTGCAGAACAATACTTCGAGAAAAAGAGATAATTTAGTGTTCGTGCTTTTCGAAATAAGCTCTAATTTTTCAAATAAACCATTGCATTCGCAAGAAAAGGGAAGCTGAAAGGAGGTCAGAGGATGAACCACAGATCATCTAAATATCCATTCAATTTGCTTGTAAAACGTATTATAGAAACCACGAAAACGTAGCCTTAAAACACTTTTTTGAGAATTATGTAATCCCATCCCCATATGAGAATACATCGGCTATTTTTGAAAATAAGGCAAATTTTCTCAGGCTCGTAACTTTTGATGGGTAAGTCTAAACTTAACGAAACTTATATATTTAAAATCAACATCAAAATGCGATTCTTTTGATGTAACTATTGTTATAAAAATTCCGTTTTTAGAGTTTCGGTTACTATTGAGCCGGGTCGCTCCTTACTACAGTTCGTTACCACGAACTGTTTGATGTTAGGACGCGCCACTTTCTTTGTGGCACGAGCTCTTTTGTTACTAGCCTATATTGTACTCAAACTTCGGTTTTTGGAGTTTCAGCTTCGATTAAAAAAGTCACTTTTCAAACTTGCGGTTTGATACTATGAGCTGCTTGATCCAAGGCTTTATTAAATGAGAAGTTGGCCTACCAATCACTTTTCCCACTGCAATCTTTTATGTTCAAGTTAAATATTCTCAAAAAAGTACTTCGAGAATGGCATTTATTCCTACAAATTGCAACCCTACAAATATTTATTGGAGATTTATTTGTTAGAAGAAAGGTTTGGAACATCAAAATTAGTTATTGGGTCATCATTTCCACAGTTTTCAAGGCAACTTCTTCTCTTTCATATACAGAATAATTTATGTTTGTTTTAAGTTTTAATGTCTCTCCTTACTTTCAGAGTGAAAAAGAAATTCTTTTTTTTTAAATTCCTGATCGTTTTTCAAATAATGTCAGGAAATCCATGAGATACAAAATGGTGTACAGGATTTTTGAAGGCCGTGTGGCAGAACTAATTGATACAGAAGAAATAAATAAATTATTTTTCAATATGTTGATAATGCGAACTAACTTTTTGTTCTAGAATTTTCCACTATGAACCATTGAATGTTTTTCTTCCTTTTTTACATTCAAGGAATTTAATATTCTATTAAGTGACATTTTTTTTTCCTTATTTGCTGATTGTTTGATTACACAGACTGCTTTTAAAATTTTCAGACAGGACTCGATTAATTTTCTGAAGCTGAAATCATAACATAGTTGAAAATTGGTCAAGGTGAGACTCGCTAAATAAATTTTTGGCGAAAAGGTTAAACTTCAACTATACTTTGCCCAAGACCTCTAATGTCCTATGCATTTTGCCTTGTGTCACTCTTGTTTTCATTGTGTACCCATAAATTGAATCAATGATGACAAAATCAAGAAACGGACTGACAAACCCCATGCCTTCTCAAGATTATATAAAATAAACTAGTTTTTTAAACTAAAGTAAGGAGCGACATTAAAACTTAAAACGAAAAGAAATTACTCCGTATATGAAATGGGTTGTCCCCTCCGCAATCCCTCGCTCTTTACGCTAAAGCTTTTAATTGTTTTAAAAAGCAGAATTAGCGTAAAGAGCGAGGGATTGCGGAGGGGACAACCCATTTCATATACGGAGTAATTTCTGTTCGTTTTAAGTTTTAATGTCGCTCCTTACTTTCAGTTTAAAAAACTAGTTTTTTTTTTATATAATTTCTGAACGTTTTTGAATTAATGCATGTTTGATTTTGGCTCTCCACACATAAATTATTAAACTGAAATTAGCATATTAATTCCTTTTTTGGCTAAATGGCTTTCTCTTAGTTTTGATCAGATGATTTTGAGAAATATGGGAGGGGGAAGGAGGCCTAGTTACCATGCAATTTTTCGGTTACATAAAAAGGCAACTATAAAATTTAATTTTTAAAGAGTTTTTTTATTAGTAAAAAATATACGTAACTTAAGAATTAACTTACGTAACAAACTTTTATATTCATTAATTTTTATTATGTATATGAAGGGGTTTGTACCCTCGTTAATACCTCGTTCTTTACACTAAATCGTAAGTTCTGTCCTAATTCTTTAAGAATGACCCCTGAATCAGAAAGTCCGTAGAATAAATAGTTGAAATTACTAAAAATACTATAGCATAAAGAGCGAGGTATTTATCTCCTCCTAAATACCTCGCTCTTTATGCTAAAGTATTTTTAGAACCCCTCATATGCGTAATAATCTCTGTCCGTTTTAAGTTTCAATGCTACTCTTGACTTTCAATCCAAAAAAATTCCATGTTTATTTTTTCATTGTTTTTTTTATAGTAATTTTAGAAAATCCTGCGCCCTTTTCATTGAATTTCTGTTCCCCCATGACATTTTTCTCCAAGGAAAAATCCTCCCACATAGCCCCCTCCCCTCAATCCCAGCCCCAAAACCAAAAAAAAATCCCCTGAAAACGACTGTACACTTCCCAATAACCATTATTATATGTAAACACTGGTCGAAGTTTGTAACTTGCAGCCCCTCCCCCAGGGACTCTGGGGGTCATTCCCAAAGACATGGTTATTATGGTTTTTGACTATGCGGAACAAAATGGCTATCTCAAAATTTTGATTTGTTGACTTTGGATAAAAAATGAGCGTGCGAGGGGGCCTAGGTGCCCTCCAATTTTTTGGTCACTTAAAAAGGGCACTAGAACTTTTCATTTCCGTTGGAATGAGCCCTCTTGCGGCATTCTAGGGCCACTTGGTCGATACGATGACCCCTGGGGAAAAGAAAAAAAAAAATAAAATAAACACGCACCCGTGATTTGTCTTCTGGCAAAAAATACGAAATTCCAAATTTTTGTAGATAGAAGCTTGAAAATTTTGCTATAGGGTTCTCTGATACGCCGAATGCCATGGTGTGATTTTCGTTAAGATTCTGTGACTTTTAGGGGGTGTTTTGCCCTATTTTCTAAAATAAGGCAAATTTTTTCAGGCTCGTAACTTTTGATGACAAAGACTAAATTTGATGAAACTTATATATTTAAAATCAGCATGAAAATCTGATTCTTTTGATGTATATTTTAGCATCAAAATCCGTTTTTTAGAGTTTCGTTTACTATTGAGCCGGGTCGCTCCTTACTACAGTTCGTTACCACGAACTGTTTGACCAGAACATAATTTACACTTTACTGAAATAAAATAAATTTAAAAAGTCGTCATTTTTTACTTTAATAAATAAAAGATTATTGAAACTTTCATGAATAAATATCAGTATATGTAGATTAAAACTGACAATCCCTGGTCATTTGTTTTTTTGTGTTTTTTTTTCAGTAAAGAATAAGTTATGCTCTGGTCTTGAGAAGGCATGGAGGTCGTCAACCCTACTCACGTTAATTTTTGCTCTTTTTGAGTTGTACTGTTATTTACTATAAATTATGTTTGTTTTAAATTTCAATTATTTATTGATGGTGATTTGTGGTAAATTTACGCTTGGAAGGTTATTTGACTTTATTTTGCGCATTTTTGGCTTAGTGAAGCTCTTTATTTTTCTTTGAAAAATTTACTTTATAGAAAAGTTTTTAAAATTAATATTATAAAAAATTTGTAGTTTCTTTTTGTTTGTTTTTTCCTCAAAGATGAACTACTAATCTTCTGTATCCATTTTTCATGTATTGTGTAAATTACCAAAATAATGACCTTGTGGCTGCGTAGTGGATAAAGCCACATCCTTTAACAACTGGGACCGAGGGCACATCTAGGATCTTAGTTGGAGGGGGGTAAAAAAACTTAAGCGCATCAAACATTTGTTTTCGCCCATTTTCGTTACTTTTTTGCGATTCGGACAAAAATTTCGAAGAGGGTTTCAAACCCAGTAACACCCTTGCCCCCCCCCACCCGAAAAAGGCCTTGACTGGGACTGTAGTTAAATCATGCAAAGAATTCCCATTTACAAATGGATTAGGTTTACAAGTTTTTGTGGGATAGACAGTATTACGATAAGAGGAAAGTAAAGAAAGTTGAGAAGGCCATAAAAAGTAGAGATACAGCCAGATGGCATAATAACAAAACATTATATCTTCATGTTAATATTTTGAGAGGAAGTCAAATTGTGGAGCCTAGAATAGTCCCAGTTAAAGATAGGATTGAGGTCTTAATTAGTATTAAGGAATGTATTAAAGGAGATGGGCAGAAAATCTTTAGAAACTGTAAAACCTTTATAAAGTTGTAGAAAAAGATACAGAAAAGAATGAAATTTGTTTTGAAAAATTTGGAAATGGAAGAAGATTTATTTTGTTAAGGGAGTTAGAAACAGTACTGAAACGATTAAAAAATTATAAGAACTCAGGTGCTAATAGTGCAATGATTGAGTATCGAAATATGGTGACTGAAAAGTTAGAAACAATTTGCTGAAGATTGTGAAATGGATTTTTTAATAAGGGGAAGTACCTAGTGAATTTAGGAAAAGTTTAGTCAAGCCCTCTTGCGAAAAAGGTGATAAAAGTGAATTTAGTAATAGAAGCATTAATTTGGTTTTTGTAATAAGCACATTACTTTGCATTGCATAACTCATTAGACTTAGAGATGTTGCAGATGAATTTTTAAGAGAAGAACAGTGAAGTTTTTGGAAAAGGAGAGAATGTGTTGACCAAATTTTCACTCGTTGATTAATAATTGAAATTGAATTGTATTTTATTGATCTGCTATAAAGCGCTTCTTCATCTGTTTGACCGGTTGAAACTTCATGAATGCGAATGTTTTGGACATGAGAAGGTCATTAAGGGTGAGAGTAAGTCCTTTGGCTGAGGGAAGGGGAGAAATGAGATTTACAGTGTTAATGAACTTCGTGTAGCCTACTTTAAAAGCATCGAATTTCATCTTCAGGGCGCTAACTTGCTATCCATATTCATCTGGCTCTTTGGCTGTTTTCCTGATAAACTTCCAAATCTATTCAAACCTTTACCTATCAAAAATAGTTTGATGGGCTCATTCTTATTATAATGGCTCGGTTAAACATTCATCCCTGGGTGTTAAGAGTTTTCAGCCTTGGCAATTTAAAGGGTGCACTCTTTATTCTGGTCCAACGCCATTTTTTAGAGGTTTTGGGCTATTTTCGAAAATCCCACAGATTTGTTTTCAAGTTAACATTTTAAAGTTAAGATTAATTTACGTAATATTTTCCCTTCTTGAATAGAAATGGCAATTTTTTCTCACTTGCCAGTTTTTTTAAATGTTTTTTTATATTTCGGTTACTATAGGCCGAGGTTCGTTCCTCCCTAAGTTGCGCTTATCGCTGCCACCATCAAAAGGGTGCTAGATCTTTAAATATACAATCGAATGAACCTTCTTTTAATAGTTTGCAGCTAATGGTTTGAAATGATCACCCTAGGGGGTAGGAACAGGCATTAATGACGATCCTTCCCTGAAAAAAACAAGAAATTTCAGATATTATAGACAAGGGCTTTTGAATTCTTACAAATAATGTAAGATTGTAATCCTGATTGTTTAATCCCTATTTTAAAAACGGTGGAAATTGTAATTGCTTTTCATGAGCAAATTTAAGATTACTGCCATCCTACTCGAAGAACTAGCGCAGCAGACTTAAGACCCTTTGTCCGTGAGGATACAGGTTGGAGTCCTAGTAGTCAACGGTGTGACTTTTTAGGCTCAGCCAGAAGCGACCCAGCTCTAAATGGGTACCTGGAGAAATCTAGGGAAGGTAAACAGGTTGCTTATATTGTAAGGAAAACGTTTGTTTAGAATTTCAGTTTCTATTGATGATAAAAACTCTACTTACAGTTTGCAACTACAAACTACTGATCCAAGGTTCTCATTAATGTGAGGAAGGACACTGATTCCTTCAACTACCGTTTTTTACAGTCAAGTCCAGTATCCGTATAAATAATTCGAGAATGATAATCTTCTTGAAGAAGTACATTCCAACAAAGATTTCTCAGGAATGATGGGCAAAGATATAATGAATAGATTACAGAATCTTCTGTTCCAGGGTTTCCTAGATTAGCTCCTCGAACACATATTAATCTACCAGGATACCCCTTATGGACACGAGCACAACGGCCAAAGGGAGTGCCCTCAAGATACAAGAAGATATTAAGAGTATAACAAATAAAGAAATGAGAAGTATTTCCTTTTAAATCTTGTTAAAAAAAACATATTACAAGGCTTAATTGGAGAATATTACCAAGAATAAAGGGAAATAATAGATTAATTTCTACCCCCTCCCCTAGCTCTTTCTATATTTATCTGAAAATTCACTTAGATTTGGACAGTTTGGGCACAAGAGCCCCTTTTTTGAGGCTTAGGGCACATTTCTCCCCCAATTAATTAATAAAAGGGAGAGGGTTGTTTAGTCATCTTAGAAAAAGACTTTTCTTTCTCGACAGCCAAGTTTAAAAACGTTAGTGAATCAGTCAATAACATGGAATGCCAAAAGTGCTCCAAAACCGTCATTCTGAATATAAGTGTCACTACCTTTATAAAATTTGATTGATTTTCCAAATCCAAAGGGGGGCGGAACACCGGCAACTCACAAGAAAAGCATCCAACCATATCTTTTACAAAGTACACCTATAAGACTGAACAAAATGTCCAACTTTACTTAAGCAAATAAAAATGTACCAATAGCTCGGAGAAACCGTCCCGGGATCTGGTAAGCCGTCAAGAAATTATAGAATATATGTCACGTGACCAAACAACAAAATACTTAGACAAGCAGATATCTAATGACGTAAATTCTTTCTCTGGAGGGGAAAAAATATCCCGGGAAAACAAAATTAATCAGTCAAAAAAGAATTTGCCAGCAGTTGCACAAGTTATCTTGGGTGCATGATCACAGCAAAGATTCAAAATATTGGAAAGAATTTTCAGTAATATGCATTCAAAACATCGAAACAGATAACAAAATTATAATACCCCACATTAGAGCTAGGATGAGGCACATATAAGAATCAAAATATGTTACAATAACTGGAAATGCTTTCATCAAAAATATAGAATATCTGCGAAAACAAAGAGTAGCCAGTAACGTAGAAGAGGTTTCAAGTCATACTGGGTGATACAATGTCACTCCACCCCCAATGAAAAATCCTATATTTTTTGGAAACATCTTTGTTATAAGTTTGTGAAATATTTGTAGGCCTGGCGCAAATATTTATTACTGGTGACCTTGTTCCCCATTTTCACATTCTTATTGACAAATTTATGACAATTTCAAGACAATCTTTATTATTGTCATTGTGACTCTTGGTTATGACCAACAGGTGGTTTGTTTTTTCTTCCGTCCAAAAGTTTACACTTTCCCAAGCTTAAGATGGACACAGAAATATTGCAATACAGTTTTTTTTCTTTTTTTATTACTTCGAGCAAATATTACTTCGTCAAGCAAAAATTGCTTCGCCGAGCCACAAAAAGACTTTTCGAAGCGGAAACAATCGCTTCGCCACGCTTCAATTTGAAGTTGGAAAAAAAAATGTGCAGCGAGGCGATATAGAAGAAAAGAGAGTGGATGTTGATAACTAATTAAATAAAAAAAAAACAAGGTTTTTTTAACTGAAAGTAAGGAGCGACAGAAATTACCCCTTGTATGAATTACCCCTTGTATGAACGAGCAGAAATTACCCCTTGTATGAAAGGGGATGTTTCCTCTTCAACGCCCCGTTTTTTACGCTAAAGTCTGACTCTCAACTCTAATTTTTAAAACAGTAAAAACTTTAGCGTAAAGAGCAGGGCGTTGAAGAGGGAATATCCTCTTTCATATATGGGGTAATATCTGCTCGTTTTAAGTTTTAATGTCGCTCCTTACTTTCAGTTAAAAAAAAAACTTGTTTTTATTTATTTAATTTCTGAACGCTTTTTAGTTAATCCATGTTTTGATTTTGGCTCTCCGCAGATGAATAATTAAAGCAAAATTTGCATATTTATTTTTTTGGGCTAAATGGCTTTCCTATAGTTTTGATCGAATGATTTTGAGAAAAAACGAGGGGGGAGGAGGCCCAGTTGCCCTCCAATTTTTCGGGTACTTAAAAAGGCGAACTTTTAATTTTTTAAGAACGTTTTCATTAGTAAAAGATATGCGTAACTTACTAATTAGCTTACGTAACAAATTTCTATATTCGTATGTTTTTATTACGTAATATACGAGAGGGTTCGCCCACTGGCCAATACCTTGCTCTTTACACTAAAGCTTAAATTTTTTCCCCTGAATCACATAGGCCGTAGAATAAATAGTTGAAATTACTAAAAATACTTATGCGTAAAGAGTGAGGTATTATGAGGAGTTGAACCCTTATATGCGTAATATTTTCTGTTCGTTTTAAGTTTTAATGCTACTCCTTTTTCAGTTGAACAAACTTTTCATATTTATTTTTTCATTGTTTTTATGGCACTTGGTATTAACCAAGTGACATATAGCAGTCGCCAATTCTGTCGGTCTGTCGGTCTGTCTGTCCCGGTTTTGCTACTTTAGGCACTTCCAGGTAAGCTAGGACGATGAAATTTGGCAAGCGTATCAGGGACCGCACCAGATTAAATTAGAAATAGTCGTTTTCCCGATTTGACCATCTGGGGGGGAGTGGGGGCCCGGTTAATTCGCAAAAAATAGAAAAAATGAAGTATTTTTAACTTATCAGCGGGTATTTGGATCTTAATGAAATTTCATGTTTGGAATGATATTGTGTCTTAGAGCTCTTATTTTAAATCCCGACCGGATCTGATGACATTGGGGGAGTTGGAGGGGGGAAACCTAAAATCTTGGAAAACACTTAGAGTAGAGGGGTCGGGATGAAACTTGATGGGAAAAATAAGCGCAAGTCCTAGATACATGATTGACATAATCGGAACTTATTTGTTCTCTTTGGGGTAGTTGGGGGGGGGAGTAAGTCTTAAAAATTAGAAAAATGAGGTATTTTCAACTTGCGAACGGGTGATCGGATCTCAATGAAATTTGATGTTTAGAAGGATATCGTGTCTTAGAGCTCTTATTTTAAATCCCGACCAGATCTTGTGATGGGGGCGGGGAGTTGGGAGGGGGAACCTAAAACTTGGAAAACACTTAGAGTGGAGGGATCGGGATGAAACATGGTGGGAAAAATAAACACAAGTCCTAGATAGATGATTGACATAAACGGAACGGATCCGCTCTCTTTTGGGTAGTTGGGGGGGGGTTAATTCTGAAAAATTAGAAAAAATGAGGTATTTTTAACTTACGAACGGGTGATTGGATCTCCATGAAATTTGATTTTTAGAAGGATATCGTGGCTCAAAGCTCTTATTTTAAATCCTGACCGGATCTGGTGACATTGGGGGAAGTTTGGGGTGGGGAGACCTAAAATGATGGGAAACGCTTAGATTGGAGGGATTGGGATGAAACTTGGTTGGAAAAATAAGCAAAAGTCTTGCATACGTAATTTACATAATTGGAACGGATCCGCTCAATTGCGGGGGGGGGGGTAATTCTGAAAAATAAGAAAAATAACGTATTTTTAACTTACGAAGGAGTGATCGGATCTTCATGAAACTTCATATTTAGAAGGACCTCGTAACTCTGATATCTTATTTTAAATCTCAACCGGATCAAACGTAATTGGGGGGGGGGCAGTTGGGGGGACCGGAAATCTTAGAAAATACTTAAAGCGGTGAGATCAGGATGAAACTGGATGGGAAGAATAGAAACCTGTCTAAGATACGTGACTGACATAACTGGACCGGATCTGCTCTCTTTGGTGGAATTGGGAGGGGGGAGGTAATTTTGAAAATTGAGGTATTTGTAACTTACGAAAGGGTGACCAGATCTTAATGAAATTTGATATTTAGAAGGATCTTGTGCTATAAAGTTTAACTTTAGGTTCTGACCTTCTCACAAGTGCCAAATGAGCTCTTGGCTCTTGGCTCTTCCGACCTCGTACCATATGAGCTCTCGGCTCTTCCGACCTCGTCCAAATGAGCTCTTGGCTCTTCCGACCTCGTACCATATGAGCTCTCGGCTCTTCCGACCTCGTCACAAGTGCCATATGAGCTCTTAGCTCTTGTTTTTTTAAATAATGCTAGAAAATGCTGCGCCACCTTCACGGAAATCTTCTTCCCCCATGACAAATTCCTCCATGGAAAGTTTTTCCCACACAACCCCCTCTTCCCAACCCTCCTCCCATCCAAAAAATCCCCCTGAAAACGTTTGTACACTTCCCAATAACCATTACTATATGCAAACACTGGTCAAAGTTTGTAACTTGCAGCCCCTCCCACGGGGACTGTGGGGGAGTGAGTCGTCCCCAAAGACATAGTTATTAGGTTTTTCGATTATGCTGAATAAAATGGCTATCTCAGAATTTTGATCAGACGAATTCGGAAAAAATGAGCGTGGGAGGGGGCCTAGGTGCCCTCCAGGTTTTTTGGTCACTTAAAAAAGACACTAGAACTTTTGATTTCCGTTCGAATGAGCCCTCTCACAAAATTTTAGGACCACTGGGTCTATACGATCACCCCTGGGACAAAGAAAAAGAAAAAACAAACAAATAAACACGCATCCGTGATTTGTCTTCTGGCAAAAAAATACAAAATTCCACATTTTTTGTAGATAGGAGCTTGAAACTTGTACAGTAGGGTTCTCTGATACACTGAATATGATAGTGTGATTTTCGTTAAGATTCTATGACTTTTAGGGGGTGTTTCCCCCAAATTTTCTCAGGCTCGTAACTTTTGATGGGTAGGACTAAAATTGATAAAACTTATTTATTTAAAATCAGCATTAAAATGCGATTCTTTTAAAGTAACTATTGGCATCAAAATTCGGTGTTTTAGAGTTTTGGTTACTATTGAGCCGGGTCGCTCCTTACTACAGTCCGTTACCACGAACTGTTTCATAACAAGCACTAGATCGTATCCTGTAGGCCCTATTGTATGATATACGCTGAAAAGAATATAAGGATCTTGGAATAAAAAAAAAATGCTCGGAAGGAGGTGACAGACATTTGATGAATCAGGTAAATATGTGTTTGGTATTTGTTCTATCTTTGAAATGAGTAACCTAGCTCTTGATAAATAAAGGGGAAAATATCACAAGCTATTTACCTTCTGTTTGTATTAGTATGCATAGTAGGCTTAGGCCTACATCTAGCCAATAGAGCGTTTATAATATAATACAGATCCTTCAATTAAACCTGAAATAATTAAAGCAAAAAAAAACAATTGCCAAGCAATTTTTGTTTCGCCCCGCGAACTTTTTTTTCACAAGCAATTCTTTGTTGGGCTCACTCAGAACTTAGCTTAAGAACCTTGCTCCAATCTAAGAGACCTTCAAATCTATTGCAGTCTATTGCATTAAGGAACAAAGTCTCCATTCCTTGCTCATTTTAGTAGGCCTAATGCTTTTCAATATTTTTTCCCAAGGTTTTTGGGAACTTATAAATACATACGAATCATCAATGTAATACCTAACTAATTATGGCACTTGGTATTAACCAAGTGACATATAGCAGTCGCCAATTCTGTCGGTCTGTCTGTCTGTCGGTCTGTCGGTCTGTCCCGGTTTTGCTACTTTAGGCACTTCCAGGTAAGCTAGGACGATGAAATTTGGCAAGCGTATCAGGGACCGGACCAGATTAAATTAGAAATAGTCGTTTTCCCGATTTGACCATCTGGGGGGGAGTGGGGGCCCGGTTAACTCGCAAAAAATAGAAAAAATGAAGTATTTTTAACTTATCAGCGGGTATTTGGATCTTAATGAAATTTGATGTTTGGAATGATATTGTGTCTTAGAGCTTTTATTTTAAATCCCGACCGGATCTGATGACATTGGGGGGAGTTGGAGGGGGAAAACCTAAAGTCCCGGTTTTGCTACTTTAGGCACTTCCAGGTAAGCCAGGACGATGAAATTTGGCAAGCGTATCAGGGACCGGACCAGATTAAATTAGAAATAGTCGTTTTCCCGATTTGACCATCTGGGGGGGGGGAGTAGGGGCCGATTAATTCGGAAAAATAGAAAAAATGAAGTATTTTTAACTTATGAGCGGGTGATTGGATCTTAATGAAATGTGATGTTTGGAATGATATTGTGTCTCAGAGCTCTTATTTTAAATCCCGACTGGGTCTGATGACATTGGGGGGAGTTGGAGGGGGGAAACCTAAAATCTTGGAAAACACTTAGAGTAGAGGGATCGGGATGAAACTTGATGGAAAAAATAAGCGCAAGTCCTAGATACATGATTGACATGATCGGAACTTATTTTCTCTCTTTGGGGTAGTTGGGGGGGGGGGGAGTAAGTCTTAAAAATTAGAAAAATGAGGTATTTTCAACTTACGAACGGGTGATCGGATCTCAATGAAATTTGATGTTTAGAAGGATATCGTGTCTTAGAGCTCTTACTTTAAATCCCGACCGGATCTGGTGGGGGGGGCGGGGAGTTGGGAGGGGGAAACCTAAAACTTGGAAAACACTTAGAGTGGAGGGATCGGGATGAAACATGGTGGGAAAAATAAACACGAGTCCTAGATAGATGATTGACATAAACGGAACGGATCCGCTCTCTTTTGGGTAGTTGGGAGGGGGGTTAATTCTGAGAAATTAGAAAAAATGAGGTATTTTTAACTTACGAACAGGTGATTGGATCTCCATGAAATTTGATTTTTAGAAGGATATCGTGGCTCAAAGCTCTTATTTTAAATCCTGACCGGATCTGGTGACATTGGGGGAAGTTTGGGGTGGGGAGACCCAAAATGATGGGAAACGCTTAGATTGGAGGGATTTGGATGAAACTTGGTTGGAAAAATAAGCAAAAGTCTTGCATACGTAATTTACATAATTGGAACGGATCCGCTCAATTGCGGGGGGGGGGGGGTAATTCTGAAAAATAAGAAAAATAACGTATATTTAATTTACGAAGGAGTGATCGGATCTTCATGAAACTTCATATTTAGAAGGACCTCGTAACTCCGATATCTTATTTTAAATCTCAACCGGATCAAACGTAATTGGGGGGGGGCAGTTGGGGGGACCGGAAATCTTAGAAAATACTTAAAGCGGTGAGATCAGGATGAAACTGGATGGGAAGAATAGAAACCTGTCTAAGATACGTGACTGACATAACTGGACCGGATCTGCTCTCTTTGGTGGAATTGGGAGGGGGGAGGTAATTTTGAAAATTGAGGTATTTGTAACTTACGAAAGGGTGACCAGATCTTAATGAAATTTGATATTTAGAAGGATCTTGTGCTATAAAGTTCTAATTTCAAATTCCGACCAGATCCTGTGACATTCGGGGGAGTTGGAAGGGCGGATCCGCTCTCTTTGGGGGAGTGGGGGCGAGGGTTAATTCTGAAAGATTATAAAAATGAGGTATTTCATTAGGTTCTTTAGGATTCTTTAGGTTTTGACCTTCTCACAAGTACCAAATGAGCTCTTGGCTCTTGGCTCTTCCAACCTCGTACCATATGAGCTCTCGGCTCTTCCGACCTCGTCACAAGTGCCATATGAGCTCTTAGCTCTTGTTTTTATTATATATAAGCTAAATCAGACCAAAACATGAATATATTGCAGTCATCGAACAGTTCGTGGTAAGGAACTGTAAGTGAGGAGCGACGCGACTCAACATTAACTGAAACTCTAAAAACGTAATTATGATACCAATAGATATATCAAAAAAATTGGCTCAATTTTTCTCATTCCAAATATACAAGTTTCACTAAGTTTAGTATTACCCATCAAAGGCCACGAGCCTGAGAAAAAATTGCCTGATCTTCGATGAAGAGGGAAAAGATCCCATATAAGTCAGAGAATCTTAATGAAAATCATACCATCAGATTCAGCATGGTGTTTCTTTTGTTTTGTCTTAGATTTTTTTTTTCCAGGGTAATCGTATCGACCCACCAGTCTGAGAAATCGGGAGAAGGCTAATTCGAACGAAAATTAAAAGTTCTAGTGCCCTTTTTAAGTGACCAAAAACACTGGAGGGCAACTAGGCCCCCCTTTTTTCCCAAAATTGTTCGATCAAAACTTTGAGATAGCCATTTTGTTCAATACAGTCGGAAGGCTTAATAACTATCCCTCATGAGATAAAATGATACCCCACAGTCCCTGGGGAAAGATCTTAAAACTTGCCCATTGTTTCCGTATATGCTATTAGGAAGTATGCATACATTTTTCGGGGGGAAGGTGGAATTTTCTGCTGGGGGGATTTTCCACAGACAGAATGTTCTATGAGGAAGGGAGTTTTCATGGGGTGAAGGTTTCAGGGGAAATACATTAGGGGCATTTGCCAGAATTCCTATACAAAATACTTTACATGTCTTGCTCTCGCTTTGTCGACTCAATTTACAAGTCGAGATGTTAAGGGCAATAGTGTCCAGGGTAAATTTTGACCAGGATTAAACTGTCTAGAGAATATTTCTGGTGGGGTGGGGTTTCTGTGGAGGTGGAGCCAGATTTCAAGCCATTATTTAAAAAAAACAATTAGAAATTAAATAAAAAAGCACGTTTTTTTAACTGAAAGTAAGGAGTAAAATTAAAACTCAAAACGAACAAAAATGATTACGTATATAAGGGGTCCTGCCCCCTCCTCAACACCTCGTTCCTTACTCTAAAGTTTAAATTTTATCCCAACTCTTTAAGAACGACTCCTAAAACACGAGGGTTGTTTAATTAGAACCATAAAAAGCTTTTTTTAAAAGACTAAAAACTTTAGCGTGAAAAGTCGTGTTGGGGAGGGGGTAACACGCCTCATATACGTAATAATATTTGTTCGTTGCTCATTGTGGCCTGAAACAGTTCCAGGTTGTGGATTAGGCAAACTAGGCAAGTAGTGTCGTCTTGATGGTTTGAAGAATTATGGCTACCTATCTCGACGTTTCAGATTATCACTTGGGCGGATTAACATAAATTCAATCATGAGCTTCGCTTTGCAGGACGTACTTCACAAGCGCTTTTACTTGCTTCGAGACAAGATGCCTCACCCGGCATCTAGAAGACTCCGTAGGGCTGACTCCCATTTGTCACGATCTTGTGCCAGCTTTTCAGCAAACCGGACAGCAGCTCTCCAACTTTCTCCCAAACTTTCGAAATTCACTTATGATGTCGAGGGCTTTTATGACAGTTGCACAACATTTCTTCAAATAACCATCAGGATGTCGGCGCCAATCTGGCAAAAGAGCATCTAGATGCACTTGTTTGATGATGCGGTCATTGGGTCTTCTCAGGACAAGACCAAGTCAACGCAGTCTTCTCTGTTTGACAATCGTTGCTGTGGACTTGATGTAATAGCAGCGGTGGCTTCGTGAGTGCCCTAGACTGTTGAAAATAACAATAAATACTGCAAGCCAGTTCACTTTAGCATACAGGAAGAAGATAGAGTACATAGTTGTGCTAGCAGAAGTCTTAAGCATTCCGAGGTACATTCACCCGTGAACTTGATGAAGCAGCTCAAAAGAGTTAGCAAAAAGCATCCAAAAGCATCATTCAAAAGCATCATTCAAAAGCATCCAGAGCTACAAGTACGCTAACGTTCCATTTCCAAAGTGAAAGCAACTGCAATTTACACAAGGCCACTCTAAATGAGTCGGTTTAAAACATGTGTTTTTTGAAGAATCCGTCACTAAAATAACTATTGCAGTAGAGTCTCCTGTAGTCCCAAAGCTGCTAGATCGCAAACTTATTATTCCTATTGAAAAAATAGGAAATGTGCTGTCAGTCTGCAGGTCAGTACTTGTTCTAAATGTCACTGAAATAATTATTGCAGTGGAGTCTCCTGTGGTCCCAAAGCTGTTGGATCGCAAAACTGTTATTCCTATTGAAACATCAAAGATGTGCTGTCAGTCTGCAAGTCAGTACTTTCTCTAAATGTCACTGAAATAACTATTGCAGCGGAGTCTCCTGTGGTTCCAAAGCTGTTGGATCGCAAAGCTGTTGGATCGCAAGCACATCAAAGATGTGCTGTCAGTATGCAAGTCAGTACTTTCTCTAAATGTCACTGAAATAACTATTGCAGTGGAGTCTCCTGTGGTCCCAAAGCTTTTGGATAGCAAACCTGTTATTCCTGTTGAAAAATCAAAGATGTGCTATCAGTCTGCAGGTCAGTCTAAATTAAACGAAATAACTATTGCAATGGAGTCTCCTGTGGTCCCAGGCTACTGGATTACACTGGAGTTTCCTGTGGTCCCAAAGCTGTTGGGTCGCAAACCTGTTATTCCTATTGAAAAATCAAAAATGTGCTGTCAGTCTGCAAGTCAGTACTTTCTCTAAATGCCACTGAAATAACTATAGCAGTGGAGTCTCCTGTGGACCCAAAGCTGTTAGATCGCAAACATATTATTCCTATTGAAAAATCAAAGATGTGTAATCAGTCTACAGGTCAGTACTTTCTCTAAATTACAAGAAATAACTATTGCAGTGGAGTCTCCTGTGGCCCCAATGCTGTGGGATGGTAAACCTGTTATTTCTATTGAAAAAATTAACGATGTGCTGTCAGTCTGCAGGTCAGTACTTTCTCTAACTGCGACTGAAATAACTATTGGAGTGGAGTCTCCTGTGGTCCCAAAGCTACTGGATCGCAAACCTGTTATTCCTATTGAAAAATCAAAGATGTGCTGTCAGTCTGAAGGTCAGTACTTTCTTCTAATGTCACTAAAATAACTATTGCAGTAGTATACTGTGGTCCCAAAGCTGCTGGATCGCAAACTTGTTATTCCTATTGACAAAATTCAGGATGTGCTGTCAGTCTGCAGGTCAGTACTTTCTTTAAATGTCACGTAACAACTACTGCAGTAGAGTCTCCTGTAGACCCAAAGCTGCGGGACCGCAAACCTGTTATTCCTACTGAAAAGATTAAAAATGTGCTGTCAGTCTGCAGGTCAGTACTGTCTCTAAATGTCACTGAAATAACAATTCCAGTGGAGTCTCCTGTGGTCCCAAAGCTGCTGGATAGCAGCCTGATATTCCTATCGAACAAATTAGAGATGTGCTGTCAGTCTGCAGGTCAGTACTTTCTCTATATGTCACTGAAATAACTATTGCAGAGAAGTCTCCTGTGGTCCCAAATTTACTGGATCGCAAACCTGTTATTCCTATTGAAAAAAATAAAATGTGCGGTCAGTCTGCAGGTCTGAACTTCCTCTAAATGTCACTGAAATAACTACTGCAGTGCAGTCTACAGTGGTCCCAAATTTGCTGGATCGCAAACCTGTTATTCCTATTGAAAAAATCAAAGATGTGCTGTAAGTCTACAGGTCACTGCTTTCTCTAAATGTCACTGAAATAGCTATTGCAGTGGAGTCTCATGTGATCCCAAAGCTGCTGGATATTCCTATTGAAAAAATCAAAGATGTGCTGTCAGTCTACAGGTCAATACTTTCTCTAAATGTCACTAAAATAACTATTGCAAAGCTGCTGGATCGTAAACCTGTTATTCCTATTGAAAAAATCAAAGATGTGCTGTCAGTCTACAGGTCAGTACTTTCTCTAAATGTCACTGAAATAACTATTGCAGCGGAGTCTCAATGTGATCCCAAAGCTGCTGGATCGTAAACCTGTTATTCCTATTGAAAAAGTCAAAGATGTGCTATCAATCAGCACTTTCTCTAAATGTCAGGAAATAACTACTGCAGTAGTATACTGTGGTCCCAAAGCTGCTGGATCGCAAACCTGTTATTTCTATTGAAAAAAAAAGATGTGCTGTCAGTATGCAGGTCAGTACTTCCTCTAACTGTCACTGAAATAACGATTCCAGTGGAGTATCCTGTGGTCCCAAAGCTGCTGGATAGCAACGTGATATTCCTATTGAAAAAATCAAAGATGTGCTGTCAGTCTACAGGTAGTATTTTCTCTAAATGTCACTGAAATAACTATTGCAGTGAAGTCTCCTGTGCTCCCAAGGCTGCTGGATCGCAAACCTGTTATTCCTATTGAAAAAATCAAAGATGTGCTGTCACAGTCTGCAGGTCAATACTTTCTCTAAATTTCACTGAAATAACTATTGCAGTGGAGTTTCCTGTGTTCCCAAATTTGCTGGATCACAAACCTGTTATTCCTATTGAAAAAGTCAAAGATGTGCTGTCAGTCTGCAGTTAGTATTTTCTCTAAATGTCACTGAAATAACTATTGCAGTGGAGCCTCCTGTGGTCCCAAAGCTGATGGATCGCAAACCTATTATTCCTAATGAAAAAATCAAAGATGTGCTGTCAGTATGCAGGTCAGTAATTTCTCTAAATGTCACTGAAATAACTATTGCAGTGGAGACTCCTGTAGTCCCAAAGCTATGGGATCGCAAACCTGATATTCCTATTGAAAAAATCAAAGATGTGCTGTCAGTCTGCAAGTACGTTTTTACAAGTATCGGTCAAGATAACGGACGTCGGCCCATCGCAGTACAGACAGCATACCCAGAAAAATCTGCAAACCTCCCCCATCAAAAAATCTGAAAAGGAGAAAAGGCAATCATTAAAGGCCTAATGAATTACCATAATTTGTTGTTTTAACCATGTAGTCGAGATTTCTAAGGTTGGTTTATAATCATTTTGAAAAGTTTAAATAACCAAAGTAGAAAAAAGCGAAAACTCCTCGTTTGAGGAGACCGTTGTGACAAATTGTAGTAACAAAGTGAAAAAAGAACTGAAGAACTGTCCTCCACTTTTGTTTTAACTACCTTAGCAGCAAAAAGGACTGGCAAAAATGTCGTATCCGTTTTTTTTCACCTTTTTATCAAGTAAATTTCACCCAACGGAACAAAATTCTAACAAGAGCTCTCCCAAATTAGCAGCTTTAAACTAGCGTTTCATTCGTTTTTTCTATTTACAATACAGTCAGCTTTACGAAAAAGACCTTTTATTAAATGTATTTTTTTCGAAATCTTAAAAGGTGCAGATACGACCTTTTTGATATCAATCAGCGATATCTAGAGCGCGTTTAACCCACTTGAAGCTCGAATGGAAATTAATTTTGGTTGCAGTTATTTTAAGTCGTATCCTAGTCAATCTGAAGTGTCCGGTCCTTCTCTAGCCCTCATGCGGATTGATTTAGGAAAACATACTTTGTTCTAGGAAGACTATTCTGAAGAAACAAGCACTCTTCCTCCACCCCATCATGTTTCGGGCTTCTACTTTGCCCCCCCCCCAAAAAAAATCCCTAAGGTTTCAACCCTAAAGATTACAGTCGTATCCTGGTTTGATCGGGAGCTCCTGGCCTTTCTCTACGCCCCCACCCCATTGTGGATTATTTAGTAAACTATGCAGCAGAAACGAACTTTATCCATTATGAAAGCACAACTAACATGATGGTTCATGCACATTGTCCTTTGCTTTCTTTAATCTCCATCCTTCACAGCATATGCATATTTACAGTCATCTGCTTTGACTCTAATAACATTAACCTTTCCGAATTTTTCTTTTCTACCGATTCCTGGAACCAAAACTGGAGAGAAAAAAATAGTACAGTACCTTTAGATACTGTTTATTATTTTTTCTTAAAGACCAACGAGAATTTCCATTTAGTTTCCCACAAGCTTTAGTCTAGACCTGCCAAAAAACTGTTTTAGGTACCTGTGGCTCCGATTGTTTGTCCAGATCAAAAGGTGGCAGCACTGGCGTTGGACGACTGGCATAATAAAGGGCTGATGCTGCAGCCACACTAGTTAATGCTATGGCTCCTGCAGGGCCACCAATGTACTGGAGATAGCCATCCATTTCATCTACAAAGAGCAAAAAACGTTATTTTAACAGGTCTACAAGACGAATACAACAAGATAGCACACTGCTTAAATACGAAGCTTGCAATGGTTTTCAATATGTATGATTCGAGAACCAATATGAGCCCGTGGCCCCACCAGAACCGTTCCCCTCCACTGCAAACTTTTTGACCGGTAGGCTTTCGCATGGCCCCCTCTTTGAACTCGAATCATGCAAGGATTTTCAATATGTAATGATTGAAGCAGAGCCGTTCAAGAGACGAGGGGGTAACCGGGTCAGCCACCTCGGTCCCAACAAGTGGGGGGGGGGGCTGAGGGGTTACCCACTTTTGTCAAATTTGTTTTACTTGATTTGTTTTTTTATTATATTTGAGTCGGGAGGGGGTACTGTAATTAATTTTTTCCAGGCACCACCAACCCTAGGAACGGCTCTGGATTGAAGGCACCAAGTAGATCTATGGTCGGTCTGAAGACCCCACCTCCACCACTTAAACACAAGGTCGTTGCATCCCACGATTCCACATAAATCTTAATTGAAAGACAGTGTTTTAGTTCGTGTTCGTACCAAAAGCTTCGGTACGAACCAAAAGCTTTGGTACGAACCAAATTATTTTTTAATTATCAATTATTTAGTTTGCCAAAACAGTGTAAATTTTAAATTTTAATTTTAAATCGAACATAAAATACTAAAAAAAAAAGTTTAATACAAGAAGACATAAAATCGCATAATAATTCAAAACTTAAACCACCGAATATTACTATGCATGAATAAATCAAGCATAAAGCAAACATACCTTAGAATAAATAATTAAGCCAAACTTGCGATGAACATAAATTAGAACATATAAGAGACCGGCTGCCACAACCCACCCACCCCCTGAACTCCTAAATGCACAAGTGCCATATTCACTTGACTGGATACTAATTTGTTGTTTCAAAAGCTGCCAATTGACGCTTTAACAGTTTTATTTAGATATCAAGTCTCTTTACTTTTGGAGGAAAAGGAAATAACATGAAAAACGGTGCCAAAAAGTGTCTTTTCAAAAAATAAATCAAACTAAAATGGTTATAGCAAATTAATGAGTCCTAAAAAATATTTTGCAATTTCTAAAAACTTGATTAGAACTCTGATTATTGTACTTTTCTTTGATGGCTATAACGAAAAATAAATGTTTCAAACATATTTTAAAAAATAAAATAAGCTTATTCAACTGAAAGTAAGGAGCAACATTAAAATTTAAAACAAACACTAAAGTTTTTTAGAACTTTCAAGCAAGCGTCTTATTTTTCTAATTAAACTGCCCTTGTGTTTCAGGAGTCATTCTTAAAGAATTGGGACAAAATTCAAACTTTAGCGTAAAGAGTGAGATGTTGAGGAGGAGGTAGCCCCCTTCATATACGTAATAATTTCTGTTCGTTTTAAGCTTTAATGTTGCTCCTTACTTCAAGTTGAAAAACTTGGTTTCTTATTTAATTTCAGATCGTATCTTAAATAATGCTAGGAAATCTGACCCACCTCCGAGGAAAAACCCCATCAACATGGATATATCCTCTAGACAGTTAAATCTCGGTGAAAATTTATACCAGACAATTACTCTTAACCATTCCGTGCGTAAAATTGAGACGAAAGAGGGAAAGCAAGACATATAAAAAGAATCTTGTATAAGAATTATGGCAAATTCCCGCATTGTATAATTTTCTCTGACAACTTCACTCCCTGGAAAATTCCCGCCCGATGGAAAATTCTCCCGTGGAAGAACGCACAGCAAAAAATTCCCCCCCCCCCCCGAAAATGTATGCATGCATCCCAATAACAAATACTAAGCGTAAAAAATGGGCAAATTTTTTAAGACCACGTCTTTAAGAATGCCCCCTGAATCCCAAAAGCCGTTTAAAAAGAATAAATAGCTCTTTTAAAATTACTAGAAACATTTTAGCGTAAAGAGCGAGGCATTGACGAGGGGATGAACCCCCTCATATACGTGTCAATTTCTGATTGTTTTAAGTTTTAATGTTGCTTCTTACTTTCAGTTGAAAAAACTTGTTTTTTAATTTAATTTCTTATTGTTTTTTAAATGATGCGGGGAAATTTTCATGGAAATTTTCTTCTCCCAGGAAAAATTCCTCCTACGTAACCTTCTCCCCCCACCAGAAAAAATCCTCCCTTAAAAGGTTTGTATACTTCCAAATAACCAATACTTTGTATAAACAATGAGAAAAGTTAATAGCTTGCAGCCCTTCCTAAGGGGACTGTGGGGGATTAAGTCGTCCTCAAAGACATAGTTATTAGATCGAAAAATTTTGATCAGGTGACTTTGGGAAAAAATGAGCGTGGGAGGGGGCCTAGTCGTCCACCAATTTTTTGTCACTTAAAAAGGGAACTAAAACTTTTAATTTGCGTTCGAATGAGACCTCTCGCGACATTCTAGGATCGCTGGGTAGATACAATCATTCCTGGGAAAAAAGAACAAATAAACACGCATCCGTGAACGTCTACTGCGGTTCACTGTAGAGGTAGAACCTACAAAGGGCCCTCTGATACGCTAAATCTGGTGGTGTGATTTTCATTAAGATTCTATGACTTTTAAGGGGAGTTTCCGCCTTCTTTTCCGACAATGAGGCAAATTTTCTCAGGCTCGTAACTTTTTATGGGTAGGACTAAATTTGATGAAGCCTATATATTTAAAATCAACATGAATATTGATTCTTTTGATGTATCTATTTGTATCAAAAATCCGGTTTTTAGAGTTTCGGTTACTATTGAGCTAGGTCGCTCTTTACTTACAGTTCTTACCACGAACTGTTTGATCGTTTTCTGTTCAGTTCAATCCTTTTTTACTGAAAACTAAACACATTGCTTTAAAAATTATAAATTAACATTTTAAATGTTTTATTCAGGTATCAATTTCCTTTTTATGATAAAATTGAATTGAAGCAAGATAGATGAATAATAAAATAGAAACAGAATTATTAGCAATTATACGGGCAAAAACTGAATTCAATAATTTGATTATAGTCAAACAACTATTTAAAAAAAAAAAAAACCTTTAAAAATGGCAAAACAAAATTGAATATCCCAAAGTTTAATTATTCTATAAAGGTTTTTTGTTACTTGTTCTAAAATTGATTAGTACTGATTTTTTTTACTTTTTCTTTTTTTCAATGTCATAAAAAACTCAATTCAAAATATCTATTGTTTTCAGTAAAGCGTAAATAAAAATCGCTTCTTAAAGAAGTTTCAAGAGCACAACTCTTATTTGTGGCAAGTTCTTTTCGTTAGAGTTGACAATTCATTTTAATTTTTCGTTATTTATTCGTAGCAATTGCTCTTAGTTTTGTTTGGCTTCATATTATGCGACTTTAATTCTGGCTGAATTAGCATTTAATACCACTCTTTACTCTTTTCGTAAAAAAAAAAAATTATTATTTTTATTTGGTAAAAAAGTACAAAATTGTACAGAGAAAATATTTTTGGTTCGAAAACGTATTCTAAAATATAATTTATTTTTTGGGGGGATTAAATTATTTTTCTTAGAAGCCATTGATTTATCACTAAGATAATTTAAACAATAGAAAATATCAAAAAAAGTAAACTTGTAACACTTATTTAGGATAAAATCAGCAGAAAAAACAGTTAACAGAAAAATTGCAAAAAAAAAAACATTATTTAAACTTTCCAATCTGTTTAAATGGTAATTTCGCTTTGTAAAACAAAACTCGTGTAAAAAAAAAAAAAAACTAGGTGAAAATTCCCCAGTGCGGATAGCCGGATATTAAGGAGACAGCGAAAGAGTGACATCTGGTTATAATATCTAAGTGTTACCAAGCTGTAGAAATTAAACCTAGAAATGGATAAGAAACATTGTAAACAACATCCAAAGCAATTATTTTTCAAGATAAGTCAGCTTCCATATATGATTTGAACTAGATGATTAAATGGCAATATGTTCTTTTGTTTTCTGGAGTTAAAAACTCTAGACTTCAGTCTGAGTTAAAAACTGAAGGGTTGTCGGCAAGAGTTTCAATCCTTAAGAAGTAGCTGAAAAAGCTATCTGTAATAGTTCTTAAAGATCAACTGGGGGGAGGAGACAGTAACGCCACTGGGGCACTTGCCCTCCCCAAGATTTTGGAAGATACCTTTTGTGGGGATATTTTCATTGAAAAATACCTTTTTTGGAATTATCATTGAAGAAACTAAAAAGACTAATAATACCCCTCTCCTTATATTTTGTAAATTACGACCCCTCCCCATAAGTTTGCATGAATTGACGCCACTGCTTTTAGGCACTATTAAATAAAAAAACAAGTTTTTTCACCTTAAAGTAAGGAGCGACATTAAAACTTAAAACGAACAGAAATTACTCCGTATACGAAAGGGGCTTTTTCTCCTCAACGCTCCGCTCTTTGCGCTAAAGTTTGACTCTTTCTCTTAACTCTACTTTTTAAAACAGTAAGAAACTTTAGAAACAGTAAGAAACTATAGTAGATGTTTATATTTCACAGAACAATGTCTAGTAGAGACAACGTATTTACGGCTTCTGTCATTGAAAGGTAAAACAAGATAAAAATGAATTTCCAGCTTAGAAGAGACTGGTTTTCAAGCCAAAAGTGACAGGTTATTCAAGAAGTTAGAAAAAACATTTTGTATAAATAAATTTACTATAAACATATAAAAACAATTTAAAACTTCCAGGTTTTATTTTAAACCCCCATAGACATTAACCCCCACGGACATTTTATAGAGTATTATCCATACCTGCAAACGGAGTAAACTAGGGAATCACACACACAATTATTCAGATCAGGGACGTAAACAAGAGGGCCTCAGAGTCCGACCTAACCCAATATATATATATATATATATATATATATATATATATATATATATATATATATATATATATATATATATATATATATATATATATATATATATATATATATATATATATATATATATATATATATATATATATATATATATATATATATATATATATATATATATATATATATATATATATAAATTATTTTTTGAGGGAATATTGTGAAGGAATTGATCTTTTTTTTCATTTTTTATTTTTATTTTTTGTGGTACATTTTTTCTTTTTTTTTTTTGTTAGTTATTTATTATTTTACATTTTCGTGTTTTTAGGAAATGGTTAATTTTTACTACTCCACACCAACAGAAACGTATGCTTTTCCATCAGACCAGAAGATGTATAAAGTTAAGAGTTATATTTGTGTTTATTAATAAAGTATCGAATCGTATCATTTTATTTAAACACACATATATGTTCAATCTCAAAACAGCGTTCATTTCTAGTGCTGCAAATTAAACTTATCAAACTAACTTATCAAAAAAGATACAAGTCGCTTAGAGATACTATTTTGGGGATTACATCAAGCAGTTAGTGGTAACGAACAGTAATAAGGAGAAACCCGGCTCAATAGTAACCGAAACTCTAAAAAACTGAATTTTTATAACAATAGTCAAACAGTTCGTGGTAACGAACTGTAGTAAGGAGCGACCCGGCTCAATAGTAAACGAAACTCTAAAAATCGGAATTTTGATGCTAAAATATACATCAAAAGAATCAGATTTTCATGCTGATTTTAAATATATAAGTTTCATCAAATTTAGTCTTTGTCATCAAAAGTTATGAGCCTGAAAAAATTTGCCTTATTTTAGAAAATAGGGGAAAACACCCTCAAGCTCCTATCTACAAAAATATGGAATTATTTTTGCCAGAAGACAAATCACGGGTGCGTGTTTATTTGTTTGTTTGTTTTTTTGTTGTTTTTTTTCTTTTCTCCAGGGGTCATCGTATCGACCAAGTGGTCCTAGAATGTCGCAAGAGGGCTCATTTTAACGGAAATGAACAATTCTAGTGCCCTTTTTAAGTGACCAAAAAAATTGGAGGGCATCTAGGCCCCCTCCCACGCTCATTTTTTCTCCAAAGTCAACAGATCGAAATTTTGAGATAGCCGTTTTGTTCCGCATAGTCAAAAACCATAATAACTATGTCTTTGGGAATGATTTACTCCCCCACAGTCCCTGGGGGAGGGGCTACAAGTTACAAACTTCGACCAGTGTTTACATATAATAATGGTTATTGGGAAGTGTACAGTCGTTTTCAGGGGATTTTTTTTGGTTGTGGGGGTGGGTTTGAGGGGAGGGGGCTATGTGGGAGGATCTTTCCTTGGAGAAATATGTCATGGGGGAACAGAAATTCAATGAAAAGGGAGCAGGAATTTCTAAAATTACTATAAAAAAAACAATGAAAAAATAAAGATGGAAAAGTTTTTTCAATTAAAAGTAAAGAGTAGCATTGAAACTTAAAACTAACAGAGATTATTACGCATATGAGGGGTTCTAAAAATACTTCAGCATAAATAGCGAGGTATTTAGGAGGAGATAAATACCTCTCTCTTTATGCTATAGTATTTTTAGTAATTTCAACTATTTATTCTACAGCCTTTCTGATTCAGGGGTCATTCTTAAAGAATTGGGACAAAACTTACGATTTAGTGTAAAGAGAGAGGCATTAACGAGGGTACAAACCCCCTCATATACATAATAAAAATTAAAGAATATAAAAGTTTGTTACGTAAGTTAATACTTAAGTTACGTATATTTTTTACTAATAAAAAAATTCGTTAAAAATTAAAATTTATAGTTGCCTTTTTATGTAACAGAAAAATTGTATGGCAACTAGGCCTCTTTCCCCATCCCTTATTTCTCAAAATCGTCGGATCAAAACTAAGAGGAAGCCATTTAGCCAAAAAAGGAATTAATATGCAAATTTCATTTTAATAATTTATGTGTGGAGAGCCAAAATCAAACATGCATTAATTCAAAAACGTTCAGAAATTACATAAAAAAAACTAGTTTTTTTAACTGAAAGTAAGGAGCGATATTAAAACTTAAAACGAACAGAAGTTACTCCATATATGAAATGGGTTGTCCCCTCCGCAATCCCTCGCTCTTTACGCTAAAGTTTGACTCTTTGCCACAATTCTGCTTTTTAAAACAATTAAAAGCTTTAGCGTAAAGAGCGAGGGATTGCGGAGGGGACAACCCATTTCATATATGGAGTAATTTCTGTTCGTTTTAAGTTTTAATGTCGCTCCTTACTTTCAGTTAAAATTAGTTTTTTATGTAATAACATCAAAAGAATCACATTTTAATGCTGATTTTAAATATATAAGATTCATCAAGTTTAGACTTACCCATCAAAAGTTACTAGCCTGAGAAAATTTGTTTTATTTGAAAATAGGGGGAAACACCTCTTAAGTCTTAGAATCTTAACGAAAATCACACCATCAAATTTGTCGTATCAGAGATTCCTACAGTAGAAGTTTCAAGCTCATATCTACAAAAATGTGGAATTTTGTACTTTTTGCCACAAGACAGATCACGGATGCGTGTTTATTTGTTTTTTGTTTGTTTTTTTCCAGGGGTGATCGTATCGACCAAGTGGTCCTAGAATGTCACGAAAGGGCTCTTTCTAACGGAAATTAAAAGTTCTGGTGCCCTTTTTAAGTGACCAAAAAATTGGAGGGCACCTAGGCCCCCTCCCACGCTCACTTTTTCCCAAAGTCGCCGGATCAAAATTCGGATATAGCCATTTTACTCAGCATAGTCGAAAAATCTAATAACTATGTCTTTGGGGACGACTTAATCCGCCACAGTCCCCGTGGAAGGGGCTGCAAATTATAAACTTTGACAAGTGGTTATATATAGTAATGGTTATTGGGAAATTTACAGACGCTTTCAGGGAGATATTTTTGGCTGGGGGGGGGGGGTTGAGGGGAGGGGGTATACGGCGAAGCTTTCCATGGAGGAATTTGTCATGGTGGAAGAAAATTTCCATGAAGGGGGCACAGGATTTTTTAACTTAAAAACAATGAAAAAAAATATGAAAAAGTTTTTTCAACTGAAATTAAGGAGCAGCATTAAAACTTAAAACGAACATAAAATTATTACGCATATGAGAGGTTCATCTTCTCCTAATACCTCACTCTTTACGCTAAAGTGATTTTACTGATTTCAACTATTTATTCTACGGCCTTTGTGATTAAGGGGTCATTCTTAAGGAATTGGGACAAAGTTTAAGCTTTAGTGTAAAGAGCGAGGTATTGACGAGGGGTGAACCCCCTCATACGTAATAAAAACATACGAATATAGAAATTCGTTACGTATGTTAATTCGTAAGTTACGTATATTTTTACTAATAAAAACGTTCGTCAAAATTAAAATATCTAATTGCCTTTTCAAATAACCAAAAAACTGGAGGTTAACTAGGCCTCCTCCACCGATTCTTTTTTCTTAAAATCGTCCGATCAAAACTATGAGAAGGCCATTTAGCCAAAAAAAAAAAAAAATTAAGCAAATTTCGTTTTAATTATTCATGTGTGGACAGCCAAAATCAAAACATGTATTAATTCAAAAACATTCAGAAATTAAATTTTTTTTGTTTTTGACTGAAAGTAAGGAGCGACATAAAAACTTACAACGAACAGAAATTACTCCGTATATGAAAGGGGCTGTAAAGTTTTTTCTGTTTTAAAAAGTAGAGTTGAGAGAAAGAGTCAAACTTTAGCGTAAAGAGCGGTGCGTTGAGGAGGGAACAGTCCCTTTCATATACGGAGTAATTTCTGTTCGTTTTAAGTTTTAATGTCGCTCCTTACTTTCAGTTAAAAAACTTTTTTTTTTATTTAATCTACTAAAAGCTCGATCCGGCGATTACCTGATCTAAAAATAATTCTATTCAATAGCTAAACCCGCCAAAATTATCTAATGCGAAATTATATCAATACACATGAACTTTTTAACTTTATCGTCAACTAAATTTGATACAACTATTTAATATAAGGAAATGCCTACCATAGCTGAGTCCCGGCATTATTCACAATCAAAGATATTCACAAAGTGTTCTATTACCAAGCATTATATAAATATGTCTAGATGGTACGACAAAAGAAATAGCCAATCAAAGCTGAGCAATTTATCTCAATTTAGCGACATTTGGTTGCACACTTTTTAAAGCACAAGAGGCAAGAATTTTGGCCAGATAATTATTTTTTTCCAAAACAGAAAAAGTCGATACAGTCACTTTTTATGTCTATTAATTAATATTTGAAAATTCAAACAATCTTAATCGGTATAAGCATAACTGATTACATATTTCTGCTGTTTTCTTCTCGTTTAAAAAGGCCTTCGTCTTTTTTCTACTGTTTTTTTTTTTTTTTACATATATTCTGCTTTCCGAACAGATAGAGCCAATAGGAAGTGTTCTACTTTCTGACGTAGGCTAAAATCAAAATAAACAAACTTTTCCTAACAAAAGTAAAGAGAGACTTTAAAAAAGGAAGCAGGCTACTGTTAGTTCAAACAAATATTAATGAACTTAATATTCAATAAAAATGAATAGAAATCACACGAGATAACATGGGTGCCCCCTCCCCCACTTTTAAAAATGAAACAGTTTTTTTATTAACTAGGAATACAATAATAGAATGGGATGAAATGAATAGGCGATAAAAAAATTTATATTATCAAATAAGCTGTATTTGTCGTACCCTGTATGATTGAAACCTAAATGTACCACCACACAATCAGACTATACAGTTCTTTGAAGATATGAATCTTTGAAGATAAGGGATGTGGTGTATATTGGCGCACCTGGTTAAAACCATGGTAAAGCAAAAAATTTAAATCTGGAGGTTAAAATGGGGTTCTTGACCCAGTCACATTCTAAATCAGCTCTACCATCAATTTCCAGCACACAAATAGGCGTCTTGATCCTCGAATTATACAAGATTTTCAGTCTAAACGAGCTAAATGCTGACCAAATATTCAAGTCCAAGTTTAAAGTCTATTTCAACGAACTTAGTCTAAGCTGCAAAATTTCTATAACGCAACGTGAAAATGAACTATTCCTTTTACCAGTGCAAAAAGACCTACGTCAAAGCTGTAGGCGAACTCCAACCAAAACGAGCTACAGGCTAATTTAGTGCTAAAACAAGCTATGTCCTGATCTGGTGCGAATATGAATTAAGTTCAAGCTGGAGAGAGACTCGGCGCAAACACGACCGAAGTCTTTAGTCATTGCGAAAATGAATCGTTCTAACCTGTTATGAAAAACGAGCTAAGACATGACTGAGGGCTATAATGAGCTAAGTCCAGGCTGCAGGCTGACTCAACCAAAAAGGAGCAAAATCGTGACATTACAAAAACGACCTAAGTCTTAAAGTGGTACATAATGAGCAAAGTCCAACCTGGAACGTTTCGGGGACGCGGCGCAAAAAACAAGAAAGTTCTCAATCAGTGCAAAAACAAGGTATGCCGAAGCAGCGGAATGACATAGTGCAAAAAATTATCAGAATACTGACTATGGGCAAGACAAGGAAAGTTCAGATTCGGAGCAAAAATAAGATATTTTATTATTAGCAGACTGGCCAGGTGAGTCCCCACTTGACGTCTAAGTAGAAGTTCAAGTCGGATTTCAAAAATCAGCCAAGCCCACTACAGACTGTCGGAGTGCAAAAATGTGGGGTATAAAGTTAGTTCTGGCATACATTAAATTTACCCCCCTTTTTCTTCCAGCAGGCACAGAAACGCCCAAGCTATTTTAGTTTTGATCTCTTGAATATCTACATTTAAATTGTTTTTTAAACTTAAGAAAAATTATACAAACAAATTAACTATATGTTATATTGTTTTCTGGCAGAACTAAGTTAAATGCCAACATAAAGAGCAGACAAGTTATGGTGGAAGGAATAGCAATTGAGTAGTTTTGTAATATTTGTGTATATATAATAGAAGTATTGTGCAGCTATTCTCCAATTTCATAAGGAAAAAATTTATATTTTTCAGGGGCGTCAATTCACAGCAATGTATGAGAGGACAAAATTTAGGGGAAGGAAGTGTTTTGTCAGGTTTTTTTTCGATTTTTCGAACGAAAATAAAAAAAAAGTATTATTCATTTTCAATGGAAATCCAAAAAGGATATTTTTCCAAATCAAGGCTTCTAATTGATTATATTATTTTCATTAAAGCACAAGCTAAATTTTAGCATAAAATGTGGGAAAACGTTTTGATATTTAGGACAGTTATTATACATTTTAAGTTGCAATTTTTCCTTAGAACAAACTTGTCTTTATTTAGCAGCAAAATTCAAGGACAGCACCTCTTTATTACATCGGAAATTTATTGAACTAGGTGAAAAAAAAAATTTCAGGAAAGGATCTACGTTCTTAGAGTGTGATTTTAAGCTGCTACTAGGTGAAAAAAAATTTCAGGAAAGGATCTACGTTCTTAGAGTGTGATTTTAAGCTGCTACTAGGTGAAAAAAAATTTTCAGGAAAGGATCTACGTTCTCAGAGTGTGATTTTAAGCTGCTACCTCAATCTGCTTCCTATTTTCAAAGCTTTAAAGATTATGTAAAGACACCTGTCTTAATTTTGAAGAGAGATAACTAAGCTTTGCTAATGTTCTATCTCTGTTTGACTTTGTGCTTGACATCAACAGTAGGCTTAAGCAACGTGGTACCAAGGATTTGAGAAATATATTAAGACAAATTTATTTGTTGTTCAAATTTAGGATCCTCCTTAAAGGACGTTTTAAATCTTACTGGCAGGAGAGGATCGGGTGTATAAAATTGAAACATCTGTCAAAGCCCATTTGTGTGTAGATCTATTTCTGAAGGGTTTATTCAACTAGCATAACATTTTTCGAAGCTCCCTAAAAGTCAGGGTCCTAGACAGGGGTGAAAACTACAACTGTGAGCTTGAAAATACCTTCCTGTGACCTACTTTGGCTTGTAGAACCTTGAAATTTATTCATTTAGCTCAACAGCTTTGCAAGATAACACAAAGCTGCTTTCTTAGGGTTTTTCTATCAAGCTTCAAAGAGTTTTAATTCCTTTAGGGAAATCATTTTGAGAAGTTTGCAGTTTAACAGCTCCTTGAGTAAACAGTAAATTGAAAGAATACTGAGTCAGCTAAATTCTCACTTGTGAAAAAACAATTGGTTGTAAATAAGTTGTAGAGCTAGAAAAATTAAACTTTAATCGACTTAAAGCCAAAATTAGAGCACATGCAGGTGTTTGAAATGTCAGGCTCTCCCACCTCCCTTTTCTAGGACTTGTGACCTCACACGAACTTGTAGGACTTTGTGATGTGTGAACCAAAGCTTCAGAAAGGGACTTAATGCCCGAATAGGGGTCTGAGAAAGTTGTTAGAACCTCATGCTTCAATTTTTCCAACTTATAAGGTTTCACAAAACTGCAATTTAGCCAATAGCTCTTAAATTTGAACAAAAAGTCAAATTTTGTTAAATATGGGTCAAGCCTGCTTTGCCAAGGACTACACTGTAAGACAAGCACCCTAAGCCAAATAATGAAGGTATGCTTCCTCAAACTTAAAAACAGGTGGCCAAGACTAGATTAATCTAAATGTTATCGACATGCTACGTTTTAACCAGCTCAATTTTACAGATATGCTTGTTTTTCCTTCCTGGCTTTGCTTTCTATTGCTATTAAATAAAAAAAAAACAAGTTTTTCCAACTGAAAGTAAGGAGCAACATTAAAACATAAAAGAACAGAAATTATTACGTATGTAAAGGGGATTGCCCCCATCCTCAAGTGTTTTAGTACTTTTAAAAAAGCCTCCTACAATTCTAATTAAATAACCCTTGTGTTTCAGGAGTCGTTCTTAAAGAATTAAGACAAAATTCAAACTTTACCATAAAGAGCGAGGTAATTGAGGAGGGGGAAATCTCCTTCATACACGTAATAGTTTCTGTTCGTTTTAACTTTTAATAATACTCCTTACTCTCAACTGAAAAAATTCTTAATTTAATTTCTGATCGTTTTTAAATAGTGCCAGGAAATCTGGCTCCACCTCCATGGAGAAATCCCCCTCCCCACAGAAATATCCTCTGGACAATTTGATCCTGGTGAAAGTTTACCCCAGGAAATTACCCTTGACAACTCCATGTGTAAGATTGAGATAAAAAGAGAAAGCATGACATTTAAAAAGAATTTTGTATAGGAATTCTGGCAAATCCTCCCAGTGTACAATTTCCTTGACAAGTTCGCCCCTAGGAGACTTCCCTGCTCATAGAATTTATCCTGTAGAAACAGCCCCAGCAGAAAATTTGCCCCCTCCCCGTCAACACGGAAATGTATACTTCATAATAACAAATACTATGTGTAAAAAATGGGCAAATTTTAAGACTTAAAGACCTCTCCCCTGGGGCTGGGGTCATGTTATATCCAAAGACATAGTTATTGGGCCTTTCAACTACAATGGGCAAAATGGCAATCTCAAAATTTTGATCGGATGCTTCTGGAAAAAAGGGGCTGGGAGTGGGCCAGGTTACCCTCTAATCTTTTTGGTCAAATTCATTTTTTTAGAGTTTAGGTATTATTGAGTTGGGTCACTCCTTATCAAACTGTTTGATAATCCACTTTTTTCAACAAATAGGAAGCATTAGCAATCAGGTTTTGGTTATGATTCTACAAGGTTTTCAAGAATACTATTCAGTTCATTTAGTTATTGATTTACAACATGAACAAAACACGAAATTTGTAAGTTGTTTTAAAGCCATGAGTGTATTAATTTGAATTTGGCAATAAAACCCAAAAGCCAGAAACACTTTCCCTTAGTGCTCTACATTAGATTTACAAGCTTTCTGTTAGGTGTAGATACCAAATGAAGAGCTGTGCAAGCTTACAGACATTACACTTAAGTTTCCAGAGGTTCCTGTAACCTGTTATATTTTTAAATCCTATTTAAATAATATGTTTATCCACTCAATTCTATTCTAATCACATAGGTATAAAGTATTTATAAGTGAAGAATACAGCTACCTGTCATGAAACATCACATACAATACAGCACAAGATGAAAATCAGCAAAGAAATTTACCATTTAAGATCCTAAATAGGACCATTAAGGGGGTGGGGTACATAGTCACACTGAAAACATGATATTTGGAAAAATCACAAAGAAACAAATCCAGCAATAGCCTACTACTTTTATTTACTTAACATGTTTACTTATGTGGGGCTGCTAATACAGACTTTTACTGAAATAAATGCAAAGAATTAGAAAATTCACAGTTAAGGGTTTTTTTACTACCTTGAACACTGGTAGGCCTATGGTTAGGTGAATGGAAACTTCAGGAATGAATCCAGGGCTAAAAAATACATTTGGAATATATTTCCAAGCTACTGTGTCTACCTTTTTCTTATTTCTAGGTAAAATCCAAAATTAAATTTTGAGAATTTTAAGCTATATCAAGAATTTTTCCCTAAATTTAGGCAATAGGGTCAAATTTGAGTTAACTACTTTTCACCATCTTAGAAAAGGGTTAGATTAGGAAAAATGAAACTTTCAGTAATGAATCCAGGGCCAAAAACATACTACTCTGGGAAGGTATTGCCCAGCTTCTATGTTTACTCTGGTTATCTCTTCAAAATGGGGGACTGCTGCATGATTGGAAAACATCTTATATAGCCCTGATCCATAAAAAGGGATGAAGAGACTCTGCAGAAAATTACCATCCTATAAGCATCACTTCAGGTGTCAATAAAGGTGTTGTACAGTGGATTATAGCCTTCTTCTCTGAAAGATCACAGAGTTTTTGATTCACAAGGAACTCCTTGTTTCTTTTCTCCCACAACTGTATTAAGTGACATACCCCCAGGGCACTATTCTTGGACCAACACTTTTCAGTGTCTATAGAGGCATAGAAGTAATTTCTTTAGCCAAAGAGTCATCAATATGTGGAATGAACTGTCTGAGGAAACAGTTTCTGCAACTTCAACCAACACATTCAAGTCCCACCTATATAAGGAATGGTTCTGCAAGGGGTTCCTTTATAAATGGGAAGCTGTAAAGTCCTCCACAAGAGTCTAGATCAACAACCACAATCTACACCAAATGAATTTTTTTTTCATTTGGAGCATCACAAGGATGAAAAATTTAGGAAATGTATTTGCAGGTCTTTGAAACCTCATAAACTGGAATTGAGCAAAATTGTGGAGCTGAAAGTAGTAGTAGACAGTAGACAGACAGTAGACAGTAGTAGACAGGTTTAATAGCAAAAACTTGACAGCTATTGCTGATTTGTGTTTCTTTACAACATATACAAAATCAAACTACACTTGTAAATATAAATCAAACTATAAATATTAACTCTTATTATACATTTTGACAAAAACCAGGACAAAAGAATTACCACATTGGTTTGTTCTTGCTTTAATGGGTACTAACTTATCTTGCTTTCTTGTTCTTGATGGTAGCACTTTTGTTGTACTTTGTTCCAGCAGAAGACCTATTTTGCAAGGTTTCACTTTGATAACATAAAAGTTTTAAATCAAAGGTCATTTCACTTTAGAGGGAGAGGGGATGGAGGTAAGTAGGCATACTTTAGAAATACCTCCCCAGGACATACTTCAGTCTGTAGACCCATCCCTAAAGCTTCATTTTACTAAACTAGCCTACCCCTTTCCAAAGAAGCATAAAGTAGCTAAACAAGAATTTTACCTGAATACACCTAGATTTATACATCTTTAAATCTCTCAGCAAAGGTAGGCCTATGAGGCTGTAATCACTTTTCTTTTTCCCTCATTTGAGTAAAAGATCAGTTTTATAGCATAAAGATCATCAAAGACTAGAAAATACTGGAAATACTGTTTCAGCATCGGAAAATTTATCAAACCACCCAAAATTTACCCAAGACCTGCTTAATGAGGACAATAACCTTGACTAATTTAAGACTTACTTGTTATGTTCATATCACCACCTGCCAAAAACATCAGGTCTTTCAAAGCCAATTAATATGATAGAATATTCAAACAAGAGTTTATTTATCCTTGATCAATGAGCAGATTTCTGCAAAAAATCTATCAGGAAAAACAGAGTCTATTTAATCATCGACCAGTGAATCACCGGAATGACACTCCTTCATTTCTATTGGCTGATTCAAAATCAGGCCATTTTTAGTTCAAACTTCTCATTTTGTAGATGGCAGGACCGTTAATGGACACCTTTGAACATACATCCGAAATACACGCTCCCGAACCGAATGCTGTGGTTAGGCTAATAGAAATAAGCTGAAGACATTTAAAGACATGGTAACCAGAACTGTTTTGACGACCTGTCATTACGATGAACCGAGGGTTCTATACCAGTTGGTAGAGTCGCCTTCAAGAAATGTGCATACCGTTTACCAGAAAAATTTCCAACAGCCCAATCAGTTTTACGCAATAAAATTGTAGCGCGGGGACAGTTTCAGTAGCGTTAATTCATGAAAATATACCGGGAAGGAGGGGGATTTTTTTTATGATTTCAATAGAAATACCAAAAAAAGCAATTTTCAATGGAAATATACAAAAAGGTATTTTTTCTAAATCTACAAGAGGCAACAAATCCAGGGGACACATGTCCCGCCATAATTTTTGTCATTTATAGACAGTTTTGTCATTTATAGGCAAACCAGCGTCAAGACACCATTTAACTTCTGTTTGGAGCATTTAAATCTCTAACGAAAAATTGAAACTCCAATATAGTCCAAGAAGCCACCATAACTGATACTAAGGTCAAATCAGGGGCGGATCCAGGATTGTAGTTAGCGGGGCGCATAATAGGTTGCTTCGATAAACTTGCAGACAAAGAAATACCAACAATTTAAAAGGAACCTCAACATTTATGCGTGTAGGTCATAAATTTAATCTAAAATCTGGTGAGGGTTAAAGTTCTAATAAATCTGTTGAAATAAAAATGGTATAAAAATGTTGATAAAAAATAGTAAGTAAGAAAACCTACCCCACAATGAAAAACTAAAAAGCCGTTCAAAATCTATAAAAAAAAATTTGATATTTAATATTTTCTGCATAATTTTTCGCCTTTGCACTTCTAACCACTGTAACGAGTGACTTAAGCTTTGTCAAAAAATAATAAAATTGTCTTGAACATCTTTTGGGGTCATGCATTCTTTGTGACACAGATCAAACCATTTAGAATGTCGCCTAACTTTGTGGCATCGCTTAGTAATTATGATAGTAATGAAAAGTAGGAAATGAGGATGAAGATATAACTTTTATATTCATAAAATATATATTAAACATTAAATATTAGCTCTTTTAGGGGTGTAACAAGAAAAATAGAACAAAGAGACAGAAATACATAGCAGACATTTAAAATGAGGGTTTTAAGTACAGGTAATAAAGCATTAACTAGTCACTATTTCTTTTTAAAATACTGTTTTAATAAACAGTTTCAACTTTGACGAAATACCAGAAGTTACTATTCGAAATTTCACTTTTCGTAGCAACGTAGCGTATCTTTCCGCTTTTTAAAGTTCTGTATATTTTGCTTAAGTTGCAGAATTCACACTTTTATAAGAAAAAGTCTATTCTTTTATTTATACTCCCGCCATATCAAGGAGGCACACTCGTGGCTCTTTAAAGAGGCGAACCACGACAATGTTAAGCAATCTTCGGTTCCAGTGGTCGCAGAGGGATGGGGAGGAATGCATTTCGTTGCCCGAGCTCCAACTAAGAAACCTGCCAAATTTCATCCCCCTCCGATTTTTCCTTCATGGGGAAAATCTGGCCGAAAGTTTCAACTACCCAACCCCACCCCCCTTTAACGTTGTCCGATCGGGCTGAAATTCACAAGTTAAGGTCCCCTAGGGCCCAGGAGCTTATCCGCGAAATTTCAGCTCGATCCGATAACTCCTTCCCTGTTTTCCAGAAACCACGCATAGCCACTTAATGTTCATATTCTCCTTTTGTTTTTTTCTGCCACGCCTACAGGTCACAGCCGACATCGGATCTGGGTGTACGAAGACTCATTCGACGCGGAATTCTCCGAGTAATATTCCTGGAAAGTTTCGTCGGAAAATCTTAACCCCCCGATTTTCTAGCTTAGAAAAACCCATTTCCCCATAAGAGCCCATGTTAATTTTTGAAATTCTTAAAAGTTATTTAAAAGTTATATTTATACACATGCAGGTATTTCGACTTCAAACATGCCCGGTTAGCTCAGTCGGTAGAGCGTGGGACTTTTAATCCTAAGTTCAAGTGTTCAAGTCCCTTGTCGGGCGGTTTTTTGTCACAAAATAGGAAAAAAACTTCGTTTTCTTAAAGAGTTAAAGAGGCTGAGTCCCAAAGTCGAACCTTAAAACGTGGAGGAATTAGGAGAGGCAGTCCTAATTCCTGTAAGAGGAGTACAGGAATTATTAAATTACATCCACCATGGATTGCAGAAAAACGTACAGAAATAATATGAAAAAAACTTCATTTTCTTAAAGAGTTAAAGAGGCTGCGTCCCAAAGTCGAACCTTAAAACGTACAGGAATTAAGAGAGGCAGTTGGTGGGCTGCCGCCCCCCAAACTCCCCGCTTTTAAAGACTCTTTTGTACAGGTTTTTTGTTGAGGGGGGCTGCCGCCCCCCTAACCCCCCGCTCTTGGCTTCGGAAAGGCCCTCTTTTAATTAACAAAAAATTGAAATGAATGAATAATGGAATAACTTCGAAAAATGTTAAACACAAGAGGACAGGAGAACCATTGCGCCGAAACTAGTAATTAGTAACAATGAAGTTGACCACTCCATTTACATTTTAACATAATTATTGAAACTGTTTCCCAGACACAGAGCACACAAGCTAAGAGCTGGGGGCGGGGGTAGGGTAGCAAACAAAAGCCTGTTTTGTATTCTTTGTTAATTAAAAGAGGGCCTTTCCGAAGCCAAGAGCGGGGGGTTAGGGGGGTGGTAGCCCAACAACAAAAAACCTGTACAAAAGAGTCTTTAAAAGCGGGGTTTGGGGGGCGGCAGCCCCCCAACTGCCTCTCCTAATTCCTGTACGTTTTAAGATTCGACTTTGGGACGCAGCCTCTTTAACTCTTTAAGAAAACGAAGTTTTTTTCATATTATCTATTTATTACACGGTCAATCTCCACATAAATATTTCGGTGAACTTTTATAATGGCTAGTCCTGTCAGTCTAGAGTCCTATCAGTTTAGAGCTCTTCGTTAGTATTTCCTCTTCTATTCATCCTAAAATATTCGAATAAAGACTAAAATCGTCAGAAAAATATGAACTCCAATAAAAATGCATGTAGGTATCAGCTTTAAAATAAGTATATGAGTCGAAATACTTCTTAAAAAAATTACTTGTTTGTTATTTTTGTATTTGATGGGTATAGACTGGTGATTCAAATCTCAGGTTTTCAAGCTGAGGTAGATTTCTAATTATTTCTTTTTTAATATTGAGATTTTCAGATATTCAATGTAAACGTTTAAATCTCGACATGTCTGTTGAGCACAAAAATAAAAAATTTAAACATCGGCTCAGATTTAGCATTAAGTAAGAGAATTGTCCTGTAAAATTTTGATTTACAAACAACCAATCATGGAAATATGATTGGATGGCATGTATCAAAATAAGTATAAGATTCATCTGCATTACATATAGCAGTTTATACAGTTTTATGAACAAGTATATGCAACCCCTATACAAAAACATAGCTATATTTTATGACTGGCTGGTATTGAGAAGCTGAAAAAATCTGAAATAATACTGTAGTTGCATTCCATTTCCGTGGTCAACTCAAGTAGTGTGAATTTTTACTTTTTTTTTCAATATTTCATTAGTAAACGTTTGAAAAATCGATGCCATTCCACTGATTCAAACTGAAAAGTCAGAGACCCATCTATACCAGTTAGAAAAACAAATAAACACATAATTATTTGCCTTATTTTATAAAAATTTTGTCGAGAATCTAATTTTCTTAAATGACTACTCCGACCTCTGAAGGAATATTTCGACTCATATAATTAGTTTTAAGTGTATACTTATACGCACCTTTATTAAAGTTTAGGTATTTCTAGAGGGTTTGGCCTTTCTTTTACGGTTTTAGGATAAACAGAGGAGGTGATGTGCCATACTATGCATAGCTTTAACTAGATGAAAATAAGCTGTAAAGAAGCCAACGTTTGCTCAGCAAAATCCAAAACATAAATTAATAATATATCTGCACTTCTCATACATTTACTTTCTATCATACAAACCCCCTTAAAAACAGCAATGTTGTAAAAACCACCCCGCTTCGCAAAAAAAGCAAACTCAAATTTTATGACAGCCCAAACAAATAATGATATAGGTTTCTTTGTCTCTGTGCCATAGCAAGACTCGAAAACAAGTTCTTGACAGTAAAAAGAAGTTTAAATGTTAAGTTTCTTAGCCCCGTTGTAACAGCAAAATCCTGAAATATAATTTCGACAGCCTAAAGAAGTTTGGATTTTAAATTTCCCGTCTTGTTATTACGAAATGAAGATTTTTGCCTGCCAGTAGGCTTTTGTCGCAATACAGACAGATTCCCTTGATAAATACTTTTAGGCGCTACGTGTTACCAGTAAAATCTAACAATACAAAATAACTGAAACATAGTTTCAAACTTGTTTGTGAAAAAAAATAGTCTTAACAATTAAAAACTTATTAAAAAGTCAACTACTAAAAAATCAATTACAAAACATAACTTTCGTCTCAACCCCAACCGCAGCAAGTGGTTCCAACCACTTGGGGGTGCGCGCCCCCAAGCGGCAACATGTGGGTGAAACACGTAAGGGGGTGCCCCCCCCCGTGTCCCCCACCTGGATCTGCTACTGGGTCAAGTAAAACAATTTGTGATAACAAACTCCAAGTAAATAGCGCATGCGGCTCAGTAACCGAAACTCTAAAAAGCAGAATCTTGATAACAATAGATACATCAATAGAATCAAACTTTGATGCTTATCCAAATGTGTAAACTTCGGCAAAATTAATGGTACCGATCAAGAGTTAAGTGCCTGAGAAAATTTGCTCACTCTTGAAAAAGGGGTGAAACGCCCTTAAAACAGGAATTGATCTTAATTAAATCTTTTTCCATCTGAATCAACATATCAGAGAAAACTAACGTAGAAGTTTCAAGCTCATATGTGCAAAAAAGGGTAAATTTGCATTTTTTTTTTTTTTTTAGGTAGAAGAAAGATCATGGATAAGTGTTTATTTGTTGTTGTTTTTTTCAGGGTTGATCACATCAAACTAGTGATCGTAGAAGATCGAGAGGGGGCCCATTTGATTAGAAATGAAAAGTTCTAGTGCCCTTAGTTCTAAACACCCACAAAACATGAAGTGATCTTAATGAAAATCTTTCAATCCGACTCAACATATGAGAAAACCCAAACGTAGAGGTTTCAAGCTTATATGTGCAAAAAAGGGTAGATTTTTGTTTTTTGTTTTTGCCAGAAGAAAGATCATGGATGAGTGTTTATTTGTTTGTTTTTTTCCAGGGGTGATCATATCAAACTAGTGATCGTAGAAGATCGAGAGAGGGCCCATTTGATCTGAAATAAAAAGTTCTAGTGCCCTTTATAAGTGTCAAAAAGTACTGGTGTGCCGCTAGCCCACCTCCCATGCTCATTTTTCCCCAAAGTCACCGATCAAAATTTTGAGATAGGCATTTTGTTCATTTTGTTCAAAATCTGATAACTATGTCTTTGAAGATTTTCATAAGAGAATTTTATGCATAAACAGTAGCACATTTGAACTTTACATTTTTGATTATGAACCAAACAGAACAGCAAAACATTAGGATAGTAAAACTTAAAGTATTCTCCTTTAAAGTCACACTGATAGAGGTAACTGGGGATTTTTCAAACAACAGAGACATCCTGTCAGATAATGAGGGGGAGGGGATCTGCCATCTTCTGTAAAAACTAAGGTTTAGAGGACTTTTCAAGAGGGCAAATGAGGCTGCTAGGGGAACGTCTACGACTACAGCACTACATACAAAGGCTCTACTACAGCTTCACTAATGGCTGCAAGGAATTTCGGAGTCACTTTTCTCATTCATTTAGAATGATTCACTAAAAACGTCACGGCAAAATCATTTCGATTCATACTTTGATAATTTGACACTTTCTTAAAAGAAAATGGCATACGTATCTTATATAAGAGGTGCGAAGCATTGATATTCAGCGAATAAACTTCATTTGGGGCAGGAATTGGATGTAAAGGTGAAAGAAGAAAAGATTGAAGTTCCATCAGAATCTCATCCAAAATCTAACGTTGGTCTTTATTTCCGTTTTAAAAACTTGCCTTTTATTTAACTTCTGTCGATTTTTTAAACTAGCACATTGACTGCTTTACCTGAATAGGAAGGAAAATCACAGCGCGCGCCAATCCCAACAGTCTTTACACAAAATTTTATCAATTACGTAATAACGATTAAATATGAAAATAATCCCTAAAAAGATATACATTGCACTCTTTCTTTAGAGGGTGTGTGTGGAGGAAGACCTGAGCTGCCAAAAATGACTTCTAAGGTCATGATATTTGTTCTTGGGGGGGGGGGGCTATGGAAAAGGTGACGAACCTAATTCGGTATTTTTGCCGGTAAGCACGTGAATGCGAAACTTTTCCGTACTCAAAATATTTATGAAATAGGAGAGGAGCTATGACACCGTTAACATTCGTATTGTAGGCCTAGTCCAAAATATATTCTTCCAAATGGAGGGATGTTAGAGGGTGAATTTACCCTCCCTAGTGAAACAGCTCTAACGAAAGACTGAAACATTTTACAGTAAAGATGCACTTTTTGAGAGTTCAAGCACCCTCTCCCTACAAAAGCATCTGCTAATGTCTCCCCCTAATGGGTGTGTATTTTCGCAATTGTGTATAACGGTTTGTAAAGTTGCATTTAGTTTCTATATATTAGCCGTCCAATTTTTTAAGATGGTGCGTATGTTTATGGGCGACGGTGCCACGTCAATGCAGCGTTGTTTTGTAACTTTGAACATGCTTATGTAGCTTTTTGATGTTCCAAAACATATTTGCTGTCTTAATTTTTTTCTCGAAATAATTTCAGCCCTCCTTGTTGCACAGAATAGTCGAAATCAGCACTTGTACGGTATGATATCTTTCATTGTTTAAAAATATTATCATAACTTTGAATTTTCTTCGAATAATTCCTTTCACAATATTTCATAAGTAGTTTTTGATCCCTTGGAGGAAGAAATCCAAATAAAAAGGCATTCTTGACAGATTTTCTTCTAAAAAATTTAAACCTGCCACATAGGGTCCTGCAATGTAATAATGACGTAATTTTACTATTATTGTCTCCATTTTGGGAATAGTTTTCTTCTTTTTCTGGTGTTACACAACCTTTTTTGTGCTTGTAGCATTTGATATGCAATTTTGAGCTTCATTAATTTTATACATTCGGTTTCACCATAAAAGGCAGATCATTTTCATTTACACCTTATTAATAAATTCTCTGTTTTTAGGGCTGCGGCTACTATGGGTATATGTTGCTATTTGCTTACAGTTAGTAACCACGAGCTGTTGGAAATCGACTTGCTTCATAATGTAGTCAAGTGCTTGTAAGCTAGTCTCTCAGTCTTGTCTTGGAAACTGTAATGAATTGAATTGGCTTGTGCATTTGGCTAAGTTTTTGGGTTTTGTATAGTGGAGTTTTAAAAAAGAAGAAATCATTTTGTTTGAAAAGTGAATTAAAGGGAAAAAGAGAGCAGGTCACATAGCAGTTTGTGTCAGGCCGGGATAATAAAATAGACAGGAAATTACTAAAAGGTGAAAGAAAGTTAAAATATTCTAGACGTGAGAGCTATTTTAGAAGTTACTTTTCGTTTGTCACTCATTTTTTTAAACTTTTTGACCCAAAATTGATTTTGTAAATACTAAGCCAGTCGACAGCCATATTTTTTTCTTTTCTTTGATTTGTTGTATGCCAACCATTAGAGAATTGAGAGGTATAAAATTTCTCTTATGGAGCTCACAATTGTTAAGGTTGCATGGGTTGTTTCTCCCTGGATGCACATTTTTTAACATGTTTGTTGTTTTTTAACATTGTTTGACAACCCATTTCATGGGTTGTCCCCTCCGCAATCCCTCGCTCTTTACGCTAAAGTTGGACTCTTGAAAAACTTTAGCGTAAAGGGCGAGGGATTGCGGAGGGGACAACCCATTTCATATACGGAGTAATTTCTGTTCGTTTTAAGATTTAATATCGCTCCTTACTTTCAGTTAAAAAAAACTAGTTTTTTTATGTAATAGTAAATAGGACGCACAACCCTCTTTACCAAGTCAACACTGCTGCTGTGAATCATATCGGCTATTGAAAAGAGACAAATGACAATGCATGGAATACGAGCAAATCCCTTTATAGGAGATTTTGATGACATCTGATTTTTCGACTAAAAGAAATTGCAGATAGCGCTATAGTTTTTTGTGGAACTTGTATTTTTAATTCTTTTACCGTCATCATGCTCCTACAGCAGTGGATCTAGAGGGTTGGTTTTAGGGGTAAAATACCCCCAAGAACATCAAAAATTACACTAATTACAGTGATAGATAGGTGAAAAATACAAACTGGGAAGCCCGCGTTACGTTGATGCCCCAAACCTATCCAAACGTTGATTTTGTATCCACCACCAAGTGTTAAGAAATCAAACCTTTATCATCCGTGATAGACAATGGTGCCTCTTAGAAATTGTCTCAGGGATTGGAAAGTAATAAAAGGAGTTGTGTTTTTATCAGGAATTAAATTGGAGTAGGAAGCCTACTTTTCATAGTTGTCAAAAGGAGATTTGTATGGTTAATTTTTTTTTTTTTTTATCTTCGCCGACACTTGAAGACTTTGGGTCGAAAAAGATTGCTTTTTTAAAGAAGAGAGACGTTCTTTGTAGGTTTTTTTTTCGAATCAATCCCCGTTATATTTTATTCACGCAGTTTCCGTGAGAGAAATTGGGCTTGCACTCTTACGGCTTGTATTTTCCAATAATTGAGGACTCTGTTCCATTTCGATGGTGAAAAAGACACCGCGGAAGACAATGCATTATTTCTGACTGATTAGCTCATCGATTCCAACGATGACTTTAAAATTTAAAATACTGGGAATATTGTTGAAACATACGCGGCTTAGCGTAAGGATTCAAGCTAGGGAAACAATTAGCAGCATGGAAAAATATGTGTTTTTTGAAACGATAACCTATTTGAAGCAATATTCTGATGTTTCCAGTTAGAGATTGTAAAATCAAGGCTCTGATAATGTCTGTTTTAAGTCAGCGTATGATCTTTATGACTGTGACCACCTCTGCAAAGAGAAACGAGTGATTTTTCACATCGTGTAATCGCGCTAAGAGGGATGAGACCGACAGCTGCACTGTGGATCGATAATAATTTTAGGCCGTCCCTTGACATTAAAAGTGATCCCTTTTTGTTCATTTTGACATTTTGCTCTCAAAAAGTCGTCCAGCAAATTATGTGTATCAATTTCCAAAGTAAATGGAATCAGCATGTTCAAGGCCATAATTTCCAGATTTCATATTGTTATCTTAAAAACAATCTTAAAATCTTAAAACAATAACAATATCTACAACAATATCTTAAAACAATATCTTACGTGCCAATCAAATGCAGAGAAAAAAAAAAAGTAATGAAGATTTAAGATGAATGCTTCACTTCCTTCTTTTTATTTAATAGTAAATATTTGAGCAGAGTTTTTTTTGTGACAAAATAATATTAAGCTCTTTCCTTTATTTTCCATACAACTTAAATGCGCTGAAATAAATGTGGTTATTACAATATTGGAAATATCAGAGTAAAAAGCAGAAAAAGGTTAGGATTTGTGAGGAGACTCAATTTTAACATAGGCGCAAGCACCTACAGCAAGATGATTTAAGCTATATACAGCATACAAATGCTTAGCAAGTTTCAAAGGCGCTATGCAGCACTTAAGACGACATATGAATATCACACTTTATTTGTTACCTCTATCCCAGGACCCATCGTTGCCGGGCAGAACGAGCCACCCAGTTCTGGTTATAACACAGAACACTTTAAATATGAACATTAAGCCTTCAATGATGAAAAATCTTAATTTGATCCCTCAAAATATTTTCCAGTCACACACTTTAAAAAGAATTAAATACTTTCACTTGACTTTTACTTTAAATCTAACTGGTCACATTTTTTTCTTTTAATTTTTCGTTTCTTTTTCTGTATTTTAACAGTGCTGAAGAACTTACTTTGACAGCAAGTTGAGTGATGTGCTAAACCTGGCTATTTGCTGTTGTTTGCAAAAAAACAAAACAAACATGCTGTTTCTTTAGCGCAACAGGAAACCTAATCCACTTGACCTTGCATCGTTTATGTTTTCAGATTTTACGTGAAATTTATTATACTTCTAACTTCAAACTGGTCTTAAAATTGTTTACTTGTTTGCTTACTAACTCAAATAAAGCAATCAAACTTTTTCGTTAAATTGAGTTCCTTTCATTATTCAATGCATTAAAAATCAATTATTTCGATTCCTTAAATTTCGTTTTAAATCCTTCAATCCACAGTTATAAGTAATCGATTTCCGGAAGAGGGGGGGGGGGGTGGTTCACCACCAACAAAACGTTTATATGAATTCAAGGGTATCATTGAGGGGGACGGGAAAATATCCGTTGATGTTAAAGATATCTTTTTCGGTGTACTTTTGTTCATAAATTGAGAAAACTCCTAGATTTTCAAAAATACTTTTTTAATTTATTCTCGTTTAAAAAAAAAAACAGAAAAGCTACTCCCTCTCTAAATTCAAGAGATACTTTAATGTCTATTCATTTAAATGAGTTTGAGATAAGCCCTTACAATCACGTCTCCCTCCCCAAATTTCCAAATAGATCTCAATAAACCTAAACAAATTCTTTGCATTCAATCACCTTTCTTGTTTATGGTGAAATAAAAACAAAAATCTTAAAAGTGTAGTAGTTGCGTAGTAGTTGCCCAAGAAGTACTATTAATTGCTATAAAAATCTAAAATTCCACACGCATCAAGAATAACTTATTGAATTGCAGATAAGAAGATTTCGTAACCTAGAATGGAGGTAGATTCGGCTGTATATTTCTTATGTTTTTGAATGTTTTTTACAGTCTTCTATCTTTGGATGGATCTTGAGGAGACCCCATTCCCCCTCCTCATTTTTCTAGCATTTTATTTAAAATAGGATTTCAGCAATGAGCGTTAGCAGCCCTTAGATTCTGTGATTCTGCAAGCTGGTAAAATATATTTGGTTTTCGGTTTTGATATCTTTAAAGGCAGTTGATTCTAATGAAAGATTAGCGTGGTTTCTATATTGCTTCGCCTAAAATATCTTTTTTTATTATCGCTCTTACATTTCTTTTAGTTAAATGTTAGGTCAAATCAAAAGATATTGTCCTCTTTCAGAAACTCTAAAAACGAAATTGTACAAGCAAAAAAAAAAGAAAAAAAAGAAAATGTGGCCGCATTCAAATAATCTTGTTGTACATTCCATATTTAAATAAATATGTTTTGTTTTTCGACTATCTTATTATCTTAGCCTTTTAGATTGTATGTCTTCGCCTACTCATAGAGTCCATAAGCAAGTTTACAGAAATAGGAAACAATTTTCGTCAATATTCGTATTGATCACAACTATATCCACGCCAAGTTCCTGGACATGTTCATGCTAAGAACAGACTGCAGAAAAAAAAAATTATTGCTATAATGCTAAAATCAGGCCTTTATATGCTTATCATGGCATTTAATTCTGCAAAAGGGGGGATATTTTCTCATTACAACCTGTATTCGTTCTAGTGACCAGACTGATCCCCCTACATCAATCAGATGATGCATCAATACTTGACAGGAACAAAAAGAAAACCGCGTGTTTTCTTCTTAAAGTAAAATAAAAAAAATGCATTTTCAAGTGAAATTAAAGAGGTAAAATTATGACAGAAAAATTGTCCTTACATGAAAGGCTACCGCCCCCTTGCGTTCCATACATTTGACGTTAGTGGCTAACTAGTTCATTCACTAAAAACATTTTAAAAAGGAACAAAAGGGGCAACTTGCTACTGCAAGTGCTTTATTTACCGATTGAATTCCAAAAAAAGTGGAAATCTTTGAAGAATAATATAAATCCCAGCAAATAAACTCTGATATTTTTTGGTATTGTGAAAAGAACAGTCATACTTTTACACTAAGACAAATTATTATAAGACACAATTGCGCTAAGGCAAATTAGATATTTAAGTTTTACAGGTTTTTCAGTGACTAGGGCCAGTGTCTGTTTCTTCCCACCCTCTCTTAAAGAATACCCCGAGGATACAAAAAACATGTATCTAAATGGCACCCTAACAGACTCTGCACCTTGGGATAATTGTGCTCCCTTGTCCCTTTAGCCACGCGACTAGTTTTATTTTGGTTAAATGAAATCATATCAATTAAGGCAACTATCAAAAATGGTGAGGGGAAAGGGGGAACTAAAAATTGATTTACTTTTAAGCCTGGAATTGGCTACTCAACTAAGTTAAATTCCATTGGAGCCATAGAAATAATTATATTCACACGGGATAGGCTAAGCAACCTGTACCCCTAATAAATTTGACGATAATAAAAAGAAACCCACCTTTAATCTTTTTAATTCCAGAAGAGGTTATATTTTCTGCACGAAGCATTTTTAGTTTTCTTTCAAGTTTTTCAGTAAGTTTAAAGTACACCTGTCCTATGAGAATCAAAGCGAGTATCCAAATATCAGATGATAACACGTCTCCGGCATAATCTAAGCTTTGGAAGTATGCCATTCTACCAATTGCATATTAATTAGAGACCTCAAAAACGTAAGCTGGACAGGTTCTTTATACTGCTTATAATGAACTGACTACGAATACTAATGAATTAATGAGAGGGGGTCGTTGTATATTTTTTTTCTTATGCCTTACTATGGTTCAAACAAGGTCGTATTAGATAACTTTACAAAATAGTACATGTGTTAGACGTTTATTTGATTATATTAGAAAAAAGTGTTTGTGAAGGCAAGTGAAGAATCATCTTAGAACTCAAAACAAGCAGAAATTATATTATTTATGAGGGAGGCTTCCGCCCCATCAACAACTCACTCATTACGCTAAATTTTAACGAATACTCAATTGAAAGTATTTTTGAGTGAAAAAATATTGCCAGTTGGTAATTGCAGACGTTCTATTTATCGATTGCCTTTCAAAACGTTTAAACTAACAGTTGTATCGTGCTGTAGAAAATGTAAATATTGTATATGAACATTTAGGTTAGTTTAGGGTTTAGGGTTTATTCCCTTTTCGAATCAAGGCTTCGTTTCTAGGGCGATTGCGAAAAAAAGCTTTTATCACCAGGACCGGATTGATTGGCTCTCTCTATATATTAAATAAATATACCTGCATAGTATGTACGTAAAGTATGCACCTATAGCATACACGTAACGTAAAGTAGCATGTAGTAGTATAATATGACATGAACTTTTACGAATATCATTTTTTAATATTATAAAGTATGTATTATATTATAATAAATACGTCAATAAATCTCATCCAGCAATGCAAACTTAAACAGATATATTTTTAATTATTTAAATAAATCATAACTTATCTAATATCGTTAAAAACAATTTTATTTTGATTTCTTTTTTTTGATTTGATGGTAAGGCGGGGTCCTTTCAAACCCGGTGCCCGATTAGGCACAATCGCCCTTTATCCGACCCTGTTTACCACATTGCTCTTCTATTGAGTATTTCTGCTTGAAGCATTTGTGGAAAAAATACACTTTAGCTTAAAGAGGGGGGGGACTGAGTGGGTGGCAGATGACAGCCCTCCTTATTTATAGGATATTTTTTTACATTATGAATTTTAATGCCAGTCTTTACTTTACTTTGAAGGTCTTGCTTTTTGTTCTTATTTTAATGTCTGTTCACTTTTAAAATATATTGATTTCATTTTATTTAGTTTATTCATTCCGATTAGTATGTATCCGATTAGTGCTATAACAATTTGAAATTTCATATTACTAGCTATAGATATAATGGCTGGTTAGAATAATGAGCTGCCTTGTATTTCATTTCGTTATTTTGTATGTTGTTAAATGACTTTCCAGTTACTGAAACAAGATTCCTTTCTTTTTCTTGAATCTTTATAAGAAAACTTACTTTTCCTACAAAAAGTTGTCGTTGTAGCAGCTGAGGATAGACAATAGAAATCCAATAGAAAAGTCTGTTATTGCTTAAGTAATAGCTCTTCGGCTCCTAAGACAAAATACTTATTTCTTATGCCTGGCTTTTGTAGTGTGAGTAAAGCACTAATTGTGCTAATTTTGCCGTGTATCAGGATTCTTCCATAGCCTAGTTTGAACTTGTACTCCGTCCGTCCACAACACGATTTGTGAGATTGTGATTAGTAAAATGGTGCTTTGTTTTGCATCGTGGCATATCTCAACAGTAACCAAAACTCTAAAAAGTAGAATACTGATATCGATAGATACATCCAAAGATTTAAGTTTTTATTCTGATTGCAAATATAAGAGATTCATTAAGTTTAGCGTTACCTGTCAACAACCATGAGCCTGAACCATGAAAATTTGCTTGATTCGTAAAAAAGGCGGGAAATATCCCCAAAAGTCAAGAAAACTTAAGGTAAATTACACCATAAAATTCAGCGTATCAGAAAGCCTTATTGTAGGGTTTCAAACTCTCATCTTCAAAAATGTGGAATTTTGTGTTTTTTGCTAGAAGAAAGATGACGGTTGCGTATTTATTTGTTTTTTTTTGTTTGTTTTTCCCAGGGGTGATAGCATCGAACCAATGGTCCTAATATCAGGAAAGGGCTCATTCAAACGGCAATTAAAATTCTTGTGCCCTTTTCAAGTGACCAAAATGATTTGCCGTCATTTTGGGAGTTTAGAAACCATCCAAAGGCTGTGATAGACACATTGAATACAATAACCGTTAAAGACTTCCAGCGCTACTACGAAGAGTGAGAACGTCTCCATAGGTGTTTAGCTGCTCAAGGGGACTAATTTGAAGGAGATAACGCTGATATTTGAATTAATAAAAATTTCTTAGAAAAAATTCAGTATCATTACTGTGTCACTACCGAACCTCGTATCATTATTTCGTGCATTTGCCTTATTTTTGTAGATTGATGATTCACAGGGAGTAAGGCAATAACTTTTGCCCGTTTTCAAATTTCAACTTCACTCAGTCTTTCAATCAGAAAAACTTAAGTGTTTAAAAATTATTTAACAAAAGAAAAAGGGACAATACATTCCAAAAATGATTCGATCTTTACGAAATTTACAATATCAAATTCTGGATGCCCAAGAAGTCGCTGAAAGAGATTTATAGCCCCTACATACGGAAATTTTTAATTCCATATTTTTCATGCCCCTCGTACTATTTTATTTTATAATTTAGCTGTTTGTTTTAACCACGGATGATCATATCATAACAGCGATCATAGAATTTTGGGAGAGATATGAACAAATAAGCCAGGTTATAGAAAAACAAAAACCAGTTTAATATTGAACTTATATTTTGTCCAATCGCATTGCAACTTAGACCCTTGGTATCGACCAATAGAAGAATCGTTAGCTTTGCCACATTTCTTTCGCGTAAAGATCTGGCATTTTGCCAAACAATAGTACGCCTGCAATCGGACCAACCGTGCTTTATAAAATCTTTGAATGACTCTTCGAGTCTCGGCCACAAGAAGTAAAGCTGAATCGTCTGTTTTGTTTCTTCCTTGATAGTGTCAGTGCGGCTAGGATCTCGGTTACTGTTCTGGGACTTACGGACTATCTTTATTCGTAAAGAACACAGAAGAATCAGTGCTATTTACTTTTTATTTCAGAGTTTGGAAGAAAGCTTTGGAACTTAAGATTCGAATGTCGTATCTATGGTTGTTGTTTATAGTTGAACAGAGATTCTTTAATGTGTAATTTTTCTTTGTTTCAAGAGAGTAGAGACTTTTTACCTCAGGAGCCCGCATGTCACAAAAACAAAGACTGTAACATTTTGATGCTGCCTTCAGCTTTTTTTTAAATGATCCGTTTTTTTTTGGGGAGTGAAGTAACGACCAACTCCAATCCTTTTGCTGACTATAACTGGGCCTTGCAAAGTACGCTCTTGCTTAATTTCCGTAGCATGCTCCAGTAGCACGGGGTCTTGGTCTCCAGGCTGAACATCTTTGCTCCTGGAAGCTTCTCTTTGACCATAGTCTTTCTTCTGCTGCTTTCTGGTTGCATCCGCGTCAATCGAGGCGACATCTGAGATTTATTAATCCTCTCTTTTAGCTGAAAAGATTCAGAATTTAGATTTTCTTTTGCATTGCTAAATGAGAGCCATTGACCTCCTCTTGAACTACGCTTGAGCTTTAATCATAGGCAGTGGAATAACGCAGCCTAAGTAAAGAACGATGTCGACACAATGTATAATTCATTTACTGTTTCGTTTTAGACCAGGGAACTTTGTATAGAAGGAGTTGTCGTAGAAATTTCAAAAAGAGCTCATTCGATTGGAAATTCAGAGGGCTAGTATCCTTTTTAGTAGTCGGAAGGCAAATGGCCCCTCTCCCATGCCCATTCTTTCCCCAAACACTTCCGATCAAAATTTTGAGATAGCCATTTTAATGAATGTAGTAAAAAAGTTTCTATAGTTAAGTCTTCGAGGATGAAAACCCCACAGGCATCATGGCAGGAATTGTAAGTGATGCCCTGGGAATATAAAAGGCTTTTAAAGAAAACATTGTTGCAGAAAATTCAAAAAGGGCTCATTCGATTGTAAATTTAGAGGCCTAATGCTCTTTTTAAAGTAAAAAGTGATCAGAAGGCAAATGCCCCCCACGCCCCTCGTTTCCCCAAACACTTCTGATCAAAATTTTGATATAGCCATTTTGTTCAAAGTTGTTGAAAGGTCTGGAGATTATGTCTTTGAGGATAACAACCCCCCACCTCCACAGCCCTTAGGGCAAGGGTTGTTAGTTATGCCCTGGGGGCATATAGTTTTTTTTTTATAGACATTGTTGTCGTAGAAACTTCAAAAGGGGCTCATTCAATTGGAAATTGAGAGGAATAGTGCCCTTTTTTTGTAGTCGAAAGTGATAGGAGGACAAGTGCTTCTTCACGCCCATCATTCCCCCAGACACTTCTGATCAAAATTTTAAGATAGCTATTTTGTTCAACGCAGTTGAAAGATCCGGAATTTATGTCCTTGAGGATGATAACCCCCCACGTCCCTCAGGGCAAGGGTTCTAAGTTTTGTTCTGGGGGCATATAAGGTTTTTTTTATAGAAAGAGTGGTCATATAAACTTCTGAGGGGGCTAGTTGGATTGGTAATAATAAGCTCTATCGCTTTTTTTAAGAGTCTAAGTGATCGGAGGGTAGCTAACCTCCTCCCCACACACGTCGTATTGTTCCAAAGTGCGTCTAATCGAAATTTTGAGTTAGCCAATTTATTTAAAATAGTCCAAATATCGTATAAAGAGGCTTTTGGGATTGAAAAAAAAACCCCACAAAGCCTGTGGGCATGGGTTATAAAGAATGGCTGGATAAAACTTAGAGGAGAATCATTTGGCTGCAAATGTGAAGTTCTAGTTCTCTTTTAAGAATCAAAAGTATTGAAGGGCAACTAGTCTCCCCCACTACCCCTCTTTTCACCAAACAAATCTGATTGAAATTGTAAGAGAGCGACTTTGTTCAATATAATTCAAAGAACACATAGCAATATTTCTAGGGTTGACACTACCCCCCAGTACCATTGAGATGGGGTTGTAAGTTAAGCCCTGGGGCACGTAAGGTTTTTATGGTGGTCGTATAAACTTCAGATGGGGCTCATTTGATTTGAAACTGGAAGTTATTTAAGAGTCAGTCCCTTTTAAGAGTCAAATTCATTTGAGAGCAACCAGCTCCTCGACACTCATCAATTCCTCAAAGACATCCAATTAAAATTTAGAGATAACAATTGTGTTCATTGTAGATATAGTGTCCGGAAATTATGTGTATGAGGAAGATACCCCTGCCCTCACAGCTCTCAGGATATGGGCTGGAAGTTATGCCCTGGTGGCATACAAAGTTTTTATGAAAAGGGTGGTCGTATAAACTTTGGAAGGAACTCACTGGATTGGTAATCAGAATTCCAAGTGCCCTTTTTAAGATTCAAAGTGATCAGAGGGCAGCCACCACCCCACCACACTTAGTTTTTTCTCGAAATACACACTATACAAACTTTGAGACAGTCTTTTAATTCAAAATAGTCCAAAGATCATATAATAAGGCTTTGGGATAGATGTAAACCACCAGAGCCTGGGGGCGAGAGTTGTAAGGTATGCCGCGGGGGCATTTAAGGTTATTATGGAAGGGATGGTTGTTTAACATTGGAAGAGGCTCGTTTGGTTGAAAATCGGAAGTTCTAGTTCATTTTTAATAGTAAAAAGTGATAGAGAGCATTCAGCCCCTCCCCTCCCTGACAACCTCCCTTTTCACTAAACGGGTATGATTTGAGATATGAGATAGCGATTTTGTTCAAAATAGTCCAAAGAATACGTAATAATGCCTCTAGGGTTGGTACAACCCCCCAGCGCCCTGGGAATAGGGTTGTAAGTTATGTCATAGGGGTATATAAGGCTATTATGGAATGGGCGATCCTTTAAACTTAAGCTGGGGGTCATTTGATTTGAAATTGGAAGTTATAGTGGCCTTTTTAAGAGTCAAAGTGATTTGAGAGCAACCAGCTGCCCTCCACGGTCATCATTCAACCTTAACATCTCCAATCAAAATTTGGATATAGTAATTTTCTTCATCGTCGTTGAAAGGCCCAGAAAGAATTTCTGTGAATAAGACACTCCCCTGCAGTTCTAAGGGTAAGGATTGTAAATTATGCCCTGGGGGTATATAAGGTTCTTATAGGAAGGGTGGTTGTAAATTCTTCGGAGGGGACTTATTGGATTGGTAAGCGGAAGTTGTAGTGCCCTTTTCAAGAGTCAAAGCAATCAGAGTACAGCTACCCCCCCCCCCCTCCACACTCACACACGTTATGTTTTTCCAAGATGCATCCAATAGAAATTTTGAGACAGTCCTTTTATTCAAAATAGTCCAAAGATCATATAACAAGGCTTTCGGGGTTGATACAAACTACCAGAGTGCAAGGGTTGTAAATTATTCCCGGGGGTTTAAGGTTCTTATAGAAGAGATAGTTGTATATACTTTAGAAGTGGCTCATTTCGTTGAAGTTAGATTGCTCCAAATATTAATTCTATTATAAATATTTGCAGGGACGTCCCAAGGGGGGCAGGGGGGAACACCGTCAATATTAGTTGTTGTAGGCAGTTAAAAAACAACCAAATTTGGTTGTTCTACTGGTCCTGGTCTGTCACTAAATTTGTCACAGTTTTTCTTGGCTCCTATTTGATCTATAACCAAACTTGTAAAATTCAAGTATTAGGCCCAACCCGGTATTGAATTGCATTGTTTAGTACTTTCCCTTATAAGATTCGACAATTTTAGCTGTTGAAATTCATAGCTTTACTGTGTAGTTTGGTTGTTAGTCACAAATCCAACTGAAAAGGTTAACAGAAAATTGCAGACGAATGGGCAAATGGCAGGAAAATTCATAATACAACTTTACGAAAAAAAAATTTCAACTAACATTTGCTTTAAAATGTCAAGTGCCAATAAGAAGCGCAATGTTTCTGTAACCAGATCCAACCTTATAGCCGTCAAATGCTTTGAATATGACGCTAAAATAAATGAAGACTATTCTAAAGATCCTGTTCGTCGTATTCACAACGATCTTGAAGAAGCACCAAAGTATGTGATCCTGCCGTTCGTTAAAGACCCGTCTACGGCGTCAAAGAAGCAAAACCGAGATAACAATATGAAGGTCACTACAGAATTGGTCAATGAAAGTACTGCCTGACCAATAACTGCCTTGCAATAGCTGTCTCACCAATTCCTAAGGCCCTGCCACTACCTGACGACACCATAGTGAGTGAAGATGCCGGCTTACAATAAATATCTTTAGGCATGGAATTTTCATCGCAATGTGTACTGACCAGAATTTTGTTCTGGACGTCTAAAGGGGTTAAAAAAGCCCGTAATTTCCAGATGTGGGGCGGAGGGGCGGCATCTCGAACAATTGGAATTAATTTGCATGTAAAAGGGCATTAATAATTCAGTAATTCTGCCATCTCCATGCATTCTTTACCGTTCCTTGTTCTTTCGAACTTTTCATCGATTTTCATATTTGCAAAAATCAATTTACTTCCCACTACTACACTTATCAATGTCAGGTAAAAAAATTTATAGCTATGATTTTAATAATCAATTCGGAGAATACTTTTTTTGAAGTATATTACAGCTTATTAGATCATCAGTGCATCATTGAAAGTTAAAGATACCGCCAATAATCCACCGGTGGCTGGCGTTTACCCCCCCCCCCCCCCAAAAAAAAAAAATCCATCGTGAAAATACCCCTTGCAGAAAATCGCCTCCCCCGTGGACAATAAATTTTAAAGTTTCTTTTATACTGCCCCCTCAAAACACTACTCCCAACAAAAATCCTGGTTATGGATTTTTTTTCCAATTTTTTGGAATTTTTCATTTGATTTTGATTTTTTTTGACCAGTTTTAGTTTTCTCAGATAGTTCAAAGTAGAAAGGAATGAAAACTAGGCAGATTTCGCACTAATTATGATCTTATACATACTTTGCGATCCCTACATATTAAAGTATATTTAAAGGTTAATCTTCTTCTTTTTTAATATAGTAAAAATCAGTTAGCGATGCGGTTAAATCTATGAAGTTCGCCCCCCTCCCCCAATGAAAAGAGGTTAGGGACGCCCTGACTACTTGTAAGGTTAAGATTATTAAGATGAAAATTCCAAGAAGTATTTAAATAGACATGTTAACCAAAGACCTTTAATAATAAATCGAAGCCAATTCTTTCAAAATGCTCTGAAACCAGATCGAAGTTATCTGCCGGAATCGCTCTTTGTTTGACTCTTTCTCTCAATTCTACTTTATTAAACAGTAAAAAACTTTAGGGTAAAGAGCAGGGCGTTGAGAAGGGAACAGCCCTTTTCATACACGGAGTAATTTCTGTTCGTTTTAAGTTTTAATGTCGCTCCTTATTTTCAGTTATAAAAACTAGTTGTTTTTATTTAATTTCTGAACGTTTTTGAATTAATGCATGTTGAATTTTACTATGGGTGGTAGGATGATTAGGTGAAGAAGGGTGGGCTCGAGAGTTAAGGGTGGGCTAGGGAAGTACGGGTGGGCTAGGGAGGTAAGGGTAGGCAGGAGGGTGAGGTGGGGGAAAGGGGGGAGGGGAGTTGTGTATTAATGAGTAAGAGAGATTGGATTTGTTATTATAAGTAAGTAGATATGTGGACTTTCGCGCGAATACAAACCCTCATAGATTTTCCCCAGCGCGAAAGTGTTGTATATTATTTATTTATTTGTGAATGTTGAAATAAAAACTTGAACTTGAAACTTGAAACTTGTTGTGATTTTGGCTCTCCGCACATAAATTATTAAAATGAAATTTCCATTTTAATTCTTTTTTTGGCTAAATGGCTTTCTCTTAGTTTTGATCAGACGATTTTGAGAAATAACGGGTGGTGAAGAAGGCCCAGTTGCACTCCAATTTTTCGGTTACTTGGAAAGGCAACTAGAACTTTTAATTTTTAACGAACGTTTTTATCTGTAAAAAAATATACGTAACTTGAGAATTAACTTACGTAACAAACTTCTATATTCTTATATTTTTATTATGTTTATGAGGGGCGTTTGTCCCCTCGTTAATACCTCGCTCTTTACACTAAAGCTTATGTTTTGTCCCAATTCTTTAAGAATGACCCCTGAATCAGAAAGGCCGTAGAATAAATAGTTGAAATTACTAAAGATACCCTAGCATAAAGAGCGAGGTATGTAGGAGGAAAAGAACCCCTCATATGCGTAATAATCTGTTTTCGTTTTAAGTTTTAATGCTACTCCTTACTTTCAATTGAAAAACTTTTTCATGTTTATTTTTTCATTGTTTTTTTTTGTAGTAATGCTAGAAAATCCTGCGCAATTTTCATTGAATTTCTCTTCCCCCATGACATATTCCTCCAAGGAAAGATCCTCCCACATAGCCTCCCCCTCTCAAACCCCCCAAACCCAAAAATCCCCCTGAAAACGTCTGTACACTTCCCAATAACCATTACAATATGTAAACAATGGTCAAAGTTTGTAACTTGCAGCCCCTCCCCCGGGGACTGTTGGGGAGTAATTCATCCCCAAAGACATAGTTATCATGGTTTTTGACTATGCTGAACAAAATGGCTATATCAAAATTTTGATCCGTTGACTTTGGGTAAACAATGAGCGTGGGACGGGGTCTAGGTGCCCTCCAATTTTTTTGGTCGCTTAAAAAGGGCACTAGAACTTTTCATTTCCGTTAGAATAAGCCCTGTTGCGACATTCTATGACCACTTGGTCGATACGATGACCCCTGGAAAAAAAAAAAAAAACAAATAAACACGCACCCGTGATCTGTCTTCTGGCAAAAAAATACGAAATTCCACATTTTTGTAGATAGGAGCTTGAAATTTTTGCAATAAGATTCTCTGATACGCTGAATACGATGGTGTGATTTTCTTTAAGGTTCGATGACTTGTAGGGGGTGTTTTCCCCTATTTTCCAAAATATGGCAAATTTTTTCAGGCTCGTAACTTTTGATGACAAAGACTAAGTTTGATGAAACTTATATATTTAAAATCAGCATCAAAATTCGATTCTTTTGATGTAAGTATTTGTATCAAAATTCTGTTTTTTACAGTTCCGTTTACTATTGAGCCGGGTCGCTCCTTACTACAGTTCGTTACCACGAACTGTTTGATTCGCAGTTTTATTCGACATTAATGGCACCTCATGCAATGAGCATTTACATCTCAAATGTTCCTGGCCAAAAGAAATGTTCTTTTTTTTCTTTTTTTACCGTATATACACTGCCGGTTTCTAAATGACACCCCACAGGTGAATCGTGGATGATTTCTACTACTTTTAGTCATACAATTTTAAAAAGACTATCTGTATTTTTTAACTTTAAGGTTTTCAGTAATAATTAATCCGTACCAGACTTCATTGAGGACTTTACCTTTGTTTCTTATCTACAAAGGCTTTGGTCTCCTTTCTCTTTCTGCATATTTTTCCCAAGGCGTTTTTAGCACTACCAGAATTCATTGAGGACTTTACCTTTGTGTCTTATCTACAAAGGCTTTGGTCTGCTTTCTCTTTCTGCATAATTTTTCCCAAGGCGTTTTTAGGACTACCAGACTTCATTGAGGACTTTACCTTTGTGTCTTATCTACAAAGGCTTTGGTCTGCTTTCTCTTTCTACATAATTTTTCCCAAGGCGTTTTTATAACTCTGCTTGCAGCAATAGGATAAGATGTATTTTCAGACGCGATTGCTTTTAGTTTTTCTGAGTGAAATTGTCCAACTCCCGTGTACGGGCACTGCCGTGTACGGGCAAAGTACGGGGACAACCACTGATGGCAGAGCTTTAACCAGTAGCGGCAGTACCTCTATCGGTTATTTCGAACCACTTTGTCCAGTAAAGCTCAGTTCCATTCTCATGCTCTTTAAATGTCGTATTTACCGACATAAGAGGCTCATGAATTTAGCACGGTAGGTATTTTTTGAAATGCTATATTTCCCAACAAATATACTTTTCATAATTGAAATCCGACCATGTCATTATTTGTTCACGCAAGAAATTGTTTCGTGGACTTTACGCGTAAGCAAAGACACAAACCACAAGCTTTCGTAAGTTCGTCTGATCCACAAAGCGTTGCAGTAATCTCAAACACGGCTAAAAACAATCATTATCGTTATTTCTGATTATTTTCTGAAGACTCAACCTGGGTTTTCAGAAAGTGTTTCACGAAGTTCTGGCTTTACTCGTGCATGTTCTATGTTGTCTTGAATTTACTGGCATTTCTTTGAAATGAGTTAAAATTGTCAAAATTTTGTGCTTCCCGCTGCTGCTTGTCTGGGACTTCCAGACTTGGAAGCGTTGTCACTTAGCAACATTTTTTCTTCTCTTTGAGAAGCAAGCCATCAACTAAAGGATAGATTTTTTCTCCGTAGAGGTTACAAACTTGGCTTTGGATGATCTACTGCGAGGAAACAAAACCGAAGTGTTGCTCTCGCAGCACTTTACTCGGCGAAGCCGAGCAAAGGTTGCCGCATCACCTCACGTTGCCCATTCAACGTAGATCTTATTTTGATTCAATCAACAAGGGTTGATCTGAAAAAATTATAGGATACTTTTTTTCAGGATGCTTTAACCGAGTGGTTGAAATCTTTTTCAATCTTTTCACGCTAGACTTGAAATCTTTTGTTTGAGAGGACGAGGGTTCAGATTTTGGTGTCACTGATTATTTTATTAAGATGAGGGGTTAGTGTCATGACTCTGTAATCTCAGTCAGAGTCAGCCTATCTCTAAACAGGAAGCTGGAGAAACTCCGGGACGGTAAAGACAAAGGGTGTTTAAAAGCAAGGATAGCTGTCCCCCAACTCTCCATTACACTTCTGAGTTAAAGGGCCATGAAATGGAGATAAGTACCACCGGTAGGGACTGTAAAGTCAGATGCCCTATTCTTTAACCCTTTACCTTACCTTTTTCTTAGGATTTCAATAATATTGCCTTTATTGTGAAAGCAAACATTTGAGCAAATTCCAAATTCTGGGCTAAGGGTATTTGATGAACCTTTAAAAGAAACGTTACTATATTGTACCACTTTGAATTGACTGTTGAGGGTCGTATATTATTAGCTAAATGCATGCCCTCTTCTTTTCTGCATCACCCTAAAACTAAAATATCAAAGAGTTCTCAAACCGAGACCCCAGTTATAGAATATGAAAAGAGGTCTCTTTTGGACGAAAATTGTTAGTTTCAGAGCCTTTTGTAGGAGTTTAAAGGGACTGAGGGGTAACAATTTCCCATCCATAGCTTTTTTGTCCAAGTCTCATTGTGGTAAAATATTATGTGAAAATCAAAATCACAATATTTATCTCACTGAAGGAAAATGAAATATTCAAAAAAAATTAAATTGGGGGCCGATTCCCTGAAATAACCTCAATATGACACTAAACAAAATAGACGTTAGAGTAAAAACAAAATGATTTTGAAGGAAATTAAAGGGCAATACTAAGCTCAAAATGAACAGAAATATTCTGTAAAAGCAAAGGTTTACCTTTACTTCAAACCCCCCTTTTTACGATAAAGTTTGACTTTTTCCCACCTCTGCTACCTGAAAAACCGAAAGGTTTATCTATTCACAATTGTTTGAAATAGAAAAATTTTCAGCACTAGCATTTTAAAGGTAATCGGCAGATACAATACTTGCAACTATTCCACCTCATCATTTTGACGAGTAGTTCGTTACCAAAATCTTTTTGAAAGCTTACCATTACAGTCTTTCTCTCATCTCATCAATGCATTTCGTACACGATTATCTATAGTATTTTTCAATCATCGAGTAAGCATATTCAGATATATTCCCACTGATGAAAACGCAAAGGGATTTTAAACACATAAAATAAATATTTTATTTTACGAATGGATGGTCCAAGAGACTCACTGCATTTCCGGCCATAGATTCTTGTGGGGGTGAATATGATGACGTATTTTTGTTTTTGTTTTAAGTTCATCTATCCATATCTCTTAAGGCCGAAACCAGGATTTTTGTTTGGGGGAGGGCAGTTTCCAGAAGAATATCCTCCCGTGTACCCAATACCTTGTTAGTTCTCTCCTTGCAAACGCTGATGCGTCTACTGGGCACACTGCCGAAATTTAAAGGAAAATTTTATTTTTGCTTATGTTTTAGTGCCATATATGCAAGCCGAGCATCGATATACGTTATTGACTTGTAAAGTCTACAGAGAGGCTCTGGCAAGTACATTACAATAAATATTAGCAAAACGAAGTCTAAAAAGTAATTATTCGTCCCTGAAAAATTTTCTACTACCTTTTTAGGACAGGTATCAAGGTCTGTCTCAGTGGTAAGCAGGGATAAACCAACCAGCCTTTCCTGTCCTGTTGAATTCTTTCGCCAAATTTTTAGCATTCTAAGCGTTGAGAAATTTCTTGTTGAAGTAGCAGTGGTTACAGGCAACGTCACAAGTATAGTAAAAAGAAGAGAAATATTTGTTAGAAAGGAAGAGTGGCACGCTTGAATAGAAGACAGAGCTCAAGAAGGTCTTTCCGTGATCAGAAGTTTGTCCCATTTACTGCGTCAAAGCTCAACCGCTTGCTCCAAACAGTTTGCCTCGGGTAGGTTATGACTGTCTAACGCAAGCAGATACTTGAGTAACATAGTCTAGCCATAAATAGAAACAACCTTAGAAGGGGCAAGGACACTGACATGTGACTCATCATTCTGGCCAATTTCAGAACATGATTTCAGCTTTCATACGAATTGACATAGAAAAAGGAAAACAAACTTAGACTCCATAGTGAGCAGGTAGATCATGATAATTCATATGTACACTCCTTCCAACTCTCATATTTGGGTGAGTCATCAAAAGTAAATCGCTAGTAAATTGCCGAGCTTTGTCGGAAATAGAAGCAAAAGCAGTATCAGCATTTTCTTCGCTGGATCAAGCTTGTTCTTGTGGCGTATGATTCTGTTGACTGCGGCAGAGGGGAGTGCAGGGAGTGTTGTTTATCACTCAAAAGCATGGAGTGTCCAAAATTTCACATTAGAAGGTACCAGCGTTCTTTAAGGATTAGAGTTCATACATCTGTGAGTTCAGATCCGTAATTATCCGCAAATGGGACCCCAATCGCAGTCAACCGACTGAAGGGTAATACACAAGAGAAGTGTCAGGCAGAAAAAAATAATTTTCAACATGCAGATACATGACAAATTATGGTTGATTCATGATATCATGATACCCATCATGATTTTACCCAGATTTTATTTCCGCAAACCCGTTAGGAATTCGTTAATTTTTCCTTTAAGACTCTTTGAGTAGTGAAGCATCTTATAATTTGCAGACTTGCAACAAAAGTTCTAAAAATTGCATAAGAGCTGGAATTGAATAGATGGAAGAATTGTAAATAAGGGAAATGATCAAACTGCCTTTTCATCATGTAAAATAGAAGAAGAAAACGAGGAATTTTTGATGACAGTGAAACGCTCCGTTCAGTACGCAAGAAATGAGAATGTGTGCGCGTAATGTGCCTTCGCGTAATGTTAACTTTTAACTGTCTCAATAACTTTGAGATGATCTCTCACTGCTACTGTTCCATCATAGGCCTGATTAGCCATTTTCGTCATATTAAACCCAATGCTTTCAAGAAACTACGGGTTAACAAAGGAAGACCTTGTCCGGTTGAGTTAGTTACCGGTAAAAAAATAGGTTAATCCTCATTGAGGTTTCCAGCGGAGATCCGCTGAGAAGGTTTCTCGTGTTTTGTCTGCAAGCAGCGAAAAGCAAGGCCTTGTGTTTGTTTTTTGACAATGAATTGCTGAAGAAGTTCTCCACAAGTGGCAATTAGATCATTCTGAATCATTAAAGAAATATGTGTGGCTTTCGAGGCCACCGAGAGAGGATCTTTTGTTAGACATTTGTGGTCAGGTCTTGCCCTCCGTCGCAGATTATCTCTGAAGTTACCATTATTATGACGTGGCTTTTGCTTTATGATTGAAATAGAGCCGATATACTTCGAAATGCGAAAGGTTTGCTGTTGTCTCCTGCAAAATATTAGAATTTCAATAATTGGCCTCAGTTTTGACGGTCTTCTCCAACTTGCGTCTTCCTTGCTCTGTCTAACTGTTTGATGATGCTATCCTGCCTGTTCTCTAAAATGGCTGTGAAGTTGTGTGTAGTTATATTGCATCTTTTATAAAACTGTGTTGTTAGTAACATATATAACAGTCAATTACAATCTTCCAGTTTCTAAAGGGTGTGCTGATAAGGTTGTCTAAGCGCTGATGGTTACTTTTGGTAGCTATTTTGGATGAAAAAATAGCAAAAAATTTGAAAAAGGCAGCGTCCTCAGTAAGAGAATAGGATAGCCGGCTGAAACGATTCAGCTAATTCAACTGAAAATTTCAAATTTCTTGTCCAAGATACCGAAAAAGTGTAGGAGATAGCTTGAGTCCAAGGGCTTTGTAGCAGACAAACTTTGCAGCAGCTTACACATTGCATAAGTGTGACAATTTATTTTAAGACCTATCAATATCGCCTGGAACCAACAAAGCAGACTTTGCAGGTGTATGCATTGAATATTGAGTGGATTAGAAATATAGGACTAACTGTTCTGGTATCTTTTAAGCCTGCAGGGACAGATGAATCACTAAAATTAGCATCAGAAACAGCCATCCTGATTAGCTTGGGTAGGGGAAAACTTGATTTTCACAACTGCCCTTCATGGTATAAATGGATCATAACTTAACAAAGTCATAAGCCATACCAGCTGAACAACAAATCCAATAATATAGCCTCTTTACTTGTAGGAGTTAGCTGGAAGTGTAATCTCATGATTACTTTCACAACACGAACTACAGAATACAATAGCTTAGTAATTTTCAAGATTCCGATTTTTTACAACCTTGTTCTTACGTACGTTTTTAAAAAAACCATTTAAGAGTCACAGACATCTTTAGAAACGCGGGTGGCAGCACCAGCTTTGTATCAAATTGATGTTTGATGGTTCCTCTCGGACCCTAATATTGAAGTACATCTGTCGTGAATGCATGGTAAACAGTTTTACTTCCTAGAATTCTTTTTTAGATTAACTCCAGATACCATTAGATGGCGGTCTTTATTTGATGTAAATAACATCAATCTTATACACCCTAGCGTCCAGAAACATAAAATATTTAGAAATTGAGGGGACCCAAGTCCCAAGGCCTCCTTCTCCATGCGTGCGTAACTGCCTCCTAATTTAAACAAAACTTACAAACTTCCTTATTCACCATGAATTTTACTCCTTGCCTATACATGCCTCACTTCCTACCAGGATCGTTAAATTCTACGTCACCTAATTGAACATTTCTAACCCTTGAGTATCAGTTTCTGAAATCCCTAACAAGTCGATGTTCAAACTGTTTGATTTCTTCTTTAAAAATATTAAAACAATCGTTATATTTCAACATTGCAGCGAACCATGGTGCAGGGACGCTTCTTTATCAAAATAAGAAAAAGGAGTTTAAAGACGAAAATAAGTCCAAATGAACCTTTTCAAAAAATTGAAGAAAAAAAATTGAAAAAGAAAAAATCCCATCATTTTAAAGCTAAGAAAAAAAAAAGAGAATTAGAAAAGTATAAAAAAGAAATCAAGTTCTAATAGTTTTTATTTTTTTTTGTTTCACCGTTGTAATCATTGTTATTTGTTGTAGTGATATATTTTTCCTTTATTGATTAGATATCGTATGTTTTATCATAAAAGGGATATTTGAGTTTTTCTTTTGTTGAATAGCTGTAGCATCTATAATCTGTATAATATAAAATAGTTTTAATGAGATGGCATTGAATGCACGCCAGATGTTTTACAAAGGAATTTTCAAGGACTAAAAAGTACTCACTTGAATGATCTTACGTCAGACAGTAAGCTCTACGAAACACTAGATAAGGGCCCGCTTTTTAGGGCTTCAGTCAGAGGCAGCAGAGTAGCGCTGGCTAAGTAAAGAGAGATATAGCTTCATTGTAGCCTTGTATTCATTTGTTAATATTTTTCCATGCGGATTCACATGGACGGAGTGGCCACACGGTGCTCATTCGATTGAAAGTTCTGGTGTCCTAAGAGTCAAAGTTGATTGAAGGAAAACCAGCCACCCTCTCGTACTCTTTTCAGGGTAAAATTATAGTAGATCATATAACTGGCTTACCAATAAAGTGAACATATCACTCGATGCCTTTTTTATGCTCTTTACGAATATAATAGTCGCTTCTACTTTGAATTAAGATTTAAGCACTTTTTGAACTCTTACAAATGATCAATTTTCAAAAAATTATGACAGTTCATATAACTGATTTACCAATAAAGTGAACATACCTCTTGATGCCTTTTTTTATGTTCTTTACGAATGTAATAATCGATTCTAAATATCTTTTCTATCGTTTCCGAAAAAATAATGCTACATTTTCTCAGTGCTAAGATTATTTATAACGGGATTAGTTTAGGTTAGGTTAAAAAGTGCTTAAATCTGAATTTAAGATAGAAGTGACTATCATATTCGTAAAGAGCATACAAAAAGGCATCGAGTAATATGTTCACTTTATTGGTAAGTCAGTTATAAAAATTGCTATAAATTTACCCTTTTCAGCTACCTCCCATTGACCTCCAAAGATAACCAATTCTAATGTTTAGATATCCATTTTATTAAAAATAGTCAACAGGTCTGATAAATCGGCGGTCAAGGATGAAATGAATCCTTACGGCTCCTGGGACCGAGGACTGTACTTAAAAAGTTGACCTTTGAAAGTTGCGAATGCCAGACCGGACATGCATATTCCAATAACGGCCTGATAAAAGATAAGTAAACACGGAGAGAATATATCTTAGGACAATTGAATTTGTTTAGCAGCTTAAACATGGATAGTGATACATTTGCTTGTTTAACAAAAATTTGCTTGTGAAACATGTGTGTCCCACTTAATATCATTAGAAATTGTGACACCAAGGAGCTTAATATGTTTCACTAGTATTTCGCGTGGGATCGGGTCGCAAAAAACAGGAGTATGTTTCAAGAAGTTGATCGTCATTATCTGTGATTTAGTTGGATTTACTGTCAGATTTAAATTCTTGGATTCATCCGAAATTTGGGTTAGGATTTCAACGGGGTCACTTTTAATATTCCTATGACATACTTCAAGGATCAACAAGTCATCGACATATTTCCATCTTTGGGGTAATTCCTTGCCAATATCTAAAATCATAAAGGAAGCTTTTACGGTATGTTGAGGGTGATGTTGAACTAAATTAGAAGGCGCTATGCTACCTTAGGTTTTGGTGTCTACCTTCACGGAAAATATCCCCCCCCCCGTGGGAAGTATCTCCAGATAATATTAGTGTGGGCCCTTTGGAATTAAAAGCAGTCATAGAAGGTATACGATTGGACTTACTAGCCCCTCAAGACGTTATTACGCGCACCTAGGGCTTCTGTAATACTATAGTACACATGTATGCTACGTAATGGTATAGTTCACCTGTTTGTTACGTAATAGGAGTTAGGTGACTTGTTAAATTTATAGAAGGTGACGTAATTTCGCGTGACTTATCAAGATTCAGGGCTCGCTTGTCAAGTGGAGAACCCCAGGTTGTAACGGAGGCCAGCACACACCGTGGCTGTTGCAGAATGACGGTGCACACGTGGGTGCTATGTAATGACGGCACTCACGTGAGTATTACGTACTGACAACGCGCACATGAGTGCTGCATAATGAACGCCACTCACTTGGGCTGTTAAGTAATATTTTAAGAGATGTTTTTTCTTCTAGGAGTTTTTTTCTCCCTTCATGATTTTTTTTCTTTCAAGCCATTTTATCCCTCAAGGTGTTTTTTTCTTTCTTCAAGATTTTTTTTTCTCCAAGAGTTTTTTAAGATATTTTCCTCACGGAACCATTATAATTCAAAGATTTTTGTCCAGTGTACGAATTGAATGAAAGCTCAGATATTTCCCCAACGGAATGCTGTCTTAACCAACTGTGCGAACAAGCAATTGATGTTATTATGTCGTGAGGAATAAATTCTAGGTGATGAGCAGTTTCCCCACTCGGAGAATTCTCTGCACAAATTCTAGAATTATTAAGCTATCGATCGCACAATTCTTACTGTCGGGATAATGCACATGCGGGGAGAAAATCAATCACTGGAAATTGGTTGGATTTGACACACACTTGTATGTTAAGTAATGGTTTAGAGGGTATTATTAGGGACTGTTGGGGATGGTATTTAGCACTTTTTTTTATGTAATAGAGTCTTTTGTTCTATTGGAACTTGAATATGCTATCAGAGGTGAAATAAAACCAAAAGTATCCTTATGGCTAGCTTATGGCGTGCCTTCATTTGCAGTCAAAAGTCTATCTTTTCCTCTTCACTACGCAGAATTTCAAACATAGATTAGAGGCAATCTTGAACGAGCATACCTGTGTACATAGGCTACAAGATGCATATATTACATTAGTGAAATACATTGAAGATTCATCCTGGAACAGGAAATCAAAAGATGAAGACCTTTTATTGTATATACACGTTTTATTAACAATCAAATTTACAAACATTATTGAAACACTTTATTCTTAGGACACTAATATTTATATCATACTGTAGGAAAAGTTTATTTTCCACCCGTCATTATAACTTAAGCGCTTTCTGAGTTTGAATTGCTAAACATGTATTTTTTATTTGAACAGTGGGAACATGGTATTTCATTGTTAGAATGTGATAGTCAAAGGAAATTCCCAGCCCTTAACACCTAACAGTTGGCTTGTGGCAACCTCTGGCACGCATAATCACGCCTACAGCATTTTCAGGCATTTCCCTAAGAAATAACCTATTACACTAGAATCGATCCTTTATAATTCAAGAGAAATTCCCAAACGCGTTCCTTCTGATGACTCGGGCAAATCCACACAAGCCGGAACAATTTGCCCCACCCGGGAGCACCCACTGGTATCCGTCATCATCACTTCTGAAGATTGAATTGCCCGATAGATATTTCTTGTTTGAACATTAGGAACATACCATTTCATTATTAGAACGGGAGAGTTCAAGGCAATTCCCAGGCTGTTGCACTAAATGGGGGGGGCTGCTCGTGGACCCTCTGGCGTGGATTATCACGCTTACATCATTTTCAGACACTTTCTTACAAAAAATAACCATATACACTAGAATCGATCGTTAAAAACCTAAGGGAAAATTCCAAATAAAATATCTTCTGATTTCTCATGACAATTGACGCCAGCGTTGCTCATTATACAGACCCAATGGCATCCTCTGGTACCTCTTATCATCACTTGAGCTTTTTCTGACTTTTGAATTGCCCGACATATATTTTTTTATTGATCAGCGGGAAGGCACCTGGCTCGGGGCACCTCTGGTACGAATTATCACGCCTATAATATTTTTAGTTATTTTCCTATAAAAACAACCGTTTACACTATATTCAATTGTTTGAACTTAAGGGAAAACTCCCAATAGCGTCTGGTTGCTCGTGGCAATTAACACCAGCGTTGCACAATGTGGCCACCCAGTAGAACACTCTGGCACCCGTCGTCATCACTAAAACATTTTCTGACATTTGGATATCCTAAAATATATTTTTTTTTATTCAAACAGCGGGAACATAGCATCTCATTGTTAGAAGGTGATAGTTCATGGCAATGCCAAACCAATAACACTCAACGGATGACTCGTAGCATCCTCTGACACGCATTTTCACGCCTAGAGTATTTTCAGGATTTTTACGACAAAAAAAAACCATTTACACTATAACTGATTGTTTAAACTTAAAGCTAAATTCCCAAAAGCGTTTCTTCTGACGTCTCATGGCTACTGACGCCAGCTTGGCACAATTTACCTGACTGATGGCACTTCCTGGTACTTATCAGTTTCACTTGAGTGTTTTCTGACGGTTGAACATCCCGATAAATATTCCTTATTTGAACACTGGGAATACACCCTTTCATTAGTATATCGGGATAGTCCAAACGAATTCCCAGTCTGTGAGACGCCATGGCTGTTTTGCAGCACCCTAAGGCACCTAATATCATTCCTACTTCTAACGATCCCAGTAACCCCACTTCCAGTTTGACTTCCATCATATCTGCCACCGATCCCACAGTTCCAGTCCATCAATTCCAGATCTCCCATTTCTATTCTCCCACCCCAATTTCACAATTCCAATTCCACCAATCCCCCACCGAGAACCATCAATTCCAGTATTATTAAGTGGTCTTCCCCGTGGTAATCTATGGCTGATTATCGATAATAACTACTTTATTGTACGTTTTTGAAGAGTATTGTTTGTAGATTGGAAGGATAAACACTTTCATCTTACTTTAAAAGGTGAAGATGAAAATTTCAAGAAAGTGCGTGCATATGATAAAGTTATCGTAGCATTGAATACTGGTAATGAGAAATATTTGAACTATGAAACAAGCATTAATTGGGATCTTATTGCGTTAAATTTCTTTTGAGCACAGAAAAAATCATCATAGGTGATGGCTGATGTTCGACAGTGAGATCTCCAGAGATGATAGCACGCAAAGACAATGCGAACCTAAGACTTTTAGTTGAGGTCAAAGGTCAACTTCAAGTTAGTGCTTTTGGCAACACATTAGTCTTTGATAAATTCTATCATCATCTCTCGGGTATTAGCATTCAAAAGAGAGCAAAATGAAGACAAGCCTACTCCAGCACCCATTTTATATGCCATATATTATCTACGCGTTGAAACTGCATTCTATGTAAATATAATGTCGTAATAGACGGTGAAACCGCAAATGAAATAAGAAGAGCATTGACAGACAATATCACCAGGGAATATAAAAATAAATTAATAAAAGACAAAGCCGGCAAACATTGCTAGTTTCATCGAAGACTTAACAACAGATACAGTCAACCGAACCCAGTAATATCAATGGTGAAATGTACTGCGAGATTGTTAAAAGTTGTTTATGAACCCAAAATGGAATAAGTGTCATTTTAAGAAAGACAATAATGACGTAGTTTATGAATTGGATTCAAAGCATTTTTTTATGGCGCTATCTTTGTGTGTTTGTGTGTGTTTTTGTCTCTCTTTCCTTACCTGTGTGTCTGACCATGTGTTTGTGTCTGTGTTTGTTGTCTCTCTCTCTCTCTCTCTCTCTCTCTCTCTCTCTCTCTCTCTCTCTCTCTCTCTCTCTCTCTCTCTCTCTCTCTCCGTGTAGGTTCATTTGTTTGCCAGTCTGTGTATATATCTTTGTGTGTTTTTTTTTTATTTTTGTCTCTCTTTCTCAATGCTAGTGGGTCTGTCTATGTGTTTGCCTGTCTCTGTGTCTGTCTTTGTTTTTTTTGTGACTGACTCTGTGTGTTTGAATGTGTTTTTTAACTCTTTCTCTTTGTGCCTGTGTCTCTGACTGTGGGTTATGTCTGTCTTTATGTGTTTGTGTTTCTGACTCTGTGTTTCTGTGTGTGTTTTTTTCTTTCTTTCTCCCTGTTTGCCTGCCTGAACATGTATTTTTCTGTCTCTGTCTTTGTGTGTCAGACTCTGTATGTTTGCGTGTGTTTTTTTGTCTCTCCATCTCTCCGTTTCTGGGTGTCTGACTGTGCATTTGCTTGCACGAGTGATAGCACGTAAAGACAATGCGAACCCAAAAGTTTTAGTTTTAAACTTTTTAGTAAGACTTTTAACCTGAAAATTTTAATAGTACCATCGAAAGTTTACCAACAGATACAGTTAATGAACCCAATAATATCAATGAAAAATGTAGGGCGAGATTATTCAAAGTTGTGTATAATCCCAAAATGGAATAAGTGCCATGTCAAGAGAGAACATAACGATGTATCTAATGAATTGGATTTAAAACATTCTTTTTTTATGACGATTTTTTTTGTGTTTGTTTGTCAGACTCTTTGTGTTTGTTTGTGTTTTTGTCTCTCTCTCTTTGCCTGTGTGTCCGACTATGTCTTTGCTTGTCCCTGCGGCGGTCTTTGCATGTTCGTGTGTCTGACTCTGTGAGTTTGTGTGTGCTTGTTGTTTGTCTCTCTCTGTGCCTGTGTGTCTGACTGTTTGTTTGCCTGTATAATCTACCTGCATTCCCACACAATCAAACAGACAAAGACAGACAGAGAGACAGGCAAACGCATGATCAGAAACACAGACACGAAGAGAGAGACAAAACAACACACAGAAACAAACAGAGTCAGACATACAAACACGCAAAGACATATAGAGACAAGCAAACAAACGGTTTGCTCAACATAAAATAGCTATTGGGGGAGACCGCATAGAAAAGAGACCAGAGGGACAGAAGTGGGAGATCAGAAACTGATGGAACTGGAACTGTGGAATCGGTGGGACAAGTGGTGGAAGCCGAACTGGGAGTGGGGTTACTGGGATCTTTGGAAGTAGGAATGTTAATGGTGCAATAGGGTGCCACGAAACAGCCATGGCGTGTCAGAGGTTGGGAACTGTCTTGGACTAACCCGATAAATAGTGTAATAGTATGTCACCAGTGTTCAGATAACGAATGTATAGCGGGATATTCAAACGTTAGAAAACACTGAAGCGATGATGGTAGGTAACAGATGGTGCCCTCGGGCTGGCACAGTGTTCCATGCTGGCGTTAATTGGCGTGAGAATTAGAAAAAAAACTATTGGGAATTTCCCTTTAAGTTTAAGGCAGGACGGACTCTCAAGGAATCTTCCCATACCTCCCATGTTAAACATTTGGAGTTAGCCCGTCGTTTTTGAATTAGTGATTTCTGGAGTTTTTATTTAAAAAGATTGAAAAAATATGGTGAATATTTGATCTAATCAAGTCTTAAATCTGACAATTAATTTCTTATAATTCAAAAATGAATATAAAACCTGTTTCAGGTTTGCATTATAGATTGCCACACTCGACATTGTTGTTATGGGGTATCAGAAACTTATTTCTTAGTTTCTGATTCAACAATCAGAAACTTTTTTCTGTATAATAATAATAATAATAATAATAATAATAATAATAATAATAATAATAATAATAATAATAATAATAATAATAATAATAATAATAATAATAATAATAATAATAATAATAATAATAATAATAATAATAATAATAATAATAATAATAATAATAATAATAATAATAATCCAGAAAAAGCCCGTGGGCCATAGGAAATTTACATAACAAAAACAAACAAAAAATTAACTAAAATAAATTAATGCTATTTAAAGAAAACGCTCACGATGTGCCGCTGCAATCCTGACAAACCTGCTATCCTGTATACTTGCTGGCTGTAGTCCCTCCAAATACTTTACACATTTGTGTTCCGAAGCCACAATACTTGACGAGTAGTTCGTTACCAAAAACTTTTTGAAAGTTTACCATTACAGTCTTTCTCTCATCTCATCAATGCATTTCGTCAACGATTATCTATAGCATCTTTCAATCATCGAGTATGTATATTCAGATATATTCCAACTGATGAAAACGCAAAGGGATTTTAAACACATAAAATAAATATTTTATTTTACGAATGGACGGTCCAAGAGACTCGCTGCATTCCCAGCCATAGATTCTTGCGGGGGTGAAAATGATGACGTATTTTTTTGACAATCATTTTGACGAGTAGTTCGTTACCAAAAACTTTTTGAAAGCTTACTATTACAGTCTTTCTCTCATCTCATCAATGCATTTCGTCAACGATTATCTATAGCATCTTTCAATCATTGAGTATGCATATTCAGATATATTCCAACTGATGAAAACGCAAAGGGATTTAAACACATAAAATAAATATTTTATTTTACGAATGGACGGTCCAAGAGACTCGCTGCATTCCCAGCCATAGATTCTTGCGGGGGTGAATATGATGACGTATTTTTTTTGTTTTAAGTTCATCTATCCATATCTCTTAAGGCCGAAACCAGGATTTTTGTTAGGGGGAGGGCAGTTTCCAGAAGAATATCCTCCCGTGTACCCAATACCTTGTTAGTTCTCTCCTTGCAAACGCTGATGCGTCTACTGGGCACACTGCCGAAATTTTAAGGGAAAATTTTATTTTTGCTTATGTTTTAGTGCCATATATGCAAGCCGAGCATCGATATACGTTATTGACTTGTAAAGTCTACAGAGAGGCTCTGGCAAATACATTACAGTAAATATTAGCAAAACGAAGCCTAAAAAGTAATTATTCGTCCCTGAAAAATTTTCTACTGCCTTTCTAGGACAGGTATCAATGTCCCTCTCAGTGGCAAGAAGGGATAAACCACCCAGCCTTTCCTGTCCTGTTGAATTCTTTATCCAAATTTTTAGCACTCTAAGCGTTGAGAAATTTCTTGTTGAAGTAGCAGTGGTTACAGGCAACGTCACAAGTATAGTAAAAAGAAGAGAAACATTTGTTAGAAAGGAAGAGTGGCACGCTTGAATAGAAGACAGAGCTCAAGAAGGTCTTTCCGTGATCAGAAGTTTGTCCCATTTGCTGCGTCAAAGCTCAACCGCTTGCTCCAAACAGTTTGCCTCGGGTAGGGTATGACTGTCTAACGCAAGCAGATACTTGAGTAACATAGTCTAGCCATAAATAGAAACAACCTTAGAAGGGGCAAGGACACTGACATGTGACTCATCATTCTGGCCAATTTCAGAACATGATTTCAGCTCTCATACGAAGTGACATAGAAAAAGAAAAAAAACTTTATAAACTCACTCCATAGTGAGCAGGTAGATCATGATAATTCAGATGCACACTCCTTCCAACTCTCATATTTGGGTGACTCATCAAAAGTCATCGCTAGTAAATTGCCGAGCTTTGTCGGAAATAGAAGCAAAAGCAGTATCAGCATTTTCTTCGCTGGATCAAGCTTGTTCTTGTGGCGTATGATTCTGTTGACTGCGGCAGAAGGGAGTGCAGGGAGTGTTGTTTATCCCTCAAAAGTATGGAGTGTCCAAAATTGCACATTAGAAGGTACCAGCATTCTTTAAGGATTAGAGTTCATACAACTGTGAGTTCAGATTCGTAAATATCCGCAAATGGGACCCCAATCGCAGTCAACCGATTGAAGAGTAATGCACAAGAGAAGTGTCAGGCAGAAAAAAATAATTTTCAACATGCAGATACATCACAAATTATGGTTGATTCATGATATCATGATACCCATCAACTGTAACGCTCTTGAAGACGATCCTACATTGCTATTTTCCTCAAGAACTTTGTTAGGACGCAAGATGTGTTAATACAGCTGAAGAAAACCCATAGCTGAATCGTGGCAGTCGACCCATCTTGTTTTGAGGAGTCCATTCAGATTTTATTTCCGCAAACCCGGTAAGAATTTGTTAATTTTTCCTTTGAGACTCTTTGTTCTGAGTAGTGAAGCATCTTATAATCTGCAGACTTGCAACAAAAGTTCTAAAAATTGCATAAGAGCTGGAATTGAATAGATGGAAGAATTGTAAATAAGGGAATTGATCAAACTGCCTTTTCATCATGTAAAATAGAAGAAGAAAACGAGGAATTTTTGATGACAGTGAAACGCTCCGTTCAGTACGGAAGAAATGAGAATGTGTGCGCGTAATGTGCCTTCGCGTAATGTTAACTTTTAACTGTCTCAATAACTTTGAGATGATCTCTCATTGCTACTGTTCCATCATAGGCCTGATTAGCCATCTTCGTCATATTAAACCCAATGCTTTCAAGAAACTACGGATTAACGAAGCAAGACCTTGTCCGGTTGAGTTAGTTACCGGTAAAAAATAGGTTAATCCTCATTGAGGTTTCCAGCGGAGATCCGCTGAGAAGGTTTCTTGTGTTTTGTCTGCAAGCAGCGAAAAGCAAGGCATTGTGTTTGTTTTTTTGACAATGAATTGCTGAAGAAGTTCTCCACAAGTGGCAATTAGATCATTCTGAATCATTAAAGAAATATGTGTGGCTTTTGAGGCCACCGAGAGAGGATCTTTTGTTAGACATTTGTGATCAGGTCTTGCCCTCCGTCGCAGGTTATCTCTGAAGTTACTATTATTATGACGTGGCTTTTGCTTTATGATTGAAATAGAGCCGATATACCTCGAAACGCGAAAGGTTTGCTGTTGTCTCCTGCAAAATATTAGAATTTCAATAATTGGCCTCAGTTTTGACGGTCTTCTCCAACTTGCGTCTTCCTTGCTCTGTCTAACTGTTTGATGATGCTATCCTGCCTGTTCTCTAAAATGGCTGTGAAGTTGTGTGTAGTTATATTGCATCTTTTATAAAACTCTGTTGTTAGTAACATGTATAATAACATATATCTGAAACGATTCAGCTAATTCAACTGAAAATTTCAAATTTCTTGTCCAAGATACCGAAAAAGTGTAGGAGATAGCTTGAGTCCAAGGGCTTTGTAGCAGACAAACTTTGCAGCAGCTTACACATTGCATCAAGTGTGACAATTTATTTAAAGACCTATCAATATTGCCTGGAACCAACAAAGCAGACTTTGCAGGTGTATGTATTTAATATTGAGTGGATTAGAAATATTAGCATCAAAAACAGCCATCCTGATTAGCTTGGGTAGGGGAAAACTTGATTTTCACAACTACCCTTCATGGTATAAATGGATCCTAACTTAACGAAGTCATAAGCCATACCAGCTGAACAACAAATCCAGTAATATAGCCTCTTTACTTGTAGGAATTAGCTTGAAGTGTAATCTCATGATTACTTTCACAACACATGAACTACAGAATACAATAGCTTAGTGATTTTCAAGATTCCAATTTCTTACAACCTTGTTCTTACGTACGTTTTTAAAAAACCCATTTAAGAGTCACAGACATCTTTAGAAACGCGGGTGGCAGCACCAGCTTTGTATCAAATTGATGTTTGAATGTTCCTCTCGGACCCTAATATTGAAATACATCTGTCGTGAATGCATGGTAAACAGTTTTACTTCCTAGAATTCTTTTTTAGATTAACTCCAGCAGATTAGCTGTAGCATCTATAATCTGTATAATATAAAATAGTTTTAATGAGATGGCATTGAATGCACGCCAGATGTTTTACAAAGGAATTTTCAAGGACTAAAAAGTACTCACTTGAATGGTCTTACGTCAGACAATAAGCTCTACGAAACACTAGATAAGGGCCCGCTTTTTAGGGCTTCAGTCAGAGGCAGCAAAGTAGCGCTGGCTAAGTAAAGAGAGATATAGCTTCATTGTAGCCTTGTATTCATTTGTTAATATTTTTCCATGCGGCTTCACATGGACGGAGTGGCCACAGACATTTCGGATGGGGCTCATTCGATTGAAAGTTCTGGTGTCCTAAGAGTCAAACTTGATTGAAGGACAACCAGCCACCCTCTCGTACTCTTTTCAGGGTAAAATTATAGTAGATCATATAAATGGCTTACCAATAAAGTGAATATATCACTCGATGCCTTTTTTATGCTCTTTGCGGATATAATAATGGCTTCTACTTTAAATTCAGATTTAAGACCTTTTTGAACTCTTAAAAATGATCAATTTTCAAAAAAAATTATGACAGTTCATATAATTGACTTACCAATAAAGTGAACGAACATATCACTCGATTCCTTTTTTATGCTCTTAACGAATATAATAATCGCTTCTACTTCAAATTCAGATTTAAGCCATTTTTGAACTCTTAAAATGATCAATTTTCAAAAAATTATGACAGTTCATATAACTGGCTTACCAATAAAGTGAACACATCACTCGATGCCTTTTTTATGCTCTTTACGAATATAATAATGGCTTCTACTTTAAATTCATATTTAAGACCTTTTTGAACTCTTAAATATGATCAATTTTCAAAAAATTATGACAGTTCATATAATTGACTTACCAATAAAGTGAACATATCACTCGATGCCTTTTTGTATGCTCTTTACGAATATAATAATCGCTTCTACTTTGAATTCAGATTTAAGCACTTTTTGAACTCTTAAAAATGATTAATTTTCAAAAAATTATGACAGTTCATATAACTGACTTACCAATAAAGTGAACATACCTCTTGATGCCTGTTTTTATGTTCTTTACGAATGTAATAATCGATTCTATTGCAAATTAAAATTTCAGCACGTTTTGAGCTCTTAAAAATGACGAATTTTCAATTAAAGTATGAGTTGTTGCTCGTTTTCCACAAAATAATACTACGTTTTCTCAGTACCATCTTTTCTATCGTTTCCGAAAAAATAATGCTACATTTTCTCAGTGCTAAGATTATTTATAACGGGGCTAGTTTAGGTTAGGTTAAAAAGTGCTTAAATCTGAATTTAAGATAGAAGTGGCTATTATATTCGTAAAGAGCATACAAAAAGGCATCGAGTAATATGTTCACTTTATTGGTAAGTTAGTTATAAAAACTGCTATAAATTTACCCTTTTCAGTTACCTCCCATTGACCTCCAAAGATAACCAATACTAATGTTTAGATATCCATTTTATTGAAAATAGTCAATAGGTCTGATAAATCGGCGGTCAAGGATGAAATGACTCCTTACGGCTCCTGGGACCGAGGACTGTACTTAAAAAGTTGACCTTTGAAAGTTGAGAATGCCAGACCAGACATGCATATTCCAATAACGGCCTGATAAAGGATAAGTAAACACAGAGAGAATATATCTTAGGACAATTGAAATTTGTTTAGCAGCTTAAACATGGATAGTGATACATTTGCTGGTTTAACAAAAATTTGCTTGTGGTCATTATCTGTGATTTAGTTGGATTTACTGTCAGATTTAAATTCTTGGATTTATCCGAAAATTAGGTTAGGATTTCAACGGGGTCACTTTTAATATTCCTATGACATACTTCAAGGATCAACAAGTCATCGACATATTTCCATCTTTGGGGTAATTCCTTGCCAATATCTAAAATCATAAAGGAAGCTTTTACGGTATGTTGAGGGTGATGTTGAATTAATTTAGAAGGCGCTATGCTACCATAGGTTTTGGTGTCTACCTTCACGGAAAATATCCCCCCCCCCTGGGAAGTATCTCCAGGAATTAAAAGCAGTCATAGAAGGTATACGATTGGACTTACTAGCCCCTCAAGACGTTATTACGCGCACCTAGGGCTTCTGTAATACTATAGTACACATGTATGCTACGTAATGGTATAGTTCACCTGTTTGTTACGTAATAGGAGTTAGGTGACTTGTTAAATTTATAGAAGGTGACGTAATTTCGCGTGACTTATCAAGATTCAGGGCTCGCCTGTCAAGTGGAGAACCCCAGGTTGTAACGGAGGCCAGCACACACCCTGGCTGTTGCAGAATGACGGTGCACACGTGGGTGCTATGTAATGACGGCACTCACGTGAGTATTACGTACTGACAACGCGCACATGAGTGCTGCATAATGAACGCCACTCACTTGGGCTGTTAAGTAATATTTTAAGAGATGTTTTGTCTTCTAGGAGTTTTTTTCTCCCTTCATGATTTTTTTTCTTTCAAGCCATTTTATCCCTCAAGGTGTTTTTTTCTTTCTTCAAGATTTTTTTTTCTCCAAGAGTTTTTTTAAGATATTTTCCTCACGGAACCATTATAATTCAAAGATTTTTGTCCAGTGTAGGAATTGAATGAAAGCTCAGATATTTCCCCAACGGAATGCTGGCTTAACCAACTGTGCGAACAAGCAATTGATGTTATTATGTCGTGAGGAATACATTCTACGTGATGAGCAGTTTCCCCACTCGGAGAATTCTCTGCACAAATTCTAGAATTATTAAGCTATCGATCGCACATTTCTTACTGTCGGGATAATTCACATGCGGGGAGAAAATCAATCACTGGAAATTGGTTAGATTTGACACACACTTGTATGTTAAGTAATGGTTTAGAGGGTATTATTAGGGACTATTGGGGATGGTATTTAGCACTTTTTTTATGTAATAGAGTCTTTTGTTCTATTGGAACTTGAATACGCTATCAGAGGTGAAATAAAACCAAAAGTATCCTTATGGCTAGCTTATGGCGTGCCTTCATTTGCAGTCAAAAGTCTATCTTTTCCTCTTCACTACGCAGAATTTCAAACATAGATTAGAGGCAATCTTGAACGAGCATACCTGTGTACATAGGCTACAAGATGCATACATTACATTAGTGAAATATATTGAAGATTCATCCTGGAATAAGAAATCAAATATGAAGACCTTTTATTGTATATACACGTTTTATTGACAATCAAATTTACGAACATTATTGAAATACTTTATTCTTAGGACCCTATTATTTATATCGTACTGTAGGAAAAGTTTATTTTCCACCCGTCATTATAACTTAAGCGCTTTCTGAGTTTGAATTGCTAAATATGTATTTTTTATTTGAACAGTGGGAACATGGTATTTCATTGTTAGAATGTGATAGTCAAAGGAAATTCCCAGCCCTTTACACCTAACAGTTGGCTTGTGGCAACCTCTGGCACGCATAATCACGCCTACAGCATTTTCAGGCATTTCCCTAAGAAATGACCTTTTACACTAGAATCGATCCTTTATACTTCAAGAGAAATTCCCAAACGCGTTCCTTCTGATGACTCCGGCAAATCCAAACAAGCCGGAACAATTTGCCCCACCCGGGAGCACCCACTGGTATCCGTCATCATCACTTATTTGTTTTCTGAAGATTGAATTGCCCGATGGATATTTCTTATTTGAACATTAGGAACATACCATTTCATTATTAGAACGGGAGAGTTCAAGGCAATTCCCAGGCTGTTGCACTAAATGGGGGGGGGGGGCTCGTAGACCCTCTGGCGTGGATTATCACGCTTACATCATTTTCAGACACTTTCTTACAAAAAAATAGCCATATACACTAGAATCGATCGTTAAAAACCCAAGGGAAAATTCCAAATAACATTTCTTCTGATTTCTCATGACAATTGACGCCAGCGTTGCACATTGTACAGACCCAATGGCATCCTCTGGTACCTCTTATCATCACTTGAGCTTTTTCTGACTTTTGAATTGCCCAACATATATTTTTTTATTGATCAGCGGGAAGGCACCTGGCTCGGGGCACCTCTGGTACGACTTATCACGCCTATAATATTTTCAGTTATTTTCCCATAAAAACAACCGTTTACACTAGATTCAATTGTTTGAAATTAAGGGAAAACTCCCAATAGCGTCTGGTTGCTCGTGGCAATTAACACCAGCGTTGCACAATGTGGCCACCCAGTAGCACACTCTGGCACCCGTTGTCATCACTAAAACATTTTCTGACATTTGGATATCCTAAAATATATTTTTTTTTATTCAAACAGCGGGAACATAGCATCTCATTGTTAGAAGGTGATAGTTCATGGCAATGCCAAACCTATGACACTCAACGGATGACTCGTAGCATCCTCTGACACGCATTTTCACGCCTAGAGTATTTTCAGGATTTTTACGACAAAAAAAAACATTTACACTATAACTGATTGTTTAAACTTAAAGCCAAATTCCCAATAGCGTTTCTTCTGACGTCTCACGGCAACTGACGCCAGCTTGGCACAATTTACCTGACTGATGGCACTTTCTGGTACTTATCACTTTCACTTGAGTGTTTTCTGACGGTTGAACATCCCGATAAATATTCCTTATTTGAACACTGGGAATACACCCTTTCATTAGTATATCGGGATAGTCCAAACGAATTCCCAGTCTGTGAGACGCCATGGCTGGTTTGCAGCACCCTAAGGCACCTAATATCATTCCTACTTCTAACGATCCCAGTAACCCCACTTCCAGTTCGACTTCCATCACATCTGCCACCGATCCCACAGTTCCACTCCATCAATTCCAGACCTCCCATTTCTATTCTCCCACCCCAATTTCAAAATTCCAATTCCACCAATCCCCCGCCGGGAACCATCAATTCTAGTATTATTAAGTGGTCTCCCCCGTGGTAATCTATGGCTGATTATCGATAATAGCTACTTTATTGTACGTTTTTGAAGAGTATCGCTTGTAGATTGGAAGGATAAACACTTTCATCTTACTTTAAAAGGTGAAGATGAAAATTTCAAGAAAGTGCGTGCATATGATAAAGTTATCGTAGCATTGAATACTGGTAATGAGAAATATTTGAACTATGAAACAAGCATTAATTGGGATCTTATTGCGTTAAATTTCTTTTGAGCACAGAAAAAATCATCATAGGTGATGGCTGATGTTCGACAGTGAGATCTCCAGAGATAATAGCACCTAAAGACAATGCAAATCTAAGACTTTTAGTTGAGGTCAAAGGTCAACTTCAAGTTAGTGCTTTTGGCAACACATCAGTCTTTGATAAATTCTATCATCATCTCTCGGGTATTAGCATTCAAAAGAGAGCAAAATGAAGACAAGTCTACTCCAGCACCCATTTTATATGCCATATATTATCTACGCGTTGAAACTGCATTCTATGTAAATATGATGTCGTAATAGACGGTGAAACCGCAAATGAAATAAGAAGTGCATTGACAGACAATATCACCAGGGAATATAAAAATAAATTAATAAAAGACAAAGCCGGCAAACATTGCTAGTTTCATCGAAGACTTAACAACAGATACAGTCAACCGAACCCAGTAATATCAATGGTGAAATGTACTGCGAGATTGTTAAAAGTTGTTTATGAACCCAAAATGGAATAAGTGTCATTTTAAGAAATGGCGATATCTTTGTGTGTTTGTGTGTGTTTTTGTCTCTCTTTCCTTACCTGTGTGTCTGACCATGTGTTTGTGTCTGTGTTTGTTGTCTCTCTCTCTCTCTCTCTCTCTCTCTCTCTCGCTCTCTCTCTCTCTCTCTCTCTCTCTCTCTCTCTCTCTCTCTCTCTCTCTCTCTCTCTCTCTCTCTCTCTCTCTCTCTCTCTCTCTCTCTTTCTCTCTCTCTCTCTCTCTCTTTTTCTCTCTCTCTCTCTCTCTCCGTGTAGGTTCATGTGTTTGCCAGTGTATATGTCTTTGTGTGTTTTTTTTGTCTCTCTTTCTCAATGCCAGTGGGTCTGTCTATGTGTTTGCCTGTCTCTGTGTCTGTCTTTGTTTTTTTTTGTGACTGACTCTGTGTGTTTGAATGTGTTTTTTAACTCTTTCTCTTTGTGCCTATGTCTCTGACTGTGGGTTATGTCTGTCTTTATGTGTTTGTGTTTCTGACTCTGTGTTTCTGTGTGTGTTTTTTTCTTTCTTTCTCCCTGTTTGCGTGCCTGAACATCTATTTTTCTGTCTCTGTCTTTGTGTGTCAGACTCTGTATGTTTGCGTGTGTTTTTTGTCTCTCCATCTCTCTGTGCCTGGGTGTCTGACTGTGTATATGCTTGCACGAGTGATAGCACGTAAAGACAATGCGAACCCAAAAGTTTTAGTTTTAAACTTTTTAGTAAGACTTTTAACCTGAAAATTTTAATAGTACCATCGAAAGTTTACCAACAGATACAGTTAATGAACCCAATAATATCAATGAAAAATGTATGGCGAGATTATTCAAAGTTGTGTATAATCCCAAAATGGAATAAGTGCCATGTCAAGAGAGAACATAACGATGTATCTCATGAATTGGATTTAAAACATTCTTTTTTTATGACGATTTTTTTGTGTTTGTTTTTCAGACTCTTTGTGTTTGTTTGTGTTTTTGTCTCTCTCTCTCTGTGCCTGTGTATCCGACTATGTATTTGCTTGTCCCTGCTGCGGTCTTTGCATGTTCGTGTGTCTGACTCTGTAAGTTTGTGTGTGCTTGTTGTTTGTCTCTCTCTGTGCCTGTGTGTCTGACTGGTTGTTTGCCTGTATAATCTACCTGCATTCCCACACAATCAAACAGACTAAGACAGACAGAGAGACAGGCAAACGCATGATCAGAAACACAGACACGAAGAGAGAGAAAAAACAACACACAGAAACAAACAGAGTCAGACATACAAACACGCAAAGACATATAGAGACAAGCAAATAAATGGTTTGCTCAACATAAAATAGCTATTGGGGGAGACCGCATAGAAAAGAGACCAGAGGGACAGAAGTGGGAGATCAGAAACTGATGGAACCGGAACTGTGGAATCGGTGGGAGAAGTGGTGGAAGCCGAACTGGGAGTGGGGTTACTGGGATCTTTGGAAGTAGGAATATTAATGGTGCCATAGGGTGCCATGAAACAGCCATGGCGTGTCAGAGGTTGGGAACTGTCTTGGACTAACCCGATAAATAGTGTAATAGTATGTCACCAGTGTTCAAATAACGAATGTATAGCGGGATATTCAAACGTTAGAAAACACTGAAGTGATGATGGTAGGTAACAGATTGTGCCCTCGGGCTGGCACAGTGTGCCATGCTGGCGTTAATTGGCGTGAGAATTAGAAAAAAACTGTTGGGAATTTCCCTTTAAGTTTAAGGAAGGACGGACTCTCAAGGAATCTTCCCATGCCTCCCATGTTAAACATTTGGAGTTAGCCTTTCGTTTTTGAATTAGTGATTTCTGGAGTTTTTATTTAAAAAGATAGAAAAAATATTGTGAATATTTGATCTAATCAAGTCTTAAATCTGACAATTAATTTCTTATAATTCAAAAATGAATATAAAACCTGTTTCAGGTTTGCATTATAGATTGCCACACTCGACATTGTTGTTATGGGGTATCAGAAACTTATTTCTTAGTTTCTGATTCAACAATCAGAAACTTTTTTCTGTATAATAATAATAATAATAATAAAAATAATAATAATAATAATAATAATAATAATAATAATTTATTCCAGAAAAAGCCCGTGGGCCATAGGAAATTTACATAACAAAAACAAACAAAAAAATAACTAAAATAAATTAATGCTATTTAAAGAAAACGCTCACGATGTGCCGCTGCAATCCTGACAAATCCGCTATCCTGTATACTTGCTGGCTGTAGTCCCTCCAAATACTTTACACATTTGTGTTCCGAAGCCACAATACTTGACGAGTAGTTCGTTACCAAAAACTTTTTGAAAGCTTACCATTACAGTCTTTCTCTCATCTCATCAATGCATTTCGTCAACGATTATCTATAGCATCTTTCAATCATCGAGTATGCATATTCAGATATATTCCAACTGATGAAAACGCAAAGGCATTTTAAACACATAAAATAAATATTTTATTTTACGAATGGACGGTCCAAGAGACTCGCTGGATTCCCAGCCATAGATTCTTGCGGGGGTGAAAATGATGACGTATTTTTTTGACAATCATTTTGACGAGTAGTTCGTTACCAAAAACTTTTTGAAAGCTTACTATTACAGTCTTTCTCTCATCTCATCAATGCATTTCGTCAACGATTATCTATAGCATCTTTCAATCATAGAGTATGCATATTCAGATATATTCCAACTGATGAAAACGCAAAGGGATTTAAACACATAAAATAAATATTTTATTTTACGAATGGACGGTCCAAGAGACTCGCTGCATTCCCAGCCATAGATTCTTGCGGGGGTGAATATGATGACGTATTTTTTTTTGTTTTAAGTTCATCTATCCATATCTCTTAAGGCCGAAACCAGGATTTTTGTTTGGGGGAGGGCAGTTTCCAGAAGAATATCCTCCCGTGTACCCAATACCTTGTTAGTTCTCTCCTTGCAAACGCTGATGCGTCTACTGGGCACACTGCCGAAATTTTAAGGGAAAATTTTATTTTTGCTTATGTTTTAGTGCCATATATGCAAGCCGAGCATCGATATACGTTATTGACTTGTAAAGTCTACAGAGAGGCTCTGGCAAATACATTACAGTAAATATTAGCAAAACGAAGTCTAAAAAGTAATTATTCGTCCCTGAAAAATTTTCTACTGCCTTTCTAGGACAGGTATCAATGTCCCTCTCAGTGACAAGCAGGGATAAACCACCCAGCCTGTCCTGTCCTGTTGAATTCTTTATCCAAATTTTTAGCATTCTAAGCGTTGAGAAATTTCTTGTTGAAGTAGCAGTGGTTACAGGCAACGTCACAAGTATAGTAAAAAGAAGAGAAACATTTGCTAGAAAGGAAGAGTGGCACGCTTGAATAGAAGACAGAGCTCAAGAAGGTCTTTCCGTGATCAGAAATTTGTCCCATTTGCTGCGTCAAAGCTCAACCGCTTGCTCCAAACAGTTTGCCTCGGGTAGGGTATGACTGTCTAACGCAAGCAGATACTTGAGTAACATAGTCTAGCCATAAATAGAAACAACCTTAGAAGGGGCAAGGACACTGACATGTGACTCATCATTCTGGCCAATTTCAGAACATGATTTCAGCTCTCATACGAAGTGACATAGAAAAAGAAAAAAAAAACTTAGACTCCATAGTGAGCAGGTAGATCATGATAATTCAGATGCACACTCCTTCCAACTCTCATATTTGGGTGACTCATCAAAAGTCATCGCTAGTAAATTGCCGAGCTTTGTCGGAAATAGAAGCAAAAGCAGTATCAGCATTTTCTTCGCTGGATCAAGCTTGTTCTTGTGGCGTATGATTCTGTTGACTGCGGCAGAGGAAAGTGCAGGGAGTGTTGTTTATCCCTCAAAAGTATGGAGTGTCCAAAATTGCACATTAGAAGGTACCAGCATTCTTTAAGGATTAGAGTTCATACAACTGTGAGTTCAGATTCGTAAATATCCGCAAATGGGACCCCAATCGCAGTCAACCGACTGAAGAGTAATGCACAAGAGAAGTGTCAGGCAGAAAAAAATAATTTTCAACATGCAGATACATCACAAATTATGGTTGATTCATGATATCATGATACCCATCAACTGTAACGCTCTTGAAGACGATCCTACATTGCTATTTTCCTCAAGAACTTTGTTAGGACGCAAGATGTGTTAATACAGCTGAAGAAAACCCATGGCTGAATCGTGGCACTCGACCCATCTTGTTTTGAGGAGTCCATTCAGATTTTATTTCCGCAAACCCGGTAGGAATTCGTTAATTTTTCCTTTGAGACTCTTTGTTCTGAGTAGTGAAGCATCTTATAATCTGCAGACTTACAACAAAAGTTCTAAAAATTGCATAAGAGCTGGAATTGAATAGATGGAAGAATTGTAAATAAGGGAATTGATCAAACTGCCTTTTCATCCTGCCTGTTCTCTAAAATGGCTGTGAAGTTGAGTGTAGTTATATTGCATCTTTTATAAAACTGTGTTGTTAGTAAAATATATAAAAGTCAATTACAGTCTTCCAGTTTCTAAAGAGTGTGCTGATAAAGCTGTCTAAGCGCTGATGGTTACCTTTGGTAGCTATTTTGGATGAAAAAATAACACAAAATTTGAAAAAGGCAGCGTCCTCAGTAAGAGAATAGGATAGCCGGCTGAAACGATTCAGCTAATTCAACTGAAAATTTCAACTTTCTTGTCCAAGATACCGAAAAAGTGTAGGAGATATCTTGAGTCCAAGGGCTTTGTAGCAAACAAACTTTGCAGCAGCTTACACATTGCATCAAGTGTGAAAATTTATTTAAAGACCTATCAATATCGCCTGGAACCAACAAAGCAGACTTTGCAGGTGTATGCATTGAATATTGAGTGGATTAAAAATATAGGACTAACTGTTCTGGTATCTTTTAAGCTTGCAGGGACAGATGAATCACTAAAATTAGCATCAGAAACAGCCATCCTGATTAGCTTGGGTAGGGAAAAACTTGATTTTCACAACTACCCTTCATGGTATAAATGGATCCTAACTTAACAAAGTCATAAGCCATACCACCTGAACAACAAATCCAATAATATAGCCTCTTTACTTGTAGGAATTAGCTTGAAGTATAATCTCATGATTACTTTCACAACACATGAACTACAGAATACAATAGCTTAGTGATTTTCAAGATTCCGATTTTTTACAACCTTGTTCTTACGTACGTTTTTAAAAAACCCATTTAAGAGTCACAGACATCTTTAGAAACGCGGGTGGAAGCACCAGCTTTGTATCAAATTGATGTTTGAATGTTCCTTTCGGACCCTAATATTGAAGTACATCTGTCGTGAATGCATGGTAAACAGTTTTACTTCCTAGAATTCTTTTTTAGATTAACTCCAAATACCATTAGATGGCGGTCTTTATGTGATGTAAATAACATCAATATTATACACCCTAGCGTCCAGAAACTTAAAATATTTAGAAATTGAGGGGACCCAAGTCCCAAGGCCTCCTTCTCCATGCGTGCGTAACTGCCTCCTAATTTAAACAAAACTCAAAAACTTCCTTATTCACCAAGAATTTTACTCCTTTGCCTATACATGCCTCACTTCCTACCAGGATCGTTAAATTCTACGTCACCTAATTGAACATTTCTAACCCTTGAGTATCAGTTTCTGAAATCCCTAACAAGTCGATGTTCAAACTGTTTGATTTCTTCTTTAGAAATATTAAAACAATCGTTATATTTCAACATTGCAGCGTCCCATGGTGCAGGGACGCTTCTTTATCAAAATAAGAAAAAGGAGTTTAAAGACGAAAATAAGTCCAAATGAACCTTTTCAAAAAATCGAAGAAAAAAAAATTGAAAAAGAAAAAATCTCATCATTTTAAAGCTAAGAAAAAAAAAGAAAAAAAAAGAGAATTAGAAAAGTATGGTATCTTGTAAAAAAAGAAATCAAGTTCTAATAGTTTTTATTTTGTTTTGTTTCACCGTTGTAATCATTGCTATTTGTTGTAGTGATATATTTTTCCTTTATTGATTAGATATCGTAGGTTTTAACATAAAAGGGATATTTGAGTTTTTCTTTTGTTGAATAGCTGTAGCATCTATAATCTGTATAATATAAAATAGTTTTAATGAGATGTCATTGAATGCACGCCAGATGTTTTACAAAGGAATTTTCAAGGACTAAAAAGTACTCACTTGAATGATCGTACGTCAGACAATAAGCTCTACGAAACACTAGATAAGGGCCCGCTTTTTAGGGCTTCAGTCAGAGGCAGCAGAGTAGCGCTGGCTAAGTAAAGAGAGATATAGCTTCATTGTAGCCTTGTATTCATTTGTTAATATTTTTCCATGCGGCTTCACATGGACGGAGTGGCCAGAGACATTTCGGACGGGGCTTATTCGATTGAAAATTCTGGTGTCCTAAGATTCAAACTTGATTGAAGGACAACCAGCCAACCTCTCGTACTCTTTTCAGGGTAAAATTATAGTAGTTCATAAAACTGGCTTACCAATAAAGTGAACCTATCACTCGATGCCTTTTTTTATGCTCTTTACGAATATAATAAGCGCTTCTACCTAAAATTCAGATTTAAGCACTTTTTGAACTCTTAAAAATGATCAATTTCAAAAAATTAGGACAGTTCATATAACTGACTTACCAATACAGTGAACATACCTCTTTAACAAATTTAACAAATTAAAATTTAACGAATTTAAAACAAATTTAACAAATGCCTTTTTTCATTTTCTTTACGAATATAATAATCGATTCTATTGTAAATTCAAAATTCAGCATGTTTTGAGTTCTTAAAATGACGAATTTTCAATTAAAGTATGAGTTGTTGCTCGTTTTCCACAAAATAATACAACTTTTTCTCAGCGCCATCTTTTCTATCGTTTCCAAAAAAATAATGCTACATTTTCTCAGTCCTAAATTATTTATAACGGGGTTAGTTTAGGTTAGGTTAAAAAGTGCTTAAATCTGAATGTAAGATAGAAGTAACTATTATATTCGTAAAGAGCATACAAAAAGGCATCGAGTGATATGTTTACTTTATTGGTAAGTCAGTTATAAAAACTGCTATAAATTTACCCTTTTCAGCTACCTCTTATTGACCTCCAAAGATAATCAATACTAATGTTTAGATATCCATTTTATTAAAAATAGTCAAAAGGTCTGATAAATCGGCGGTCAGGGATGAAATGACTCCTTACGGCTCCTGGGACCGAGGACTGTACTTAAAAAGTTGACCTTTGAAAGTTGCGAATGACAGACCGGAATGGCATATTCAAATAACGGCCTGACAAAGGATAAGTAAACACGGAGAGAATGTATCTTAGGACAATTGAATTTTAGGACATTATTTTTATTGAAATTAGGACATTTCATCCAAAATAGCTACCAAAGGTAACCATCAGCGCTTAGACAACCTTATCAGCACACCCTTTAGAAACTGGAAGATTGTAATTGACTGTTATATATGTTACTAACAACTCAGTTTTATAAAAGATGCAATATAACTACTAACAACTTCACAGCCATTTTAGAGAACAGGCAGGATAGCATCATCAAACAGTTAGACAGAGCAAGGAAGACGCAAGTTGGAGAAAACCGTCAAAACTGAGGCCAATTATTCAAATTCTAATATTTTGCAGGGGACAACAGCAAGCCTTTCGGGTTTCAAGGTATATCGGCTCTATTTCAATCATAAAGCAAAAGCCACGTCATAATAATGGTAACTTCAGAGATAATCTGCGACGGAGGGCAAGACCTGGCCACAAATGTCTAACAAAAGATCCTCTCTCGGTGGCCTCGAAAGCCACACATATTTCTTTAATTATTCAGAATGATCTAATTGTCACTTGTGGAGAACTTCTTCAGCAATCTATTGTCAAAAAACAAACACAAGGCCTTGCTTTTTGATGCTTGCAGACAAAACACGAGAAACCTTCTCAGCGGATCTCCGCTGGAAACCTCAATGAGGTATAACGTATTTTTTTACCGGTAACTAACTCAACCGGACAAGGTCTTTCTTCGTTAATCCGTAGTTTCTTGAAAGCTTTGGGTTTAATATGACGAAGGTGGCTAATTAGGGCTATGGTGGAGCAGTAGCAATGAGAGATCATCCCAAATTTTCCAAGGGCTTTGTAGCAGACAAACTTTGCAGCAGCTTACACATTGCATCAAGTTTGACAATTCATTTAAAGACCTATCAATATCGCCTGGAACCAACAAAGCAGACTTTGCAGGTGTATGCATTGATTTTGTGAGTATTGAGTAGATTGGAAATATAGGAATAACTGTTCTGGTATCTTGAAAGCCTACAGGGACAGATGAATCACTAAAATTAGCATCAGAAACAGACAATACTAGTATTGAAAAATTCTAAAATATGCTGTAGGTGTGATAATGCGTGCCAGAGGATGTTCCGCGTCAGCCATTGAGTGTCAAGAGTTAGTCATTGCCTCGGAAAAACATGTTCTAATATTAAAATGGTAAGATCCTACTGATTAATTAAACAAAAATATCTATTGGGAGATTCAAATGTCAGTAAACACTCAAGTGGTGATGAGGTATACCAGAGGGTGCCACTGGGTGGCCAAATTGTGTCACACTGGTATCAATTGCCACGAGGCATCAGAAGAAATGTTATTGGGAGTTTTCCTTTAAGTTTAAACGATTACTTCTAATGAAAACGGTTATTTTTGTAAGAAAATGTTTGAAAGTACTCTAATCCTGATAACGCGCTTTAGAGGGTGCCATGAGCCAGCCATTGAGCGTCAGAGGCTGGTAATTAACTTGGAATCTCATTTTTTAACAGTGAAATGGTATGACCTCACTGTTCAATTAAAATGATATCCATCGGGCCATTCAAAGGTCAAAAAATGCTCAAGTGATGATAAAAGGTACCAGAGGGTGCCACTAGGTGGGGCAAATTGTGCCAAGCAGGCGTGAATTGGCAGGATTCATTAGAAGAAACGCTCTAGTGTAAACCTGTATTTTTGTAGGAAAATGCCTGAAAATACTTTAGGCGTTATAATGTGCAACAGAGGGTGCCATTATCGAGCCATTGAGCGCCATAGGCTGGGAATTGCCTTTCAAAATCATTTTCTAATGTTGAAGTGGTATGTTCCAACTGTTCAATTAAAAAATATCTATCAAGCAATTTAAACGTCAGAAAAAACTCAAGTGATGATGAGAGGCACCAAAGGGTGCCACCAGGCACAAGACATCAGAAAAAACATTACTGGGAATTTTACTTAAAGTTTAAACGATTGATTCTAGTGTAAACTGCTTTTTTTTCTAGAAAAATGTCTGAAAATACTGTAGTCGTGATAACGCGCGCTGGAACATGCACGAGCCAGCCATTGGGAGCCTGGGAATTGCCTTGGACTATCACGTTCTAGCAATGAAATGTTATGTTCCCACTGTTCAAACAAAAAATGCCTTTCGGGCAATTCAAATGTCAGAAAACGCTAAACTGAAGATGATGGGTACCAGAGAGTGCCACCAGGCGGGGTGCATTGTACCACACTGATGTGAATTGGCAGCAGTCATCAGAAGAAACATTATCGGGAATTTACCTTTAAGTTTAAACGATCGATTCTAGTTTAAATGGTTATTTTTTAGGAAAATGTTTAAAAATGCTGTAGGGGTGATAATGCTCACCAGAGGGTGGCGCAAGCCGGCTATTGAGGGTCATAGCCTTGGAATTGCCTTGGACTATCACATTCTAACAATGAAATGATATGATCCCACTGTTAAAATAAAAAATATCTATGAGGCAAATCAAACATCAAAAAACGCTTTAGTTATGATGAGGGGTGAAAATTAACATTTTCCTACCTGTATAATATAAATTTCAGTGCCCTAAGAATAAAGTGTTTCAATAATGTTTTCAAATTTGTTCGTTAATAAAACTTGTATGAACAATAAAAGGTCTTCATGTTTAGATTGCTTGTTCCAGGATGAAGATTCAATATATTTCGCTAATGTAATTTATACAGCTCGTAGCCTATGTACATAGGTATGCTCATTCGAGATTGCGTCTAATCTATATGTATAAAATTTTTTATAGCAAAGAGCAAAAGATAGACTTATGACCGTATATGAAGGTGCACCATAAGCTAGCCATAGTGATGCTCTAGGTTTTATTTTACCTCTGATAGCACAATCAAGATCCAATAGAGTAAAAAACTCTATTAGTACGAAAATATGATAAGAACAATCCCTAAAAGCCCCTGGTATTACTCTCTAAACCATTACTTTACAAACAAATTTAACTAATTTTTTCGTTAAATGTAACCAGTTTCCAGTAATTGGTTTTCTCTCCGCATGTGAATTATCTCACCAGTAAGCTACGGTTATCCATAGATTAATCGACCTAGAATCAGTAAAGAGAATTCTCCAAGCAGGAAATTAGCATATCACGTAGAATTTATTTCTCGGGATATCAATTGCTAGTTGGCACAGGTGGTTAAGGCAGCATTCCGTTGGGGAAATTTCTGATCTTACGTTCTATTTCTACACTGGACAAAAATCTTTGAATTATAATGAATCCCATAGGAAAATATCTTAAAAAACGTCTTATAGAAAAAAAAATCTCGAAGAAAGAAAACACCTTGAAAAAAACTTTTAAAGCATTATGTAACACTCATATGTGCCTTCTTTACGTAGCACCCACATGTGTGCCGTCATTATGTAACAGGTGCGTCGTGCTCAGTTACAACCGGGGTTCCCCCTTGACTAGGGGGCCCTTAGTTCTAATAAGTCAAGGGAGATTGCGTCATCTTCAATGAATCTAACAAGTCACGCGAGATTACCTCATCCTCAATAAACTTAACAAGTCACGCAACTCCTATTAAGGAACAGACAGATGTACTATAACATTTCATAGTATACAGGTGTACTATAGTATTACGTATGACCTAGGTGCACGTAATAGCGTCTTGAGGGGATATTAACTCCAATAGTATACCCCCTATGGCTGGTCTTAAATCCAAAGGCCCTCCCACTTCTGAAAATACCCCCTGCGGAAAGTATTCCCCCACTGGAAAATAACCCCCCATGAAAAATAGCCACCGTGGAAAATACCCTCCATCCTACGTGGAAAATATTCCCCCACAGAAAATGCCCCCAGGAAAATATCTCCCCTTAGAAAATACATCCTCACTAAAATCCTCCTAAAGTATAAAAAAGCTATTAAAAAGCTGCAAGTATAAAATTATGTTAAAGCTGAAAGAAAGAATATCCCAATACCAAATACTATTTGTAAGCCATGGACACAAAAAGGCACTTTAATTTCTACAATGTGGTTCTATGACTGTTTTGTAGTTAGGGAGGGGTGGACATACCTCAAAGTGTGCATTTTAATGCCATAACATCTCAGCTCCCATTGAGCCATCACATAAATACAGAGTTAGTTCTTTGGGGGGGGGTGTTTTCTGGGGGGAAGGGAGGTTACAAAAGAAACGTTACGAAACGTATCAAAATGTGAACTTAGTATCTACTCCCTTATGATTTCTGGGAATATTTCTGGTCTACGCTGATATTGTGAAAGTAAAGAGCAACATTAAACCCAAAAATGAGCAGAATTTATTCGGTATAGAAGGGGGGCTGCTCCTTCCTCATCTACACCCCCACCTCGTGATCGTAGAAACTTGGATGGTACTCATTAGATCAGAAATTGAGAAATTGATGGTGCTCATTAGATCAGAAGTTTTACCCCTTTTTTTTATCGAAAGTGATTGGAGACCAACCAGTCGTGGGGGGTGGGGTGTTTTCCAGGTGGATTTACGGAGGTGGTATTTCCGTGAGGGTTTTTTTCCCGGTGGGTAGGGGTTCTTTCTGCGAGGGGTCTTTTCCGCAGGGGGGTATTTTTCTGGGGGAGGTATTTTCATCAGGTGAGGATTCCCGAGGGGTACTTTCCAGAGAAATTTTCCACGTGGGGTATTTTTACCCCGGGGGGATTCTCCTGGAGGTATTTTCCGAAGGGTTTAACGGCGGCCACCATAAAATTTGTATGAATATATCGTTAGTTAGAATTACCCTATTTTCCAAAACTTTGGTTTGTATAATTATTTTGAAGGATACATTAGAAAAACAACTACGCGTAAAATCACAAGAAGTTTCATAACCACCTTCTCCTAACTCCAATTAGTGATGATTAATCACAAATATAACGCATAATACATGTATCATAGGAATTACTTGTTATATCCCAGAAATGGATAGCCCGAAGCCTTAGGGCTGGGATAAAATATCAGAGGACTATTCTACCAAGGAGGGGAATAAAAAAAAAAGCGGTATTCAAACCTCCGTTTCGTAAATTTTGCAATCACTACAGGAAAGTGGCTACTCGCATCCTTCAAATATAAAAGTGAGTTTCTCACCCTCCATTCTACGGGAACTTTTAACTAGCAGATCACACAATATATAATACAGTAAGATTCGAAAAAAAATGGTCGGTTAATATTTTTCTTTATTCAAGGTTTTAAGAGGATGGTGATTAGGTTGGCTTCAGCCCTATAGAAGACCGTAAATTATGCATCAACATACTGTTAGTTAGAATTGCCATATTTTCCAAATTTTTTTTTTAATAATTTGAAGGATTCATTAGAAAAACAACTAGCACTGTTGAATATTTGATTTTATGCAGTCGCAGATATTTTGGAGGATATCGGTGGATATTTTGGAGACGATGTTAGGAAATTTAATTATTTTTACAGCATGTAAGTCAAATCCATTTATTTAATTTATGATCCGTACAGAGGCTTGTTTGGTCAAGTTTAAGAACAAACGCAGCAGAAAGTTTGAAGGTAATATACATTAATGATTGTGACATAAATAGACCAATCATCCGACGAAATGTGTAGTTTCTATGCGCAGCACCAACAAAGTTCAAGTTTTGATAGTCCCAAAACGAACACAGAAGAAACTTCAGAAAGACTATTCATCAGCTAATGGTTTAGATTTTAATCTACCTATCATCTGATAAAAAAGAGGCAAATTTTGTTATTGTAACCACTGTGCTTGATTACATTAAATGATCAGGTTTTTTTTTAGGTTTTTGATTGTTAATCTAAGCATTAATAATACTGCCTCTGGAAAAAGCTCCATGGAGCTTTTTCTAAAGTTCTTGCAAGAATAGATAAATTTTACGAATTTCGAAAATGTAAATCTTTACAAAAAAATTACCTTTACAAGAAGAAAAAATATACCATAATTTAACAATTTTACCAACTGCTACTTCAAGCTTTTATTAGGTAAAGTAGGCAAAGTAGCTAATGATTGACATGATCGGAACTTATTTGCTCTATTTGGGGTAGTTGGGGGGGGGGGGGGGGGAGTAAGTCTTAAAAATTAGAAAAATGAGGTATTTTCAACTTACGAACGGGTGATCGGATCTCAATGAAATTTGATGTTTAGAAGGATATCGTGTCTTAGAGCTCTTATTTTAAATCCCGACCAGATCTGGTGATGTGGGCGGGGAGTTGGGAGGGGGAAACCTAAAACTTGGAAAACACTTAGAGTGGAGGGATCGGGATGAAACATGGTGGGAAAAATAAACACGAGTCCTAGATAGATGATTGACATAAACGGAACGGATCCGCTCTCTTTTGGGTAGTTGGGGGGGGGGGGGGTAATTGTGAAAAATTAGAAAAAATGAGGAATTTTTAACTTACGAACGGGTGATTGGATCTCCATGAAATTTGATTTTTAGAAGGATATCGTGGCTCAAAGCTCTTATTTTAAATCCTGACCGGATCTGGTGACATTGGGGGGAGTTTGGGGTGGGGAGACCCAAAATGATGGGAAACGCTTAGATTGGAGGGATTTGGATGAAACTTGGTTGGAAAAATAAGCAAAAGTCTTGCATACGTAATTTACATAATTGGAACGGATCCGCTCAATTGCGGGGGGGGGGGTAATTCTGAAAAATAAGAAAAATAACGTATATTTAATTTACGAAGGAGTGATCGGATCTTCATGAAACTTCATATTTAGAAGGACCTCGTAACTCCGATATCTTATTTTAAATCTCAACCGGATCAAACGTAATTGGGGGGGGGGCAGTTGGGGGGACCGGAAATCTTAGAAAATACATAAAGCGGTGAGATCAGGATGAAACTGGATGGGAAGAATAGAAACCTGTCTAAGATACGTGACTGACATAACTGGACCAGATCTGCTCTCTTTGGTGGAATTGGGAGGGGGGAGGTAATTTTGAAAATTGAGGTATTTGTAACTTACGAAAGGGTGACCAGATCTTAATGAAATTTGATATTTAGAAGGATCTTGTGCTATAAAGTTCTAATTTCAAATTCCGACCAGATCCTGTGACATTCGGGGGAGTTGGAAGGGCGGATCTGCTCTCTTTGGGGGAGTGGGGGCGAGGGTTAATTCTGAAAGATTATAAAAATGAGGTATTTCATTAGGTTCTTTAGGATTCTTTAGGTTTTGACCTTCTCACAAGTACCAAATGAGCTCTTGGCTCTTCCAACCTCGTACCATATGAGCTCTCGGCTCTTCCGACCTCGTCACAAGTGCCATATGAGCTCTTAGCTCTTGTTAAAATGTGGAATAGAAGTTTTATGTAGTTTCTCGGGTTAAAGAATAATGTTTGTTTTATATATCTATTGATTTTTGCGGGGATATTGGTTGTGTCGGTGGCAAAAAAAAATTTCTCAGTAATTTGTTTCCTCTACCACGCCTACGGACAAGTGTTGCCTTTCAGGTAATGTTGTGAAAGGGTTGTGAGCCCTAATCATGTTTATTTCTGCTCGTTTTGAGTTTGACTCGGTTATTTATTGCAATTTCTGATCGTTTTGGATTTCATTTATTCATTTATACTGATTTGTGGTAGTTTTACGCTTGGTAGGCTATTTGATTCTATTTTTGCTCCTTCTTGGTTTAATGGAAATTTTCACTTTTCCTTGAAAAACTTAATTTATGGAATAAGTTTTTTTTTATTAATAAAGGGAAAGTAGAAACCGGGCTTACCCCATCTCCCTGATATAAATCTATGACTCTTAACTTGGTCGTAAAATATGAAGGTAAAAAGACAATTTCTCTTGAAAAACTAGAAAATTCTCTAGAAAAAAACTAGAAAAACTCGTCTCTTACTCGTAAATTGGTTTTAAAAATACAGGTAAAAGAAGCATTAACCCTCCAACAAAAAATTATTTTGGCTTCTCCTGACCCAAAAAATCTTTTGGTAACCCCTCCCCCAACCAAAACCACCAGCCCGAACAAAAATCCTGAATATGTTCTTGGGAACGTGCAATAGGAAAAGCGAATGAGATTGTTTCATTGCAAGCTTCTGCTATTTTAAAATATCGCGTTTCTTTTCTGGGTATGATGTGATACTGTATTTCGTCCAGGAGCGAACCCTCTTTTATAGAGGATCGGTAACTTTTCCTCTACAAAAAAACAGGGAGAAACCTATTTATAGTTTGTTCTTTTTTATTATGACTGAGGATTTGCAAAATGTCCAGAAGGAATTTATTGGTCGTTGAGCCATTCTCCCGTGATGCGTTATCTCGGCGGTTGACATGGAAAACTTTCGAAAAAATGAATGTAAACATTGCAGATACCAAGTTTTAATAATTGCGGAAGTCGTGTTTATCACATAATTCCTCGACAAACACATGTATTTTGAAGCCGTTTATACAGAAAAACATCAAAATTATTTCCTGCAAACCATAATTACAATATTTTTACTGCTCACCGGCAACATATCTGCATTCTACCATGTATTTACTTTAAGACTGTAAAGTGACTTATGACTTTAAAGTGACTTATTAATCTATTCTTGAATGGTCGAAAGTATAGACAACTAGAAAACGAAGCTTTGTATATCTTACAATCAGGGCCGTATCCAGATTTTTTTTCGGAGGGTGTTTTACACAAGAATTTTTTTCGAAGGGTGGGGGGTTACACAAAAAACCCTCAAAATGCATATGAAATTTGTTTCTATCCATTTTTGTTACGTTTTTACTAGTCTGACAAACATTTTGGAGGGGGGGTTAAACCCTCTAGCCCTCTGGATACATCCTTGCTTATAATAGTGTCAATGTAGCTGGAGATACCAGCATTTAATAACTAGCTGTTAGTACATCACTAATTGCCTTTTGCCTGCTTAATTTTGCATAGCAAACTAAAAATACCAAGTTGTTAATTCCGCAAAATCATTAACGCAATAGGTAGCTTCCAAGTAGTATGTTTCTAATTGCCACTGTTTTAAAAATGATCCGTCATTTACTAAAAAGGCCACAAGTGGCTAAGACCACCAGGGAAAATCTATATGTCAGCCAATACGTCAAAACTAAACGCGACAGGAATTGATCATACAGTCCCTCATTGATCCCGTGACCTCATACACTAATTCTCAGAAAATTCGCAAATACGTTCAGGCCACCTAAGGAACAAATAAATACCGCCATACAAAAGAAGTCAATTATGCACATTAGATACGATTAGCTCCCCGACGCTGATCAAAGGTTTTAGTCAATGTTAATCCCAAGACTTTTTGTAGTTGGGTGATTAAAATTTTGAAATGATTGGGTTCCGCTCAATTTAGACTAAGATCCTTAAAGTCTTTGAAACTATCGCTCGCTGGCTAATAAGGGTCAACATAAAAATAGCCTATATTATACTAAGTAAAAATATAGAAATTTGGGCTGCTATCACTGGATATTCCCAGTCTCCAGTCTAGTAATATGGGCAAGAATCTATTCCGAGATGAGAACAACAATTGCCCTCGAATAATTGGGGAAAAGGGGGAATAATGCAGCCCTATCATTGATTATGAAGGACATTTTCGATTTTTTAATTGTTTTTCTTCTCTAATGATGGGTTATTTATCTTTAAGTTTGGTCCTAGAAAATGGACAGCTAAAATTGCAGGCAACTCTGAATTCTATAAGCGCATTAAAGACTACAATTCCCTTTTGTGCATTAGAATCATTTTAATGACCAAATTTGTTTTCATTTGCCATTTAAGTTTGACGGTGACAACAAACAATTATTAATCGTTAAGAACAATTGAATTCTTGAATCTAACTCCATAGCTTGACTCCGCCAAAATATTTGTCATTAAAATGAATTTTATGGTTTTATTACTGGACAGTGTATGCATCAGAAATAGTTTTAAAAAAGGGTTAAAAAATCAGCACTGCATATCATAAAAAAATGAGTCCAGTTTAACTGTTAGCGAAGTCCATTCAACCGTATCTAAAAATGATTATAGCATGAAGGAGTTTGGTTTCGTATAAAGGTGATTTTTATTGTTTTCAGCCGACGGTGTGGCGAATTTGGCTAGAAAAGTTTTAGACAAAAAAAGTATTTTTGAACCCCTAAAGGTGGTCGAATACAATGTAGTGTAAACCACTTTTCAGATCAAGTTAGACTTGTAATTTATTAATTTTTTCACGCATATATTTGATTAGACTTCTGCTTCATACCAGCCAGAAAGACTGTCCCAAAATCTCATAAAAATAATTGCCTGGACACATTTTTATACAAAACTATCATTTTAAGTTATAATAATTTATTGTAGGGAAGTGAACAGTAGGTAGGGGGTGACCCTCATTAGTATAAGCAAAATTAGAAAACCAGAAGTTTTAGAAGTAATGAAAAAAATGGTAATTTAGTTGGGGAGAGTCCTCTTCAATCAACTTTTTTCTTTTTTTGGGAGAGCCCCTCGTCCTTGACACTATGCATTGTTTGTGCTTTACTGAATACTTGACATATTTCTAACACTATAATTCTTTTTTTAAAACTTGTTAAACTAATTGACATAAAATGCATGAAATACAGAAAAGCCTTCTTGTAGAATTTTATTTAATTTTCACCGAAATAACAGATATCACTGTCGTGTTTAGAAAAGCGCGAGCCTTCCCCCCGCAAATGTTTGTCTGACTCGTAAAAACATAACGAAAATGGATATGAACAAATTTTTAATGTGTTTTGTTTTTATTTTTTTTTTGTGTAAATCCCCACCCGAAAAAATTCCTTGTGTAAAACACCCTGGAAAAAAAATCCTGGATACGGCCTTGGAATGGCGTATCCTGGGATATAAGACTTCTTATTCAAATTTAATCTTCTTCATCTAAAGTCGTGGTGCAGTGTATTATTTTTGGTCGGGGCTTGTTTGGTTTCTACGAATATTTTCTGCAATTAAAGCATTTTACTTAATCGGAAACAGTTTTAGTAGCGGGATATTTCTCAGCCCAATATATGTATTGGTCATAAGCCCTGAAAAAATAGAGAATATCAGGGGTATAAGAGCCATGTGCCTACATGTGGTTTTTGTCTTCGATCCCTTTGTCTGGAAGGTGTGGTCATTGAAACTTGAGAGGGATCTCATTCGTACAAATAGAAAGGTTTGGTGTATATTCTAATAACTGCAAGTGATTGGAGGTAACGATCACCCTTTCCGTGCCCTTTTTTCCCCCGGTCATCCCAGTAATTCCCATAGCATCGGATCATAATTTTGAGATAACTATTCTGTTCAAAATAGCCGAAAAGTCTAAAAAGTATGCTTCAGGGATCAAAGTGACCCCCCTCCCTCCCTCAAACCCAGAGGAAGCGGTCTATGTTGTATAAACTACCATTAATCAGGGGACTGGGGGATGGACTACCTTTTAGGTAGTGTTACTCTTTTAGGTAGTGTTACGAGAGGGGCTAGGTTGCTTCAAAGTTTGTATAAAGGGATAGAGCCTAATAATGTTTCGTCTCCGATTGGCGTATCCATTTTTGCGCTACAAGCCCCTATGGGACTTGGAATCTATCCATGGTTAAGTCGCAAGGCAAATCATACGAGGCTTTATGCTGCCAGATTATCAAAATATTGTTTTCTTAGTGTTTCGAAAACAGCCTTGGGGATCAAGCTGAGGATTTTAAGGAGCGTTGGGGAGCCAAGAGGACCTTAAATTTTGACTAGGAGGAAGAAGCAGAGGTGGGATGATGCTAATATTTTGTTTGTTTTCAATCCACCTGAACGATCCACTATAAGCCCCTATGGGACTTAGAATTACTAGGCATGATATGTAAACTCTTATTGGACTTTAATTAGCGTGGTAAATCAAAAGACACTTTTTGCTGCCGGATTATCAAAGTAATGTATCTTTTATATAGTTATGTCTGTTATTGAATCTATTCACGGTGAACTTGTGATGCAAATTAAAAGACTCTATATGCTCCCCAGGCTATAAGAAAACGTTACCTGTGATATTTTGAGAATGGCATAATGAGTCGAGTTGAAAATTTCAGGGAGTGTTGGAGTGTTAAGGGGTCAAGTGGATCTCAAGTCTCGACTTGGGTGGAGGGGCAGATGTAAATCTAAAGACGCTGTGTATATCATTGTCATCAAAGTACCGTATCTACAATATCTTGAGGCTACTTGAAGGGGTGGAGATAAATATTTATTGAGTGTTGGAGGGGCATAATGGACCTAAGATTTTAAATAGTAAAGAGGAGGAGAGGGGCAATATTTGTCGTCTCTGGTCCTTACAACAGTTAGTACTATGAACCCATATTTTATTTGACTTTCAATTTATTCGCAACTATGTACCAAGGTAAACAGAAAACATTTTACATTGCCAGGTTGTTAAAATAGTACATATAAAATATCTCAGGAACACTTTCGGGGATCAATTTGACACTTCCCAAGAAAGGTAGGGGTATAGTGTATCCCATTCTATAAGATTGCGTTATCTGTAATGTCACAGGAATGGCTTAGTGAATAAAGTTAAAAATTGCATGGAGTTTTGGAATTCTGAGTGGTCAAGAGCACCTCAAGTCTTAACTTGGGTGTGAAGCCAGAGGTAGATATAAGGACACTCCATGTCATTAAAATAGTCTAGGTCATCAAGATATTGTACTTACATAAATAGCAAGGAAGACCACACTGTCTTTCCATCACAAACATCAAAAACAAGAAGAACAGTATGAAATTCTTTTTGTAAGACAATGGAATTCTAATTTGAATGAATATTTTGGCCCTATGTCCAAGGGATGTCCTCAGCAAAACATAAATATATAAAAGAAAAAAGTCTTAAAACAACATATGACCAATAAAACTAAAATGAAAATTTTTAAAGCAGCTCAGCATCATTACTTCAGTGAATTTCAAACAGGAGTGATAAATAAAGTGAGGTGAAACAAGGCGATTCATTGTAAATGAAAGAAGAATAATTAAAAATACTTTTTTATTGTTAGTCCTGCCTTTTTGGCAGCTAACCTCAAATATTCTGTGTTAATATCTACTGGTTTATTAAAGTATTTTGTAAGATCGTTTTTAACTAAATTTGTGTATAGACCATCTAGTGAATATTCCCCCAAGTCCCTATTTAAGGAAATATTATTAATCTTATGTCTGATTTCAATTGCTTCTCGAACTACCTGCTTTATCCTTTAGTCATTGCTAGTAAGGGTGGATTCTTCGAAAATATTTTGTGGCTAGGATTTTCAAAACATGGCTGCTTAAAGCAAAATCAAAAGAAACATTAGCAATATTGGAATTTAGAGCTTTGATGATATCATCTTTATGCTCTTGTAGGCATTTCTCTTAATTCTGGAGAGTTCTACCTACTTGGTATTTGCCACAGTCGCAGCGTGTTTGATAGACCCCTCTTTGGCGAGTTACTGGGGTTGATCTTTACCAGAATTTAGGAAATTTTTGGTTTGAAAATTATTGGTAAATACTATATTCAGATTATTTTGTTTGCAAACTTTTCAAGATTCATAGTGACTTTTGGGAGGTAAGGGAGGTAAGGGAGGTAAATTATGTTTGAGGGTTTATCAGGATTCTCACAGGGTAAACTACCATTGATTTTAAGATAGTGTCTTTTCAGTCTACGGTTAATTTTATTATTAATAAGTAAAATAGGATACCCATTCCCAAAAATTATATCCCTGATAAAGCTTAATTCTGCTGTGATATGGGAATCAGAACAAATACTTAGGGAACGATCGACGAGAGGGATTATGACAGCTCTTTTAACTTGTGGAGGTTGGTTTAAGTTAAAATGCAGATATCTATTGTTTTGTGTTGGTTTTCTGTAAATAGTAAAATTGAGCTTATTTACGGTACGAATAATTAACACATCTAGGAATGAGATTTTACTTGCAGTTTCAATTTATAAGGTAAATTGTAAAATTCTATCGTATGTATTAAGGTGATCTAAAAACCCCCTAAGTTAATTTCCCCCATAATTCCAAAGTGAAATTACGTCATCCATGTAACGTCCCCAAAAGATATATTTCAACAAATATGAATATACCGCCCCATTTTCAATATGTTCTGCATAAATATAAGCCAGTAACCCAGAGAGGGGTGTTCCCATTAGCAAACCCTTTATTTGCTTGTAAAAAGAATCACAGAATTGGAAATGCATTGAATACTTGTTACAGAGTTTAATCAAGGTCATTAAGATCTCTAAATCTATTCCCGTTCTTGGAATTTCTATTAAATGATATTCTTCATTTATTTTAGTTTCTAATAATTGCTCATATACTACTAAATCAGTATTTGTACACATAGAAAAAATGTCAAAACGGCTTATAATTGTATTTTCTGAGATACTTACGTTTTTGAGTTTTTTGACTATATCTACCGAATTACATATATATATGATTTTTGAGAATAAAGAAAAGGTTTGAAGGCCGCACATAGCCATTTTCTAATATTGGAGGCGATGGCTTTCGTACAAGCTGCGATGGGCCTTGAGGGAATGCCTTGATTATGTAATTTTGATAGACCATGAAATTTTGGACAGAAGTTGCCACGGGGGAAAAATTTGTCATATAATTGTCGGAATAATTTTACCATTTTGTTTTAGGTTTTTTCATTCATTTATAATTTTGTTTGCAAAGTGATCAGTATAATCGTGGGTCATAGTTGTATATGTTGTTTTCAAACAGTTCGTGGTAACGAACAGTAGTAAGGAGCGACCCGGCTCAATAGTAACCAAAACTCTAAAAAATGGAATTTTGATACCAATAGCTACATCAAAAGAATTGCATTTTAATGCTGGTTTTAAATATATATGTTTCATCAAGTTTAGTCTTACCCATCAAAAGTTACGAGCCTGAGAAAATTCATGTTATTTTAGAAAATAGGGAGAAACACCCCCTAAAAGTCATAGAATCTTAACGAAAATCACACTATCAGATTCAGCGTATCAGAGAACCCTACTGTAGAAGTTTCGAGCTCCTATCTACAAAAATGTGGAATTTTGCATTTTTTGCCAGAAGGCAGATCACGGATGCGTGTTTTCAAACAGTTCGTGGTAACGAACTGTAGTAAGGAGCGACCCGGCTCAATAGTAACCAAAACTCTAAAAAATGGAATTTTGATACCAATAGCTATATCAAAAGAATCGCATTCTAATGCTGGTTTTAAATATATAAGTTTCATCAAGTTTAGTCTTACCCATCAAAAGTTACGAGCCTGAGAAAATTTGCGTTGTTTTAGAAAATAGGGGGAAACACCCCCTAAAAGTCATAGAATCTTAACAAAATTCACACCATCAGATTCAGCATATCAGAGAACCCTAATGTAGAAGTTTCGAGCTCCTATCTACAAAAATGTGGAATTTTGCATTTTTTGCCAGAAGGCAGATCACGGATGCGTGTTTATTTGTTTTTTTGTTTTTTTTGTTTGTTTTTTTTTCCCAGGGGTGATCGTATCGACCCAGTTGTCCTAGAATGTTGCAAGAGGGCTCATTCTAACGGAAATGAAAAGTTCTAGTGCCCTTTTTAAGTGACCAAAAAAATTGGAGGGCACCTAGGCCCCCTCCCACGCTAATTATTTTCCCAAAGTCAACGGATCAAAATTCTGAGATAGCCATTTTATTCAACGTAGTCAAAAAACCTTATAAGTATGTCTTTGGGGACGACTTACTCCCCCACAGTCCCCGTGGGAGGGGCAACAAGTTACAAACTTTGACCTGTGCTTACATATAGTATTGGTTATTGGGAAGTATACAGGCGTTTTCAGGAGGATTTTTTGGTTGGGGGGAGGGGTTGAGAAGAGGGTGATATGCTGGGGGAAGTTTCCATCGAGAATTTGTCATGGGAGAAGAAAACTTCCATGAAGGGAGATCAGGATTTACTAGCATTATTTAAAAAAAAAAATAAGAAATAAATGTGAAAAAGCTTTTTCAGCTGGAAGTAAGGAACAGCAATAAAACTTAAAACAAACAGAAGTTATTACCCATATAAGGGGCTCACCTCCTTATGATACCTAGCTCTTTACACTAAAGTATTTTTAGTAATTTCAACTATTTATTCTACGGCTTTTGTGATTCAGGGGTCATTCTTAATGAATTGGGATAAAATTTAAGCTTTAGTGTAAAGAGCGAGGTACTGACGATGGGGCGAATCCCCTCATATATGTAATAAAAACATGAGAATACAAAAGTTCTTTACGTAAGCTAATTTATAAGTTACGTAAATCTTTTACCAATAAAAAGATTCGTAAAAAATTAAAAGTTCTAGTTGCCTTTTTAATTAACCAAAAAATCGGAGGGCAACTAGGCTTCGCCCCCGCTCCTTTTTTTCTCAAAATCATTCGATCAAAATTATGAGAAAACCATTTAGCCCCCCCCCCCCAAAAAAATATGCAAATTTCGTTTTGATTATTCCTCTGCGGAGAGCCAAAATCAAAACATGCATTGATTCAAAAACGTTCAGAAATTAAATAAAAAAAACGATATTTTTTAACTGAAAGTAAGGAGCGACATTAAAACTTAAAACGCACAGAAATTACTTCGTATATGAAAGAGGCTGCTTCCTCATCAACGCCCCGCTCTTTACGCTAAAGTTTTTTACTGTTTTAAAAAGAAGAATTGAGAGAAAGAGTCAAACTTTAGCGTAAAGAGCGGGGCGTTGATGAGGAAGCAGCCTCTTTCATATACGAAGTAATTTCTGTGCGTTTTAAGTTTTAATGTCGCTCCTTACCTTCAGTAAAAAAAAACTCGTTTTTTTTATTTAATATCATTTAGATGCGAATAAATTTTGTTGTCGTAATGCGTCGCATGTATGACAACGAGAAAATTGCTTTTATCTACTTTAGTTCGGTCTTCGTGGAGATTAAATAAAAAAACTAGTTTTTTTAACTGAAAGTAAGGAGCGACATTAAAACTTAAAACGAACAGAAATTACTCCGTATATGAAATGGGTTATCCCCTCCGCAATCCCTCGCTCTTTACGCTAAAGTTTTTGATTGTTTTAAAAAGTAGAATTGTGGCAAAGAGTCAAACTTTAGAGTAAAGAGCGAGGGATTGCGGAGGGGACAACCCATTTCATATACGGAGTAATTTCTGTTCGTTTTAAGTTTTAATGTCGCTCCTTACTGGCTTACTAAACTTACTGGCTATGTAGACAGGGCTAGGTAAATACGAATGAATATAAATCATTTTAAAGTTTGGCAAGACAACGGCAGTAAAAGAAAAATGGCTCGATCGCATCGATTTGTTATGCCTGAACGTCTTGTTTTTGTTCGTTTTGAGTTTGACTTGATTGTTAAACATAATTTCTAGTCATTTTAGGCTTCGCCTATTCATCCATGTAGTATCCGTTATTTTCAAATTTGACGTTATTATAAACTTCATTTTCCTTTTTTTTTGGTTTCATTTATTGCTTAATTGTAGTTCTTTTTTCTTATAAGGCTGATTTGATTATAATTTTTTAATTTCTGCTCACTTTAGGTTACATCGATTTATTCATAGCAATATCTTTTATTTTCAACTTTGACGTTATTATTTATTTCATTTTCTTTTTTAGGTTTCATTTATCGCTTTATAGTAGTCTTTGTTCATTATAAGGCTGATTTTATTTTTAATTTCAATTTCTGTCCGCTTTAGGTTACATCTATTCATCCATAGTAGTATCTGTCGTTTTAAGTTTAATATGATTATCCATTTCAATTTCTGGCTATGTGATTGAACAAAATAAAATTTTACATTTATTGAATAGAATTATGGCATCATCTTATTTAATCGAGTTAGGAGATTTAAATGTTATACTCATATTTTCTTTTCTACTCAGGCACCTGGATATATTGTCTGTTCTGCAAAATGGTTGGTTTCAATATTGAAATTTTAATAAATTTTTTGCTAACATCTTCACAGGTAATTTGAGGGATTTCTCAGAGTGATAAAATACGGATATAATTACTTATAAAAATCTTATGTTTTGATTAATGTTTGTTTTTGGATTTGCTGTTGCTAGGTTATGATTATAACTTTGAATAGCTTCATCACAATTTCGAAATACATGCTGCTACATCTAAGTTGGTTTCGCACCGGGATAAAAAATTTGAGATAGCTTTGATTGTAATTGAAGAACTTTAATCAAAAGCAGTTTGAACTGGTTAAATTAAATGAAAAGAAAAACTCTAATACTGATTTGGACATTAGATTTCGTCGTCTTAATTATTGTTCAATTTTAGTTCCAGAACATTTTTCAAAGTCAGTGCCCATTTTCATTACAATATCAACAGCTTAATTCAACGACAATAGGGTATATAATTTCAATTATATTTCCTGACGAAGAACACAGCCTACTTTCTATAAATCTTTAGTTTTCGCAAAATACAAATGCTGTTGTAGGTTCATACAATTCTAGAGTCCTATAGTGGATAGTCGATCAAAAAAGCTAATTGTGTTATTTAAGGCATTTCATACCTGTTTATTAAATAAAAAAACAAGTTTTTACGACTGAAAGTAAGAAACATCATTAGAAATCAAAATGAACATAAATTATTACCTTTACGAGGGGGGTTACCCTCTTCTGAATACCTTGCTCTTTACGCTAAAATTTTGTTTTTGTTACAATTATTTAAGAATGACTCTTGAAACACAAGGGTCGTTTAATTATAATACAAAGATTCTTTTAAAAGTTCAAAAAAACCTTAAAGGGACATATTGAGACAAGGCAACCCAAGGACATGCATAAAAATTATCGTTTGTTTTAAGTTTCAATGTTGCTTCTTACTTTCAGTTGAAAAAAAAAACCTTTTTAAATTTAATTTCTGATAATTTTCTAAATAATACAGGGAAATTCAACTACCCCTCAATAGAAAATTTTCTCCCCCACAATAAATTCTTCCCAAACAAAAGCCCCCTAAAAATATCTGTATACTTCCCAGTAGCCTATACTATACGTAAACAATGAGCAAAGTCCATAGCCTGCAACCCTTTCCCCGGGACAGTGGGTGATTAAGTCATCCTTAAAGATAAATCTTGTGACTTTGCTCAACAAAATGGCCATCTCCTAAGTTTTTATCGGGCAGGTTTTGGAGAAAAGGGGTAATGGGAGGAGGCTAACTGCCCTCCAATATTTTTGGTCACTTAAAAAGGAATTCTTTTTCTTCACTTAATTCTGGAATTCTTTGTGATTGAGTTTTTCTTACTCTCCAACGTTACATAGGAATTCTGTTGACCAAAGATACCTCAAACCGTTCCCTACCCCAACCACTTTTTTAACATTGTTAGCAAGCGTAATAGCACCCTTGAATTCGGATAGGCCGTAAATCAGAGGTTCCATCAACTTCTTTGGGGTGCACTTAATATTTCCCTAGTGAAGATGAAGATTAAGAATTGAGGCAACACAATCCAGCCAACAGTGCGATGCACAACCAGTGCAACAGTCATGAATATATATTACTACCAGAGGTGCTGATTCACAAAAATGAAGGGAGGTGCAAGATTTTTTTTTTTGTCAAAAAAAGAAGATACACAAAAGGTGTTTTTAAAATCTATAGGGGTTTGAATTATTATTTAAATATTTGAATGAAGATACCGGAAAAGAATAAAGTTATCAAAACAGGAGGGGAACAACTGCCCACACCCTTCCCCCTCAAATTGATCCCCCGAATTGTCATAAGAACCCACCAAATTTTTTAGATTTATTTTCATATTTCTTATTATTGATAAATTTATTATCAATAAATATATGTGTGATTATTTCTGTCTAAGTCTGGACACCAAGTTTCTTTCATATTTTTTTGTTGATCAATTCAATTTTGTCCTTAATATATACATGTATCGGCGAAAGATTGAAGTATGATGAATGTCGACATTCACCGGGGAAGTCCAAAATAAGGATGTTTAATAAATATTTTCGGACATACACCAAGGGACTATGTTTTTGTTGACATTTGCCATGCACTAATGGTGAATGTTGAGTATTTTTGAGATTTATATTTCTGAGATTCTGATTTAATTTATAACCCATATCTGAGATTTATAACCTAACCTAAACTGTCACCATATTCCTTGCATAAGACTGACAAAGCTGTCTGGTCAACAAACACATGGTCACTTGGTGCATATCAAAAATATGCACTATATATGGTGCATATCAAAAATATTCAAAAAATAATGTTAAACATCGGCGTTTCGGACTTTCGCCGGTGAATGTCAACATTCACCAGATTTTGGTCTTTCAGCGATACATATATATTGGGACGAAATTGCACTGACCAATTGCAATTGATCATTCGGTCTACAGGAAATAGAAAGAAATGGGGCAATACATTTGTGTGGAAAATTCCTCTAAAAAAGATTTGAAATGTAAAGTTAGATCAACTTAATGGAAAGGAATTAATGTTTAATACAAAAAAGGGGAGCATTCGATTGCAAAGAATCATTTAGAGCCAGGGAATTGCCAAGAAGGCTAAAATAGCCTTTTATACGGAAGAATACATTACCTGAATGCATAATTTAATTCAAACGGAATCAGATATTGAATTTTTATGTGAATAGTTTTTTGTGGTTTAAATCTACGGGTGTTCTAACTATTAACTATAATGACTATTCCAAGATAGCTATTATTTTTTGCAACAGCTCTCTAAAGAGCCTAATTCACTTTAGAGAAATTTGGCATTAATTGGTGAGGAATGGATCACAGAATTGATATTCTAGTTAAACTTTTTGTCATTAAGATAGTCCACTAATCTACATTTAGTAAGAGGACATATGCAATAAAATGATTGATAGGCATGTCGCAGCGGTTTATAATGAAAACCAAGACCGGTATTTAAGTGAAGGCATAGTCTATTATTACGCAAAATTGAAATAAACCTAATGTCAGAGTCTTTTAATTTAATTTTTGATTGTTTAATTTTTGATAACACGCTGAGTTGAGAATCGGCAATTATACAGACGGGAACCCAAAGGCTAAAATAGATGCATTCAGCCTGTAATATAACTACCTTCTAGGCCGATTTAGGTACCTAATTTACCACTTATTTCTCTTAATGAATTGAGCAAAACAATTTACAGTTTTTCATTTCTCAAGAACAATGTATGTTAGCTATTTACCGATTTCACGGTAGTTATTCAGTTTTTACCTTTTTAACGCAAAATCACAAAGCATTATTACTATAGTTGATTATAATTCAGGAGGAATTATTTAGATTTTAATAGCAATTTGTCTTCTAGGAAGAATAGAATTGGGTGAGCAACCATAATAAGTAATAGACCAAGAAGCGACTGTCATTCAGGATGATAAGTGGTTATTGAGTTTACTTTCCCATTGTTCGCTCTTGTTTGAATTAAGTTAAAAAAAACTTTTTTCATAAAGGAAAGTAAAGAGCAACATTAAGCCTAAGATAAGCACATATACAGTAAAATGGTATTTCACGAGTAAAATAAACTTAATCATTAGCAATAAATAATGAAAGCCCGAAAAGAAAAGAAATTACAATAAATAAAATAGTCAAACTTAAAACGAACCGATACTACTTCAAACAGCAGTAGGGTTAACACTCCCTCGTAGTCTAACACCCAACCAAAGTAGATGTAGTCGTGGTAGAGGTAGTCGTAAAAGTGGCAATAGCAGTGGTCATGCTAGTAGTCTTAGCAGTAGTCGCAGTAGCATGGTATTAGTTGTAGTAGCTGTAGTAGTATTAGTCGTAGCATTAGTAGTCGTAGTGACAGTAGTAGGAGTTGCAATACTAGCAGATTTAGTATTAGTTGTAGCAGTAGTGTAACAGTCGTAGTAGTAATACTCGTAGTGGTAGTAGTCTTAGTAAAAGTAGTAATCGTTAGTAGTAGTATTAGTAGTAATAATCATTGTGTTAGTAGTCGTTTTAGTTTTAGCCGTAGTAGTAACAGTTGTGATAGTTGAGCAGCAGTGGTTTAGCACGGTAGCACTATTCTTAGGAGTTGTAGTAGCACAACCACCTCCCCTCCAAAAAAAACGTTTGTCCGACTAAAAATGTAAGAGTATGAATATCAAAAAATTTGATACGTTTTTTATAGTTTTTTTGTAAAACCCTCCCCCCAAGACATTCCTGGATACGGCCCTGGTAGTAATAGGGGTAGTAGCAGTACTAAAAGTAGAAGTAGTAGTAGTGGTCGTACTCGTAGTGCAGTAGATGAGCTTGGTAGCACTATTCATAGTATAGCATTGTATGGCAGTCATAGTAATAGCATTAGCCAAAGTGGTTGTAGCAATAGAAATTGAAGCAGTAGCAGTCATAGTAGTAGGAGTCACAGAAGTATTAGTTTAGTAACAGTAGTAGTAGGAGTCGTAATTCTAGTAGCTGTAGTGTTAATCGTAGTAGTACTAGTCGTACCAGTGGAGTCTTAGTAGTAGTAGTCGCTTTAGCACTGACTGTAATAGAAGTAGTCTTAGGAGTTGTCGTAACAACGGTAGTTGTAGCAGTAGTGGGAATAGTTGTTAGAGTAGAAGTAGTAGTCATAGCAGTTGTAGTCGTAGCAGTAGCAGTATTAGGAGTAGTAGTAGACGTAGTGGTGGTAGTCATAGTAGTAGTAGCAACAATCCTGATAACAGTAGTCGTAGTTGTAGCAGTATTGGAGAGGGGGGCAAAACTGTATGGGGGCGAAGCCGTCCATTGGTCCTCTCGTCCAAAGTCTTAGAACTAATTCATTCAGAAAATAGCCACTGGATGCCATTCATGTAGCGCACATTTGGCGAAAGTTTTGAACGTTTGATGCCAAAGACAAAAGAGATAAGAGTTAAAGAATTTTTTATATACTCTCTAGAAATTTTGACACATGTAGTCCTCGTCGAATATTTTCCAAGTTAGTGTAACTATAGGGTCGTAAGTAAGAATGATCATAAGAGGTGTGTTTCTGGTATTTTCCTGGCAATTTTCATCAATAAATGTCTGGCGCTTTCCACAAAAAGACACATTTTCGAAATGGCGTCAATAAAGGGTGACTCCGGACAGTTTCTTAGGGGCGACTCTAGACACATTTTGAGGTGTCCAGTTTCGCCCTATGCTGATGGAAGTATTGCCGAGCCTTAGCTGGAGGTAGGAAATTACAAAGTATTTCAAATTTGTTATAGACTACATATAGGCTTCTCTCCGTTCTTGACGTTTTAGATTTTTCTTTTACAGAATGTTCACACCTTTATTCGAAAGGGGGGTGGTCCCCCAGATCCAGGATTACTGAAGCATGCTGTAAGACAAGTTGTAAATGAGAATTCGTCTTTCCAATCTACAACAAAATGGTAAAATTACTCCTAAATTTTGTAATAAATTTTTCCCCTGATGCACCTTTTGTCCAAAAATTTTATGGTCTACCAAAATTACATAAGCAAGGCATTCCTTTAAGGCCAATTGTAGCTTGTACGAAAGTCCCCGCCTCCAACATTGGAAAATGGTTATGTACAGCCTTCAAACCTTTGCTTTTTTTCTCAAAAATCGTATATGTGTAATTCGGTCGATTTAGTTGAAAAACTCAAAAACGTAAATATTTTAGAAAATACAATTATCAGTAGCTTTGACGTTGTGTCTATGTATACAAATATTAATGTAGCAGAATCCGAGAAATTATTAGAAAATAAAATAGATGAAAATTATGACTTAATAGAAGTATCATCAACAGGATTAGATTGTGACGTTTTAATGACCTTGGTTAAATTTTGTAGCAAGTATTCAATGTATTTCCAATTCCGTAATTCTTTCTACCAACAAATAAATGGCTTACCCATGGCTGCGCCTCTTTCCGGATTACTGGCAAATATTTATGTTGAGCATATTGAAAATTGGGCATTAAATTCATATTTTTTGAAACATATCTTTTGGGGACGTTACATGGATGACGTAATTTCACTTTGGAACTATGGGGGAAATGAACTTAGGGGTTTTTTAAATCACCTTAATACATATGATAGGAAATTACAGTTTACCTTAGAAATTGAAATTGCAAATAAAATCTCATTCCTAGATGTTCTAATTATTCGTAACTTAGATGAACTCAATCTTACTATTTTCAGAAACCAACACAAAGCAATAGATATTTACATTTTGAATCAACCCCCCCCCCCCCACAAGTTAAAAGAGGTGTCGTAATATCTCTCGTAGATCGTGACCTGAACATTTGTTCTGATTCCTACATCACAGCTGAACTAGACTTTATCAGGGACATACTTTTGGGAAATGGGTATCCTCTTTTATTTATTAATAATACAATTAACCGTAGAGTGAAAAGACACTCCCATAAAATCAGCAATAATTTACTATGTGAAAATCCCAATAAGCCCCAAAACATAATTTACCTCCAATATATCCCAAAAATCACTAGAAATCTTAAAAAAGTATGCACACAAAATAATCTGTATGTTGTATTTACCAATAATTTGAAAATCATAAATCTTGTAATTTCTGGTAATTATAAGACTCCAGTTACTCGCCAAAGAAGTGTCTGTCAAATACCATGCGACTGTGGCAAATTCTATGTAGGGAGAACCCACCAGAATTTCGAGAAACGCCTACAACAACATATAGATGATATGACCATAGCTCTGAATTCTAATATTACTTCGGTTTCTTTTGATTCTGTTTTAAGCAGCCATGTTTTCGAAAATCCTGGACACAAAATACTTTTTGAAGAATCTACCATTATTAACAATGATCTAGACATAAAGCAAGTAGTTCGAGAAGCAATTGAAATCAGACTTAAGATTAATCATAATATTTCCTTAAATAGGGATTTAGGAGAATATTCACTGAATGCTTTATACACAAAATTTAATTAAAGATGACCTTACGAAATATTATAAAAAACCAATAGATTTTAACACAGAACCTGTCACTAATAGACCTATAAGATCAGCAGCAAAAAACGCTGGGCTGGCACTGAAAACCTGTTTTTAAATCCTTTTCTTTCATTTCAATGAATTGCCTCGTTTCATAACAATTTATTTATCAGTCCTGGTTGATTTTCGCTGAGGTAAGGATGCTGGGACTGTTTTGAAAAACTGTTCATTTTATTTTTATTGATTTTATCCTCTTGTAAGCTATTTTTTCTTACTTGTATTGCTGAGGACGGCCATTGGATATAGGGCCGAAATATGCATTCTAATTTGGTTCCCACTGTGTTAAAAAATTTCCTATTGTTCTTCTTGTTATTGGTGTTTGTGTAGTCGTAGAAGTAGCATTTGTTGTAGTAGTAGTAGTTTCAGCAATAGTAGTCATAGTAATACTAGTAACGGTAGTGGCAACACTAGTAGTTGTAGCGGTTGGAGAGAGAGAGAGAGAGAGAGAGAGAGAGAGAGAGAGAGAGAGAGAGAGAGAGAGAGAGAGAGAGAGAGAGAGAGAGAGAAAATTATGCAGCCGCTTAGACACACAGACAGAGTGAAAGAGAGAGACAAAAACACCTACAAACACACAGAGTCAAACACAAAAAGACACAAAGACAAACACGGAAGCATGCAAACATGTCACTCAGACACACAGGCACGGCTTCCATGAACAGAGCATGGCTCACGTCTTTGAGGAATTGATTGTCATTCAAAAGCGGCTGTTGGTTGATTGGGTGTTGTTCGCCTAGGACTGAAGATCCTCAAGGTTCTCATTTATTTGGTCTGTGTCGTTTGCATAAGCCAATTTATCAATAAATACTACCCTGATGACAACATCTGACAAGTTGTCAGGGAGTGATCGGAATGCATGCAACCCTGCAGCACACCAGTCGATGTTTCAAAGCTATCGAAAAGGCCCTGTCCCGTCATGACACGGTTTCTGAACTTTGAGTACATATCTCTGATCAATGATACTAAGTTCTCGGATCAGTGAACTTCTTCCGAGGCAGCAGTAGCAATTTATAGGTATAGGTCATAGTTCAATTTACTTTTAGTAACTCCGGTTGGATTTCATTTGGGCCTGCAGCTTTGATTGTCCTTAAGCCCTTGGTAGCCGATTCTATCTCAGAACGAAGTGGGGATGGGCATGGGTCTGCGGTGATCACGGGGATGCAATCAAAGTATTCTTTCCATCTGTTTCGGATCCCGTCAGCAGTTTGGCTCTGGTTACCATCTTCATCGAGGAGGGTACAGACTTTCAGTCCCCTTTTTGTTTAGATCATTCACTCGCCTGTGCATGGAGTGAGTTTCACCTTTCTTGAAGGCAATTTTACATATCTCACATTATTCCCATACATAAGAGCGGTGATCAGGGCGATTGGCTTTCTCTACCACATATTTCAATTGTTTGTACATTTCCTGGCTTTCTCTATCTAGTTTGTTATTGCGGTTGCGTATTTCTTCGCATAATAAAATTATCTCATCCGTGATCCAAGGTTTTTGGTCTGCCTTCTGGACTCCCAGGGTAGACTGGGCGACATCACATATGACCTGCGAGCTACTCTTCGTATGTTATAGATGTCATCCTTTGGTAGAGTTAGCGGGAATATAGAGAAGAGCTAAGAAACTTTTTCAGAAAGAGTAGCGGTGTATTTTTGTCAAATTTTTTGGTCTTTTAAGAGGTCTACTCTGAATATCGGAGGCTTTTTGGAGAGGTTTATGACCTCTTTTAGACGCAATTTAAATGAAGTCATAACAACCAAGTTTTCACTATCGAAGTTGCCGCCTGCCAAAGTGACTGTGTTTGTGGTGGAAGATTTCAGTGGCAAGATACGAGGATATAGTTTACTAGATTTGTAGTCCTTCCATCTGGGGAGGTCCAGTTTGTTTTATGTCGGGCTCTATTTTTAAAGAATGTGTTAGTGATAACAAGATTACTATCTCGGCAAAATTTGATTAGGTGCTCACAATTTTTGTTCAACTGGCCATGGCCAAATTCACCCATCACGTCCTCGTTGTCAGAAAGGTCTCCACCGACAAAGGTGTTGAAGTCCCAGATGACAAGCGCCATATCTTTTTTTTGGCATTCAGCTCACTAGACACTGAAGTTGGATAAATAAGTTTTCAGATTCTTCATCATAGTTGCTAGAGTCGGGTGCATATACTTGGGTGATTGTGAGATTCGCTGGTGAGCCTTTCAGGCGGATAATGATCAGACATTCAGAGATGGGTGTTGCTGCGATTAATGATCTCTTAACCTAACTGGGGAGTAGGAAGCCAACTCACTGCCGGTGTTTCCCTTAAGTGCGTCCTGACAGCATAAGAGTAGTGTCATCTAGTTTTTCTTCACCGGTGGCTGGAAGGTGGGTTTCAGATATGCTGACTACGTCCCAGTTGTAACGGTTTATCTCTCAGGAAGAGTTCCTTTTCTCCTTGTTTTACAAGTGTTCTGATGTTGAAGGTCCCAATTAATAAAGTCGATTTAGGTGATATAATGACCTCCAAGAGTGGAGTTGTCAAAGTTGAGGTAATTGCATTATTTGCGGTAATCGTATCGTCGGCTTCCCCGGACGCGGTAGCATCGTCGTTTCCCCGGACACGGTAGGACTGGTTCTCACATTTATTTGTTTGCTCATAATCATTATAATAGTGAAAAAAGGAGTTTCTTGGCTGACGTCAGGACAGCAGTAAGCCACTCCTCTCTGTTCCTAGCAGGGGCTGACTATATCCCTTACGGTTGCACCCTCATGGTATACTGCGTCACCAACAATTTACCCATTGCAGAGGGAGTGGATTGTGACTTGCAGAACGTGTCTGCACGCCAGTGGGTCCTGCGCAGTGTACATCAAAGGAGCCTTCCTCCCCCTCCACTTGTATCTATGCCCCCGGGTGAGGGTGTTTGAGTTATATTTCAAGACCCCCAGAAACTGGGTCACACTTTGGTCCACGCCTTCCATCTCCGTGGAAGTATATCTGTAGGAAGTTCCCCTATTCTCTACCTAGGGACGTGCTGAGTGGCCTGGGGGAGGCTTTTATTGAGAAAGTAACTGAGTAGGTACTCAGTACATACTGTAAACTACCTCACTACTGTAAACATAGCGAACTACCATAAAATAACCATCAATAAAAAAAATGACTCCCAAAACAAACAGAAAATAGAATAAATAACACAATCGAACTCAAAACGATCAGAAACTAGAACGAATGGGGCTGACACCCCGCCCCTATGCCTCCTGAAGACCAGAGCATAATTTGTACTTTACCAAAAACAAAATACATTTTAAAGTTTTTAATTTTTTAACTTAAATAAATCGAGAATTATTAAGGCTTTAAGGAATACATATCAGTATATGTATATTAAACTGTCAATCTACATTCATTTGTTATTAAGTTCAGTAATCTTAGTTGGGACTTTTTTCCCGACATTATGAAAATAGGAACATTCAGCTCGAAAAAAAAATAATAATAAGCCTGGGTCAAAGAGTTCAAGTCAATATCATACAACGATGGGGATTCAAGCCCATTATAAAGTAACTTAATCAAGAAATAAAGCCCCCTAGAACCAACAAAATGTTGAATATCCGTTCCTCGAATTCTAGTGTAATGCTGTATAGTTAACGCGTCTGTAATATGCTCGAGGGACACCACTCCTCAAGCCTATCCTCCAACTTTGTTTAGATTCAATGTTCCTGATAATTAAATCCCTTATGGGTCAGTAAAACTTCTCCCCCCCCTCACTTATGAAGCCGCGGCACTAGAGTTTAGATTTCAGATTATGGACAGAGAACAATGCTTATGGTGGAGAATGCCCGAGCAGCTCCAGCTTCCAATACACCTCTCCTTTACAAGGCACTGCAAAGTGTATGAAAGTGGATTTTTAACGTTTGCTTGGGAACAGCTTCATTTTACCTTAAAAAATATGACAAATTGCAAATGTGACCACCGTACAAAGAGACTGTGATGAGAGGAGTTCAAAGGTTTCGTGTTCCAGCTAGAGGTTCAACACAACCAGAAAGTGCGTTTCTAGACCCTATTGACCCTATTCCACCATAAATAAAAGGGGGTGATTGACTAAAGACTAATAGTATATTAAAAAACCCACCTCCTCTCTGAGTTCAGGTATAATTCTGGGTGAAATGTTTTCTTAAAAGATTATAGCGAAACATTGATAAAATATCAACCAAAACCGCCTAAAATTATTTTAGTATGTATATTCAGCTAAAACATACTTCTGCCGTCTGTATTAACCCTTTTATTTATTTATAGTTTTAATAGATTTGAGCATTTGCTCTTTTCTCTATAGGAAGAAAGCTTTTCAGATATACAAAATTCTGAAAGTGATAAAGATTGCTCTAAACTGTTATGGTTGTTATTTTTTTCTTTGTTCTTCATACCCTAAGAATAGGACAATTTACTTTTGAGTATAATTGAGCTATTCCCTTATTGTGCCTCCTAAAATGTAAAAATGTCTATATTTTGAGTTTTTGTATTTGGATGTGTGACGTAATTTCAATGACTCAAGGATTATTATTAATCCATTGGACTGTCAAACTTATCTTTAATTATTATTAAATAATAAAAAAAACTAATTTTTTTAGCTGAAAGTAAGGAGCGACATTAAAACTTAAAACGAACAGAAATTACTCCGTATATGAAATGGGTTGTCCCCTCCGCAATCCCACGCTCTTTACGTCAAAGCTTTTAATTGTTTTAAAAAGTAGAATTGTGGCAAAGAGTCAAACTTCAGCGTAAAGAGCGAGGGATTGCGGAGGGGACAAACCATTTCATATACGGAGTAATTTCTGTTCGTTTTAAGTTTTAATGTCGCTCCTTACTTTCAGCTAAAAAAATTAGTTTTTTTTTTATTTAATTTCTGAACATTTTTGAATTAATGCATGTTTGGTTAAGGCTCTCCGCACATAAATTATTAAAATGAAACTTGTATATTAATTCTTTTTTTGGCTAAATGGCTTTCTCTTAGTTTTGATCAGACGATTTTGAGAAATAAGGGGTGGAGAAGGAGGCCTAGTTGCCCTCCAGTTTTTCGGGTACTTAAAAAGGCAACTAGAACTTTTAATTTTTAATGAACGTTTTTATTAGTAAAAAATACACGTAACTTAAGAATTAACTTACGTAACAAACTTTCATAACCTTATATTTTTATTATGTATACGAGGAGGTTTGTACCCTCGTTAATACCTCGCTCTTTACACTAAATCGTTAGTTTTGTCCCAATTCTTTAAGAATGACCCCTGAATTAGAAATGCCGTAAAATAAATAGTTGAAATTACTAAAAATACTTTAGCATAAAGAGCAAGGTATTTATCTCCTCCTAAATACCTCGCTCTTTATGCTAAAGTATTTTTAGAACCCCTCATATGCGTAATTATCTCTGTTCGTTTTAAGTTTCAACGCTACTTCTTCCTTTCATTTGAAAAAACGTTTTCATGTTTATTTTTCATGGTTTTCTTATAGTAATGCTAGAGAACCCTGCGCCCTTTTCATTGAATTTTTCTTCCCCCATGACAGATTCCTCCAAGGAAAGATCCTCAAAAATAGCCCCCTCTCCTCAGCCCCACCCCCAAACAAAATAAAATCCCCCTGAAAACGTCTGTACACTTCCCAATAACCATTACTATATGTAAACACTGGTCAAAGTTTGTAACTTGCAGCCCCTCCCCCAGGGATTGTGGGGGAGTAAGTAATCCCCAAAGACATAGTTAATATGGTTTTCGACTATGTTGAACAAAATGGCTATCTCAAAATTTTGATCCGTTGACTTTAGAAAAAAATGAGCGTGGGAGGGGGCCTAGATGCCCTCCAATTTTTTTGGTCACTTAAAAAGGGCACTAGAACTTTTCATTTCCGTTAGAATGAGCCCTCTTGCGACATTCTAGGACCACTTGGTCGATACGATGACCCCTGGGGAAAAGAAAAAAAACAAAAAAAAAAACAAACAAACAAATAAACACGCACCCGTGATTTGTCTTCTGGCAAAAAATACAAAATTCCACATTTTTGTAGAGGGGAGCTTGAAACTTCTATAGTAGGGTTCTCTGATACGCTGAATCTGATGGTGTCATTTTCGTTAAGATCCTACGACTTTTAGGGGGTGTTTCTCCCTATTTTCTTAAATAAGGTGATGTAGGTTTGGTTTGGTAAGGTTTTTTTGGTTTAAGGTAAGGTTTGATGTAGCCATTGGTATCAAAATTCAATTTTTTTTTAGTTTCGGTTACTATTGAGCCGGGTCGCTCCTTACTACAGTTCGTTACCACGAACTGTTTGAAACGTATATATGATGCAATTTTGCACTCCCTTTTCAGTACAGGACTTGTCCATCCAAGGCATAACCAGTAATTTTATGAAAAAAGAAATAGTACTTCATGTATTTTTTACAGTAAACCTGTCAGTGATGTGTATCTCGGTTTAAAGATAATTACATTATTGAAAAGGAGCTATTTTTGCACTCTTGCCTTCACGCGCGATTGCACATATACATTTGATGCTTTTAACCAATTATCGGTGGTATGTTTTAGAGTTTACTTACTGATAATTTATATCCAATTAATGTCTATAGTGAAAGACCTATTTCTATAGTAACTCACGGAGGTAGTCAGTTATGCAGTAATTTAAATTACATTGTAAAGCACTTCCTTGATTTGATTGGAAAAGGTAATGTAAATAAGTTTCTAATATGGTTCGTTAGAAGCAAAATATACCTAGAAGTAACTTTTCCAGAATATTTCCAAAGTTGTATTTTTGTATTGCGTATTAGGGAAGAATGTTTTGGCATCCTCAGTAACCGGTAACGAATTTTAGATTTTTTCTCTATTATTGTTCTTCTCATTTTTTCTTAGTTTTTTTGTTAGTTATTTGTGATCTTAATTCTATTTAAGATAGTAAGTTGAGTCACTTTTGAAGCGAAAGGGTAGTACCGTTAAGTTTGATTACTGCTTTATATTTTGAGCCGCTAAGTGATTGAACTCTAGCAGGGCCGTATCCAGGCTATTTGTATTTTTTTCGGAAGGGGGAGTGAATAAAATGCCTCAAAATATGTTTCAAGCATTGTGTCACGTTTTTACAAGTCGGACAAACATTTTTCTTAGGGGGGAGTCAAGCCTACTAATCCCTCCCCTGAATACGGCCTTAGACTCTAGGGTTAACAGGTAACGGAGCCTTTGTGGGGATCAGTGCCGCTGTATTTGTGTTTGTTGTAGGATTTTCCATTGGAAAATATATCTTGTCTAATCAGTGGTTCCCCAACTATGGGTCGCAACCCATCAGTTGGTCGCGATTGAATTGAGTGGGTCGCGGCCACGAGCGTTAATATTGGCGATGGATTGTCAACTTGTCATCCTCAAACACATAATTTCCGAACCCTTCAACTAAGCTGAACAAAATGGTTATCAAAATTTTCATTGGATATGTTTGGGGAATTGATAGGTGAAGGGGCTGGTTGAACACCAATCACTTTCGACTATTAAAAAAGGCACTAGGTTTTTCAATTTCCATTCCAGTGAGCCGCATTTGAATATGAGAATTCCATTTATACGAAGTGCCCCTTGTCCAAAAAAAAAAAAAAAAAACACATTATGCCCACATCGCTCTTTACTTAGGCAGCGCTATTGCACTGCCTTTGATACTTGGATTTACTGATTTACGGGGCAACTTTCACTTATTGGGCAAGGGCTGTAAGTTATGCAAGCTGTTTATTCTTATTTTGGTACTTTGTTTAATTTGATACTTTGTTTACTTTGATATTGTTACTTTGACAATAGTTCTGACACTTTGATATTAAAAAAAATGATCTTGAAATAGGGAAATTTGAAAAACTTAAAACTTTGGCAATCAAAAAAGAGCGCAATTTAGCTAAAAACAACTTCACGAAAAGGAAATTTTTCAAAGAAAAGTAAAAGTCATATTAAACTAAAGACAACCAGAAATAAAATATATAATAACTCAAATTCAAGACAACCAAAAATTGCTATTAAAGAATAAATGAAACAGAAAGTTAAGTAAACAATCATAACAAACAAACATACAACAGGTACCATATAAATGAATAAAAAAAATCTTAAAACAAGTAAAACTTAAATTGAGATTGCAAATCAAGCTTAAAAAATCAAAAAACATTTTATTATTAAAAAAATAAATAAAACCTAAAATGAACAGACATTTTATAACCAATCATAGCAAACAAACATACAGCAGATACTAATATGCATAAATAAATAAATCTTAAAACAAGTAAAGCATAAATTGAATATTCAAATCAAGCTTAAAACGAATTGGAGCATAAGGAAGCATAATTGAAGCATAAAAGAGGCCCAAACGAACAGAAATTAAATAGACAATCACTGCAAACAAACATACAACAGATACTAATATAAATAAATAAACAAATCTTAAAACCAGTAAATTTAGAATAAATATGTAAATCAAGCTTAAAACGAACAAGAATATTTTGGTATTGAAGCAAAAAAGAAACCCAAAACAAAACAGAGATTAAACAAAAAATCACAGCAAACAAATATACAACAGTTACTAATATAAATAATTATTAAAACAAGTAAAGCTTAAATTGAATATGCAAATCACTCTTAAAATCAACAAAAATCATTACAAACAAGAGTTTGGGTATCACCTCCTTTTCCTAACTGTAAAAGTATAAAGCCTACTGCGTCATGTCTGTATGCATTTCCTTACTATTTTGCATTGTGCATTTTCTTTTCATTTCCTTCAATGTTTCTTTGTGCATTGGGTTTTTATGGCCTAAAGACTTAAAGATGTGAGTTTCTTCCTGAAAAAAAAAAAATCATTTTAGTCCCTTCTAGGGTCCTTTTTTCGGGAAACACGTTCTATGTTTAAAATTTTTCAGTATATTAGCGTCTCTTTAGCCCAAGAATTTACTCTTATAAGTTTCAATCCGTTCCGTTTGTCCTTTTTTGGTCTTTCCATGGGCCCCGTTCTTGGAAAAATTGGTTTTTTATATCTCAGTTCTTCTTCTGCATTGGGTTTTATTAGACCAGGGTCGGGCTAATTTGAAATAAGGATTTGTTGGTTCTTCTTCACACCCCAGTTTTCGAGAATGGAATTTTTTTGTATACGAAGTCCCTACGGGCCTAAGGATTTGTGCTTTTAAGCATCAAACTGATCAGGGACTAAAATTTTTTTGAAGTATTTCTGACCACCCTTACACTCCCCATCTTCCAACTGAATGTGTGTCCTTCTCGGCCCAGGGAAAGAACCTCGCAAGTTTCGAGCAAATCAGAAACCCAGTATAATACATGCCTTCTTCTCATATCCAGCGCAACAGAGCTACCTAAGTAAAGAGCAATGTTGGCACAATGCATTACTGTTATTGCATTTTTTTACTTCTTACCATGGCACTTCATGTAGTGAGCTGTGGTAGAAACTTCGAAATGAGATCATTCGATTAGAAATAAAAAAGTTCCAGTGCCCTTTTTAAGAGTCAAAAGTGATTGGACGGCAACAACCTCCCCCACCCCTTCCCACGCGCATCATTTTTCCAGAACCATCCTATTCAAATTTAGAGATGGTCATTTTGTTCAATATGTTGAAAAGTATAGCAATTATGTCTTTGGGAATGTCATCCCCACAGGCCCCAGGGCAAGAGCAATAAGTTATACTAATCCTCCATTGTTACCATATAAGGTTTCTAATGGAAGAAGTGATCATATGAACTTCGAAGGGGGCTCATTTGATTCTTAAATTGGAAGTTCTAGTGTCCTTTTTAAGAGTAGAAAGTAACCGTAGGGCAACTAGTCCTTCACGCCCTCTTTTTCCAAAATGAATGCGATCGAAATTTTTGAGCGAGTCAATTGTTCAAAAGAGTCGAAAGAATATTATAAAACACCACCAGGGTTGGCACAAACGCCAAAAACATGGGGAAAAGGATTATGATAATAATAATAATAATTTATTTCTTACCCACAACAACACTATAAAAGTATTAAAATGTGGAGTACAAACAATTAAATACACAAAAAAAGCAAAACATACAAAAAATGAAAAGTAATGACAACAGAAATTTTTTACGTTAATACAAAAAATTAAATAAACACACAAAATAACGAGCTATGGAGAAAAAAAAAGAAAAAAATGAACATTAGATACACACAAAAAATAAAAATTCAAAAAACACAAAGAGAAAAACAAATACACCCACAAAGTCAACGAAAAAAACGGATAAGACGGTGATGAGGGGATAGGCACGCAGAAGCTGTACTGGAGAGTTGTCTGTGAAGAAACTCCAACTTTTAAGTTATATCAGGAACTGAGAATTTTTTAACAAGAGTCCGGTTTTTTGTCCAAGGAGGAAGATACAGAAGAAATTTGCAAAATTTGAAATAATTTATCCGAATTCTTTTTAAATTACCATTATTAAGAAGGGGGAAAAGACCTGAAGCATAAAGGACAGAATGATCACAGAAAGTAGAATAAAGTTTAGCCAGCGCACGTCTATTATACTTCCCTCTATTTGCAACAATTTTTGCATAACCAATCTGAATCTTTTTACTTATATCACAAACAGTACGCTGACGTAAGCTCGAAAGATTGTTAGTAATAGAGATACCAAGCCAACGAATACAATCAACAAGAGGGATAGTGAAGTTATTACAGTGAAGGGGAGTAGCAGTAGTACAGTTATAGGGAAGAAATTCACATTTATCTATATTAATTGAAAGGCCAATATCAGAGAAAGCATCAGAAACTATAGAGACCATTTTGGAAAGACCCTTTTTGGAACGGCTAATCAGAAGCAAGTCGTCAGCATACGCAAGATAAGAAACATCCGCAAGACCAGAAAGGTATGTACCTGAAATCTTAGCCAGCACACTAGAAATACAAATCTTAAAAAGTGTAGGGGACAGAACACCACCCTGCCTAACTCCTTTTCGCATTCTTATAATAGTGTCTGGTGCAGATCCTAATTGAAGGAACGAATTTGAATACCAAAACCTAAGAAGCATTATAACAGAGAGATTGACCCCAGAATTATACAAGGAAAAAATGAGCTGACTATGGACCACACTATCAAACGCTTTCGAAAGATCCAAAGCACAAATATAAAGACCATTTCCCTTGGAAGAATTATCAGCCAATAGAGAAGACAGAATCTTATGCGCATGCTGACAACCCACCCCACTCCGAAAACCAAATTGGCTCTCATCCTCAATAATATTTTGAGTCAAAAATGGTAGAAGGATATACTAAAAAACCTTACTAATATTACAAGATACAGTAATAGGTCGATAGCAAGAACAATCAATCGGTGACTTTCCCCTTTTTAAAATTGACGAAACAGTGCCACACAGAAAACTCTCAGGTACGTATAAAGTACATAGACACATTTGAAAAAGAAGCTGAAAGTGAGATATAAGGGGGGTGCATTCAATCGGCATATGCATCTTAGAAATACCATCTTTATCTATTGAATCAGATTTTAAACTTTTAACAGCATTAACAGCAGATATGCCCATATCTTATATTATAAGATATGCCCCAAGACTGAGCCCATTTAATTGGAAATTGGAAGTTATAGTGCTGTTTTTAAGAGTCAAACGTGAACTGAGGGCAACCAGCTCCACCTCCCACGGTTCTCATTTTCCAAAAAAATATCCAATCAAAATTTTTAGACGTCAACTTCCTTCAGCATTTTTGAAAGATCCTGAAACTATCCCTTTGGGAGCGGTGAATCCCTCACAGCCCCAAGATCTAGGTCAGGGCAAGGGCTGTAAGTCGGGAAATGCCTCCATTCTTTACATATAGTACATAATATTTGGGAATGTGGGTATATCTGACCTTTATTTACCAAAAAGACAATGGGCATTCAGGTAAGCCTTTCAGATAAAGTTGAGGCGAGTGTTGAACTAAATCAGAACATATTATGTGTATTCGGGTTGTCAAAAGGGTGTAACTCAGGAACGACTGAATATATTAATTTAGAACTCTCAGAAAATGATAAAGGGAGATGATCAATTGACGAGAAAGATAATATTTGTCCGCTACTCAAAACTACTACAACAGCTACCACCATTACTACTGCTTACACTACTACTACTACAACAACAATGCTAAATTTAAAATATTGAGGGGAAATTTGAACAAAATCAAAACATACAATGTGCAAGAACATTGTCAAAAGAACGTATCTCAAGAATGGATTTGAGTATTAAGTTGGGACTTTCAGAATATCCTTGAAGAGGAAGACCAAATGACCAAAAGGCAATATGTGCATGCTAGTGCTAATGCTACTACAGCTGCTACATTTACTACTACTACTGCTGTTACTACTTTAATTACTACCTCTATTGCAACTACTTGTAAGGCTAAGAGCATTAAGATGAAAATCACAAAAGTATTGTGATAAAAATATATCAGCAATGTAATAACAATGTAATAACAATGGGTAATTATATTAAGTTGAAACTTTGAGGTCTTCAAGAGAATGATATTCAAATCATCAAAAAACAACACTTTTTCTTATTAATACTACCACTACGGTTACTGTATTTACTGACTCTAAGGGTATTAAGGTGAAATTCTTAAGGAGCGTTTAGGGGGAGTTTCAATTAAATGAAAAAACTATATGCACGCAGGTTTTGAAAAAGGTTATATAACCAATATCATAGGCAGTGGCGCTCTATAATAGCTTCAAATACCATTGAAACTTTTAAATTAGATAATTAGATTCAAGATTAAAGCCATTTTCAAACAGTTCGTGGTAACGAATCGAACAGTTGTAAGGATGTAGTAAGGAGCGACCCGGCTCAATAGTAACCAGAACTCTAAAAAATGGAATTTTGATACCAATAGCTACATCAAAAGAATCGCATTTTAATGCTAATTTTAAATATATGAGTTTCATCAAGTTTAGTCTTACCCATCAAAAACTACGAGCCTGATAAAATTTGCCTTATTTTAGAAAATAGGGGGTAACACCCCCTAAAAGTCATAGAATCTTAACGAAATTCACACCATCAGATTCAACGTATCAGAGAACCCTATTGTAGAAGTTTTAAGCTCCTATCAACAAAAATGTGGAATTCTATATTTTTTGCCAGAAGGCAGATCACGGATGCGTGTTTATTAGTTTGTTTTTTTCCCCTGGGGTTATCGTATCGACCCAACGGTCCTAGAATGTTGCGAGAGGGCTCATTCTAACGGAAATGAAAATTTCTAGTGCCCTTTTTAAGTGACCAAAAAATTGGAGGAGGCCCCCACCCAGGCTAATTATTTTCCCAAAGTCAACGGATCAAAATTCTGAGATAGCCATTTTTTCAGCGTAGTCGAAAAACCTTATAACTATGTCCTTAGAGACCACTTACTCCTCCACAGTCCCTATGGGAGCGGCTACAAGTTACAAACTTTGACCAGTGCTTACATATAGAAATGGTTATTGTGAAGTATACAGACGTTTTCAGGGGGATTTTTTGGTTGGGGGAAGTGTTGAGAAGAGGGAGATATGTCGGGGGAACTTTCCATCGAGGAATTTGTCATGGGGGAAGAAAATTTCCATGAAGGGAGCGCAGGATTTTCTAGCATTATTAAAAAAAAACAATGAAAAAATAAATATGAAAAAGTTTTTTCAACTGGTAAGGAGCTGCATTAAAACTTAAAACGAACAGAAATTATTACGCATATGAGGGGCTCACCTCCTCCTAATACTTCGTTCTTTACGCTAAAGTATTCTTAGTAATTTCAACTATTTATTCTACGGCTTTTGTGATTCAGGGGTCATTCTTAATGAATTAGGACAAAATTTAAGCTTTAGGGTAAAGAGCGAGGTACTGACTAGGGGTTGAGCCCCTCATATATGTAATAAAAGCATGAGAATACACAAGTTCGTTACTTGAGCTAATTTATAAGTTACGTATATCTTTTAATAATAAAAACATTCGTAAAAAACTAAAAGTTGTAGTTGCCTTTTTAAGTAACCAAAAAATCGGAGGGCAACTAGGCTTCCTCCCCCACTCCTTTTTTTCTCAAACTCATTCGATCAAAATTATGAGAAGGCCATTTAGCCAAATAAATAAATATGCAAATTTCGTTTCAATTATTGCTCTGCGGAGAGCCAAAATCAAAACATGCATTGATTCAAAAACGTTGAGAAATTAAATAAAAAAAAGTTTTTTTTAACTGAAAGTAAGGAGCGACATTAAAACTTAAAATGAACAGAAATTACTTCGTATATGAAAGGGGCTGCTTCCTCCTCTACGTCCCGCTCTTTACGCTAACTTTTTTAGTGTTTTAAAAAGTAGAGTTGAGAGAAAGAGTCAAACTTTAGCGTAAAGAGCGGGAGGTTCATGAGAAAGCAGCCCCTTTCATATACGAAGTAATTTCTGTTCGTTTTATGTTTTAATGTCGCTCCTTACTTTCAGTTAAAAAAACTTGTTTTTTTTTTATTTAATTAAGAGTAAAAATGGATCCTCTCAAGCCTATTCGTTTTCAAGTACATCCAATAAAATTTGGAGACATCCATTTTGTTAAGCATAGTAAAATAGTCCATCAGCTAAGTTACTACTGATTTTGGGTACGTCGACCCCCCCCCCCACAATTATGAAATCAGCCCTTATGCTTTAAAACTAAATGTTGGTTTAAAATTAAATCAAAAGGCACTCTATGTAAGGTTGCCAATAAGAACCCTTAGCAATATATTAGCAATATAAAAGGTGTTGAAGAATGGTTTGAAAACTTCGTTGATTTTTCTCATATTAAATCATTACTAGAAAGAGTGGAAATGCATTATTAATGGATTAATGGTCTTGGTCCTCATAACTTACCAGTAGATGTCGAAACTCGGGTACGATTTATTTTAGTTTGCCAAAAAATTCAGTATTGAATAGAGCAAGGCAACTAGGGCACAACTAGGGCAAATTGCCTTCCAATCCCGAGCTGGCGAATAGTATTTGATAGAATGAGTGTGATTCCTCAAAGGCGGTATGTCTGCATCCCTTTGTAAAGAGGAGGAAGAAGATTCGAACCATTTTCTTTGGAATTTCTGATATTTTCCAGTTTCGGGGGAAATATTTACATAATTCGCAGCATTCTAACGTTCTTTACATTAGAAAACAAACAGCAATAACCCGAGTTGGAGATAAATGCTTGGAAAGAGTGGAACATTTATGCGATTAAGTTATTTATCCATGATTTGACATAATATTGCTCTGCAATTTGCTTTGTTATTGATTTGCTTGTTTTATATCATTGTTTTGTGCATTTGGTCCTTGGGCTTATGAAGTACACTGATATACCTATCTACATATCTATCCTAGTTCCCAGGAAACTCCCATCATACTTTACGACTCACCCCTAGAAGTGGTGAATGAATTCAAATGCCTTGGTTCACTTGCTGACCCTTATGGGGGATGATCGTCTGACATCGGTATAGTGTCTACCACCGGAGTATTTACTCAGCTCAAAACATGCGTCTGGAGACAGAGAAAGTACTACTAACCATGAAAATAACGATAAAACAGATGCTACTTCGTTTGATATCCCTATACGGTTGCAATATTCAGACTGTGAAAAAAAAAGTAACACTCAGGTCCAAGCGTATTTGATTACACATGTCTGGTGTAGGGATTCGACTAAATAGTTGAGCGATAGGTGTGAGCTAGTAGAAAAAGCATCAGCCCGAGCTTGCCATTGACACCGTGATCAAATATAAACGGCTACGGTGGTTTGACCACACCCTGAGATGACTTGAAAACAATTTTGTCCAAAAGGCCACTATTACTAACTTTTTGCAGGAAGACAAAGGTGGCAAAAAATAAAGATGAATAAGTGTCACCAAAGCCGAACAGGAACCGCTACGCAGATCCAGAAGATGTAGCTGGAGATGGGTCAAATCCCGGCTTTGATGGATTGAGTCACCACGAAAGAAAGGTACTCTTGTCAAGCCATCATGACGAAGCTATTGGACGTCAGGGAGAGCTTACCCTACTTCAGATAAAAGTCAAGCACAAGTACTATAGTTAGAATACGGTGATTAATCGGGGGGTCTTCTAACCAATGTTTCCCCCTAGAATTCAAGATGTTCAGGATTTTTCTTATGTTTTCTTATATTTTTTTTTATGTTTTCTCAATTCTAAACGGTTTCTTAATTCGCTTGCCAGAAATTTGCAACCCTCCCCCCCAAAAAATTCTTCATGCTATATACTGTTGGTTTGTTTTGTAATTTGACTTACGCATATTGATGTTTTCTTTTTCAATCGCTAAATAATTTGGCTTCCAATCAGCAAATTAAAAAAAATGCAAAAACAGAAAAAAAAACGTAAACAGGGACCAAGTATTTAAAAGAAGTAATTGAGAAAATTTTTGAACCTTGGAATTTCTGAAGTGGAACAAAGCCTCATCCTCTTCCCCGCACCTATATCGTACAAAAACTAACCCAAAATGTTTGAAAATTTTGTTCACTTAGCCAAAAAGTTCAAGCTTCAAATTGAATGATAAGAGGATGTTGGTCACAAAAAAAAAACACGTCCATAAATAGAGAATAGAAGGAAATACTATGAAGAGGAATTATTCAGGATAGGCAAGTACTTCGGCTGAAAGTCAAGTCTTAGCAGGTCCGACATATTAAAATAAAACTTTTACCACAATTTACTCACAAGAGATGGAGATCGTGGGAAATTGCCATCAGCACGTCTTATCAGAACTGCCTATTTGTGTCAAAAGCTATCAAATATTTGACTGAATGTTGTACAATTAATTTCTAGCGATCTTTCCTAACAAGGGCTTCCGAAGAACAACGTTTTCAAGTTTTGAATCAGATCTGTCAGCGATTGCGTGACTTGTATCAACTTAACTGTCAGGACTTCATACTGGCATCACTGTACATTTGTGAATTACAACTATTTATTGGATAACGGCTTACAAGGCAAACGCATGTCACGAGAAATTCATTGCAATTTGGGCTAATTTCAAATAGGTAATTCATAGTAGTGATATTAGAAAACTGGATTCAGGGAATCAAAACCAAGATAGAAAAAAAATTCTCAAAATAAAGAAGAAAACAAACAGGACTACGGCCCCATTTAAGGGAAAAGACAGAATAAACTACGTGGATATCTCGTCTCCATAAAATGAGGCCTCTTCAGCGCTAGATTTAGAAGAAACTAAATAAAAGAACTTAAGATACAACCTAAAATAATCTATAAGGTCAAAAATTAAAATAAATAAAATCTGAAGCTAAAAAACAATAAAAAAGAAATACGAATGAACCAATTTCAATATATACAATTAGTACTGCTGCAATTCAAGTAAATAAAAGAACTTAAGATGAAACCTAAAATAATCTTTAAGATCCAAAAATTAAAATAAATAAAATCTAAAGCTAAAAACAATAAAAAAAAGAAATAAGAAATGAACCAATTTCATTATATGCAATTAGTATTGCCGCAATTCAAATACTCTGTGTTGCACAATCGCAGTAGTATTAATTCTATTTATAGATACTGTTATAGTGTATCTATAAATTATAGTGTTTTTATGGTGTCTAATTATAGTGTTTTTAGTTCTTAGTTTTATATTTCTTATGATTTTAGGTTTCATAGATAATTTTAAATTTTATCTTTGTTTTTAGTGTTGTAGACCCCTTGTTTTGCGGACGAAATATCTGTGTCGTTTTAGTTTGTCTTTTTCTTCTAATGGTCATAGTCCTGCTTGTTCTCTTCCTCATCTTGACATTTTTTCTTTCTTACTTTTGATTCTCAGAATCTAGTTTTTTAATGACAGTTTAAATTTATTATTTTTTTTTTAATGAAGTATAACAAAAAAAGAAGAGGATAAACTACAATATGGACACATGAAAACTTATAACCTTCAAGAGTTGAGTAAACAAAGGAAATGAAAAACAATCAAGACACAAAAACATGAGAAAATGAAACTATCAAACAGTTCGTGATAACGAACCAGTAAGGAGCAACCCGGCTCAATAGTAAACGAAACTCTAAAAAACAGAATATGGATGCTAAAAGAGACATCAAAAGAATCGAATTTTCATGCTGATTTTAAGTATATAAGTTTCATTAAATTCAGTCTTTGTCATCAAAAGTTACGAGCCTGAGAAAATTAGCCTTATTTTGGAAAATAGGGGGAAACATCCCCTAAAAGTCATAGAATCTTAACAAAAATCACATCATCGCATTCAGCGTATCAGAAAACCCTATAGCAAAAATTTCAAGCTCCTATCTACAAATATGTGGAATTTCGTATTTTTTGCCAGAAGACAAATCACGCGTGCGTGTTTATTTGTTTATTTGTTGTTTTTTTTTTCTTTTCCCCAGGGGTCATCGTATCGACCAAGTGGTCCTAGAGTGTCGCGAGAGGGCTCATTCTAACGGAAATGAAAAGTTCTAGTACCCTTTTTAAGTGACCAAAAAAACTGGAGGGCACCTAAGCCCCCTCCCACGCTCATTTTTTTCACAAGTCAACGGATCAAAATTTTGAGATAGCTATTTTGTTCCGCATAGTCGAAAACCATAATAACTATGTCTTTGGGAATGACTTAATCCCCCACAATCCCTGGGGGAAGGGCTGCAAGTTACAAACTTTGACCAGTGTTTACATATAGTAATGGTTATAGGGAAGTGTACAGACGTTTTCAGGCGGATTTTTTTGGTTTGGGGGTGGGATTGAGGGGAGGGGTCTATGTGGGAGGATCTTTCCTTAGAAAAATATGTCTTGGGGGAATAAAAATTCAATGAAAAGGGCGCAGGATTTTCTAGCATTACTATAAAAAAACGATGAAAAAATAAACATGAAAACGTTTTTTCAATTGAAAGTAAGGAGTAGCATTTAAACTTAAAACGAACAGAGATTATTACGCATACGAGGGGCTCTAAAAATACTTTAGCATAAAGAGCGAGGTATTTAGGAGAAGATAAATACCTCGCTCTTTATGCTAAAGTATTTTGAGTAATTTCAACTATTTATTCCACGGCCTTTTTGATTCAGGGGTCATTCTTAAAGAATTGGGACAAGACTTAAGATTTAGTGTAAAGTGCTAGGTATTAACGAGGGTACAAACCCCCTCGTATACATAATAAAAATATAAGAATATAAAAGTTTGTTACGTAAGTTAATTCTTAAGTTACGCATATTTTTTACTAATAAAAACGTTCGTTAAAAATTTAAAGTTCTAGTTGCCTTTTTAGGTAACCGAAAAATTGGAGGGCAACTAGGCCTCCGTCCCCACCCCTTATTTCTCAAAACCGTCTGATCAAAACTAAGAAAAAGCCATTTAGCCAAAAAAAGAATTAATACATAAATTTCATTTTAATAATTTATGTGCGGAGAGCCAAAATCAAACATGCATTAATTCAAAACATTCAGGAATTAAATAAAAAACTAGTTTTTTTTAACTGAAAGTAAGGAGCGACACTAAAACTTAAAATGAACAGATATTACTCCGTATATGAATATGGTTCTCCCCTCCGCAATCCCTCGCTCTTTACGCTAAAGCAGTTTTTTTTCTTTGTAATGATTAAAATGAGTATATACAACTCATGCTTGATTCTTTTATGTTCTTACTTCAGTTGTTTTTTGGGACGGGAGGGAAAAGGAATCAATTTTGAAACATTATCCTAAATTGTCAGTATTGCCAGATTAGGTAATGGTTCGAATCTGGGACTCTTATTTCCTAACACGTATGTCTGTTTTCTGCGGCTTCAAAAAAAAAGTCTGAAGTAGTGATTATTCGTTACAAAAACGTCATTTCATGTCATTTAGGAAGGAGGGGGGGGTCAAGAGTCATCAACTTTCATAGGAGGGCAAAACTGACAAAAACCCAGGTTTAGGTATTTCTCCACCATTTTGGCTTATGTTCTACGTGTTTTCGAATAGTTGTAAAGGATCATTTTTCACATGACCCACAGAATTTTCCCTATTTCCCCAGTAATGTAGTCAACAGAATACAAATCAAATTAAGGAGCGAATGACCACAAGAATTTCCCAGTAAATTACACACCAAGTTTGAATTGTCACAAACTATTAGTTAAGACAGTAATTTAAGAAATTACACGAGAATTGCGGTTTATATTCATACGTTCAACTTCCCATCTGTTACCGGGGGTTGGACCAAAAAGGATTCACTATGACTATTTCCTGGCAAGAGCACGCGACGGTTGTGTTCGCTCCTTCGCAGATGGTTGGCGAGACTATCCATCCGTAACGTTGCACTTGCTACTTGGGGAGCACCATGCTGGGGGTGGAACTCCCATTCTTGATTGCTTTGGTTAATTACGCTGTCGAAACCAGGGCTCACTTTAGAGGAAAGAACAAGTGCAAAAGTCAAGCATAAGGAATATAATGCTGATACTCTAATATACCATACAGAAATGTCTGTGAATGACAGGGAAGGGGGACAGCTCTCTCAAAAATTGTCTGTAAATCTATTATAAAAAGGGAATTGGTGCCTAATATACATTTTCTACAGGTTTCTAGCAACCTACAAGATCCTGTTATCATTCCCTCCCTTCCATTTAATGCTCAGGGTTGTGTGTACTTTCTAGTGATCTGAATTCTGTAAAGTGATGGTGCTTTTTAATTAAACGGAACAAACTCAAGCTTTACGCTCTGTAAAATCCGACAAAACTGGTTTCTTTCTGTATTTCAGTGTGTTCGTGGTGATAATCAGGTTAGCGTGAGAGAGAAAAACTACAATGTAGATTTAATTGAATATTTTAGTCGGTATTTTGGTCAGGTTAGAAACCATTTAACACAATGCGTTCTGGGGGGCCTGCTTTCCATAAGTCTCTGTTGTAGTTTCCATAATTTTGTTACTTAAGTATTATATTTTCATCATATTCAGGTATAATAAATTATGATTAACCTAACTTCAATTCTTGGGGCTGTTCTGTATAATTAACAGGGACTAACGTGATTTTCTGTAACCAAACCTTCTAACTTTAGGAGGCTTTTCGTCGCAAAACTCGTTGTTCATAAATTAAAAAAAATCATATATTTTTCATTATATTTTTTTACAGCATAACAAAGCTATGGCTAGACGAGTAACCAGTCGTGTTTGATTAATCAATGTAACCCAACTAATGCCTCGATAATTACTACACTCACTCTTATCACCTTTCTTATACAATGGTACTAAGGTTTTCCTGAAATCGTTAGGGACTTCCCCTTTTTCAAAAATTATATTCATTATCCTCAGTAACTTATTTCTAACCTCTGAGGCACCGTATTTGAGAAAATCATTAACCACACTATCAGCACCTGGGGCCTTATCATTTTTTATCCTTTTAGTATTATCGCTAACTCTTCTTCACAAAAAAATTCCTTCACGTCCAAGGTATCACAAACTTTTTCGTTTTCCTCTATATATTTTCCTGCAAATGTATGTCAGTTTAGCACATGCTCAAAATGTTCCGCCCATCTCTCTTTAACTCTTTCCTTATCACTAATTGTGGGCCCGTTCCTATCTTTAACTGGACAAGTCCAGATTGACTACTCCCTCTCAATTGATTAATATGCCAGTACAATATTTTACTATTGTGCCGTCTAGCTCCATCTTTTAGATCCTCGTCAATTTCATCCAAGGCTTCCACTTCACGCCTCCTTAGTTCATAATTTAATGCTTTCTCCGCTTTCTTTACATTCCTTTTGTTTTCATGTGATCTATCACTCAAAATATATTCCACAGCATTACAGGTAGTACAATAAGCACGTATTATATTTAAATTAAGTGAATTAGCTAAACAAAAAGAAATGAACCCTCATTGAGGAACGCTCTTCTAGTGTACTAGAGTAATTAGAGTTCTAATTAACAGAGCTAACTGGAACTCTTGTGCATAGAATGCGTATATGAAACTCTCTGTCTTGGATTTTATCTGTTGTACTTAATTCCCCTGTTTTATAATTGAACTTCGTATCTAACATTTAAGTGGAATATTCACAGATAATTGTTTTATTTTCACAACAGTTATTTCAAAGTACGGGTATTCGCAGTAAATTCTAATTGGGGCCATTTTTTGGAGCATTTAAAACACTCCCCCCTTTATCCCTTTTGAAGTGAAGTTTCGAAAATATTTGCGGGTTGGTATTCTGTAGGGCACTGCACATGTCAATTTCTCCCAAATAATTTGTTTTGTTGGATGAACATTCTCCTTGTAAAGTTTATTATTCCGTTTTGTAATTAGGCTCTGTAGGCTATATGGTAAATATTTTAAATCGTAATTAGAGTATTTTCACGAAATTAGGAGGATTTCATCATACAAACCAATTAGTAGCATTTCTTAGGAGATATCCTTCGACAATGAAACACCCCCTTTGCGCTAATGAGGTGAGAAGTCATACCTCTTTACAAGTCTTGAAATCTTTGCTCGTTTAAAAGGTTTTATAAACAAATTACACGCTCTTAACATCGCAAATCATTCTCAAGTATGTTATAGTGTTTATTTATCGGTTAAATTTTAGATGTAGAATGTTTGCAATGTCGAGTGAAAGAAAGTTTATTCTTATTTCTTATTTGCAAAACCACAATGAAAGTAATTGTGTTTAAATTGAAGCATACGGGTTTTAATTGAAGTTTCAATGTTATTTTTACCCAGTATACTACAACTCTTACTAATAACATCTCACTGTAGCATCAAACCGCCTCAAGCCAATACAGCTTGGCATGCACCTCCTTCACCCTAACCTCTTCAAGACTCCCCTCTTTAGACTCTACCAAGAAGCTCAAATTTATGTTACATCCTTTTTGCAACCTCTTTCAGCCCCATTTGGAAACGACCTTCTTTTCTTTTGACCTTTAATTTGAGGCAAAAAGGACAATAGGAAAATCTTTGGGGTCATCCTTCATCCACAAAACGTGTTCTGGTCATCTCAACATTCCTGTTTCTAGCACCAGAAAGTGGATAGAACCACATTTTACTTACAGCTTACTGTTTGAAATATGGTCAGTCAAATGGGTACCCAACACTATTCCAAGACAATTCCTCTGGGAAACGTCCAATAAATCCTCCTCTGCGTTCCCAAGCGCCCACATTTCAGATACATACTTAAGCTGTGTTATAGCTGTAGCTTCCAGTATCCTGTTCTTGAGTTGCAGACTTTTCTTTCTATTCTTTAATTTTTCATTTCAAAATATTTATTAAATCTTCTCTGCATCCAATATGTTTACTAATAATTAATTAAAAAAAAGTTTTCACACAAAACAAGTTTTTCGAAGAAAGTAAAGAGCGTCATTAAGACAAAAATGAGCAGAAAATAAGTCAAATAATCTTCCAAGCGTAAAACTGACACGAATCACCATCTATAAACAAATGAAACAAATAGCCAGGTCAAACTGAAAACGAGCTAAATTTAACATGAGTAGGTGGGACAACCCCCATGCCTTCTTAAGACAATAGCATAATTTGTAGTCTGCCAAAAAAAAAAAAAAAAAAAAAAAAAAACAAATAACCGTGGATTGTCAGTTTAAGATGCATATGTTGATATTTACTCCTTAAAGTTTTGATTATTTTTTGTTTCTGAAAGAAAAAAGCGAAAACATTTAAAATGTATTTTGTTTTCAATGTTTCCAATGCAAATTATGTTCGGGTTTTGAGAAAGAAACGTGCATTGCAAATGTTTAAGGGGCCGCCTAATCTTAAACTTCGGCAATTTTAATCATATTTAAAACAAAATTTTTGCTTTAGTGACAGATTTTTAATTTATCTGAGGTCTAGTTTGCCACCTGACTTCAAAATATGAAGAGGTTGCCCGCAAGAAATCACCTTCTTCGACACTTTGTCCTAAATCATTTTCTTCGGCCTTTCAGATGAGGTACGTCAGAGCTTCCTGTTGAAGCCAAAGTACCAGTGGTTAAAATTGGCGCGGTCAAATAGAAAATTACTTCTCCGGTAGTTGCAAAAAGACATTTAGTGTCCGTTTTTATGCCCATGCCAAAGAAATTAACTTATCCAAGGACCTTAAGGTCTCCATTTAACTTAGATCATAGGAATCTTCAAACATTTAGTTGAACAATTTTAGCGAACGTCTTAATCGTCGCTAGTTTTCAAGAGGGCCACCCAAGTTTTTGTGGTCATTGTAAATGCAAATGAAGTAAATTAAGTCATATTTTCTTAGGTGAGCTGTTTCTGCTACCGTGAGAAAAGGCAACCCAAAATGAATTGGTATTAATTGCCCGTGCATGGGTTACTATTGGTATAAGTCGGGATTTTGCTAAGTCACAATAATCACTAAAATTATAGGAATTCTTGAAAAGAATCAACTCGGCGGAACCTCAAACAAAGTTGATACAAACAATTCAAAAAGGCTTATTCAAAGGTGAATAACTAAATGAGGGTATCAAAAATTAAAGGGTTTTGCTGGATTTTACATTGCAGATTTCATCCAGGGTTGCTAGCAGTAAACATGTCGTGCCCAAAACAAAGAGGACATGTCAATTGTGTACATGTCAAAGGCTTTACTATTTTAAGAGTAAGTAAAAATCATACTTCTAAGCTTTGATCAAAAAAGCAGACTTTTTTTCATCTGATTTAAAACAGAAAATCTCTGCATCCTCCTGTCCCCCTGCATCTCAATTTTGAGACAGAATTATTTCAAATAGTCTATGACCAAAATTTACAAAAAAAAAATAAAAAAATCGCAGGCTAGTCCCCCCATACCCCTCCGGGGTTATTTCTCGGAAGGAATTTTCAGGAAATAGGAGGTGGATTTTCCCGGTATTTTTTGAAAAACGATAAGAACTTTATTAAAATAGTAAGTGTTTTACCTGAAAGTGAAGAGGAACCCTAGAATTTAAAACGAACCAAAATTATTCAGTATATTAAGGGGGCTGCCTTCTCCTTAATACAGTACTCTTTACGCCAAAGTTAGACTTTTGCCTCCATTCTTAAAGAGCAACTTCTAAAACACAAAGACGGTTTAACTAGAATGAAGAACTTTTTTGAAAGCTCTTAAAAACTTTACCGTGATGAGAGGGGTCTTGAGGAAGAGGCAGATCCCCCCAAATATACGGAATAATTCGGTTTGTTTTAAGTTCTAATGTTTCTCCTTACATTCAGTTGAAAAAAAACTTGTCTCTCTCAAACTTAATAATTTTAAGAGTTTTTTTTTTATCTATGCTATGTGAATTTGGCTTATCGGCTACAGGGCTATTATCTGGGCAAATTCATTCTTACTTTTGTTCATGAAGAAAAGAATTTGGTAATTCATATTCATTTTATCGCCGAATTCAAAAAAGAAAAGCCGAAACAGAAACGAAGACAGAAAGTTACTCCGGGGAAACGGGTATGAAGGGGGGAGATACAAAATCTACAAAGCACTTAAACCATACGAAACAAGTAGATTATGGGGAAAATCATAGAAATTTCGAAAGTTTGGGGCTTAGGGTACGGCCCCGAAGACTCTTCCTTGCCTAAGATCCATAACTCAGCATTAAAACGTTAAGTTTTTGTTTACCTTAAAGATTAAATCAATAATATTTTGCCGCAGCAATTGTTCACACAGTTCAACAGAAGTTCAGTAAATAAAATAAGTCATACATAATAAGGAAAACTGAAACCCATAAAAGAAAACTATAACAATTTTGAGAAGCTGCATAGAAATAATGTAGGAGCCGAGCACGAATTTTAAATCCGTTGTGCTTCATGAATTCTTCTACTTTCTTTTGGAAAATACATACCAATAAGCCAGGGGTGAAATTTCGGGTGGATGAGCAAAACATCGAAAAAAGTTAATCAAAACTTAAAGTGTGCGCTTCAAGCTTCACCATTCCTCCTGCGTAGCTGAAAACATTAGTCACTGAAACGTACTTCACGAATGCTGAATATGAAGACTATATTTACTTCTATTTTCGTCGTGTTTGTGAATGTTGAAGCGGTTGTCAAAATTCAAGCACGTACTTTTCGGCAAGGGATGTCCCACTTTTCAAGTAATTTCCTCTTTTGCGGTTTTCTAAATCTTACACCCGTTCCCTCGCAAACCAGGAATTGAGGACATCTACTGGCACTTATGCATTATACCAAATATGTTCAAGAATTGAAGTTAGGTTAATCATAATGAAATATACCAAAACATGATGAAAATATAATACTTTAGTTTATATAATAACATAATAAACTCCCTCCGCAAATGTTTGATACGTAAAAGCGTGACAAAATGGATATAAGAAAATTTTATGCATTTTTAGAGGTTTTTTGTGCAAATCCTCCCCCCACCCTGAAAAAATTGTCGTATAAAACATCACCCGAACAAAAATCTCGGGCACGTCCCTTGCTTGGTATTATATATAACTACCCATCTACTATGTCTTTCTTAATTTTTGAAAACTACTGACCGTCAAAACTATGCCCAAGTTTTTTTGGGGGAAGTCGGAGAATTTTGGGGATTTTCATTCAAATGTAGGGATAATAGAAGCATTAGTTGTTGAATGTAGTTCAGAAGCTTGATAGTTTTGAAAAGGCAAGGAAATTAATACCGCCTATAGCATACTAATATTATTTCTAAGGTTTATCTTTTTATTCTTCCAAACTAATTTCAACTGCAAAAGCAGGATTTTTTTCTTTGTAAAATGCAGTCCAATTTTCTTATTAATAATGTTGTTTAGGTAAGTCTAATCATCCATTGAGTCAATAATGTAGGTAACTAAAATGACCTCTTCATCATCATTCATTCCTTAGAGACTTAGTCTTCTTAATAACCATTGTCAAAGCACTAGTTCTTGAAAAAAATCTAGTCAATGGTAACTCAAACGAATGAATGTACAAAACAAGAACTATCTTTAAAATTGAAGCCAGTTTAAAAAAAGAATATTTAGCGATTATCAAATTAAGCCCTTGAATTTAGCACGCGTTTATTTTGTAAACACCTTTCAGAAGTATGCTGGTGTACTCAAGATACCATCACAGAATGTGGCACGTGGGCCATTAAAGACAGACATTTCATCAGTATGACACTTATTGTCAAAGTATGGTAAAGATTGTCATTACTGTTGAATATCTGATCAGACGATTACGATTTTAATTGGAAATACGACACTACATCCCTCTCGTAAGAAAATCCCCTAGTCACTAAAGCTGTGGCGAAACTCCTGTCATATACTGTCAGTATTATAAAGAGAATGGTCGATGTACATGGCGACTTCAATGAAATGTTTAGTGTTGACTGAAATGCTGATAAGAGATCGCATTCTTCAGAGTTGACTGCTTATACCGGCATTCTTGTAACTCGTCTTAAGAAAATGAAAATCAATACTTTAAGGGGTAAAAGAAAACCCCAAAATCCCAAGGAATATTTATTTATCTTATAATTCTAATTATAAACTTCTGTTGGATGTTTCAAATTTTCAGGAAAGAATTTTGAATTGAAGGTAAAAAGTACAAATGTAAAATAAAAAATACTGCCGACAAAACAAATGGTGATATTCAAAGGAAACAATTAAGACTATTTAGCTGTAGAAATATTTTTATCTTCCTAAAATTTTAATTAGAAATTAAGAAAAATTATTTGTTAAATTGTATAAAGCTGAATTTTGCTGAACAAAAGGATTTGCCAGGGAGCAAAAAAGAACTACAATTTGTAGAACAGGCTAATGCTGAAAATTGTACATTTCACCGACTTTAACACATGATTAAGTCAACTTTAAGTCAGGAATGAAGTTTATCGGACAACATCTAAATATTATAAATAAAGCAACAAAAAATCTTTTGTTATCAATGTTTTGTAACATTTTTGCCTAAAAATGTCTGACATTAAAAAAAAAAAAAAATCTGTTTTGTACAAAAGAGATGTCAGATTATTTTTTATGGCTTCACTACTTTAAAATCCTGCAGAAATATCAATTAATTTGAATGATGCTACAACTTTACTTTGTCCTGAAGACAATTGTCCTATTATCTTACTTACGTGATCATAAAGATTTAATTAATATTTATAGGTTAAAAAGAACATAAATTTTCTGTTTGTGAAAACGTTTCTAAATTTCTTCTACACGTTTTAAAATGGCTTTTTACATATTCGTTTTTCTACATCCTCTGCCACCAGTTAAGTTTTATGTTTAGTATCTGTTTTTATCGCCTGTTTCTGTTTGTGAAAACGTTTCTTAATTTTATTCTACACGTTTTAACATGGCTTTTTACAAATGCGTTTTTCTACATCCACTCTGACTTCACTGCCACCAATTCAGTTTTATGTTTAGTCTCTTTTTTATCGCCAAAGGGGGTTGCATTGGGGATAAATAGCTTAGCCGAGGAATAACGTTATGAAAAGTTTGAATGGGGAATTATCTGATGAGAAATTGTAGGTATTTTGTGTGTACTTACGATTTTAGTAGGAGGGCATGCATGACTTCTAGGAGTTTGTGCTGGTGTAGCTAAATAATCTTCAATAATTTAAGTCATAAGTTGTGTAGACTGACCTAAAAGGGTTACGGCTATTCGCACATAAATGTGAACTTCGGTTTAATATTAAGAAAACGGCATATATACCTTTTAAGTCTCCATTTCCCCTGGAAATAATGGCGCTTAGGTAAGTTAAGCTATCCACCTCGTCAATTTTTCTGTTACTAAGCGTAACCTCTTTCTCTTTTCCGTAACCTTTTATGTGTTGTTTTGAGGTTTTATACTTATATTGTAGTGTTGCGTTGTTTATTTTTATGCTGGTTTCGGTAAATGGTTTCATGCTCCACACTCAATTATTTATTTATTTATTTTTGTTTTAGCATATCCTCGCAAGCTCCGCTATTGTTGTGTTATAATATGAAAAATGATTATTTTCAATAAAATTGTTCTACTACTACTACTACTACCCCTCATTTATTCTTAGTTGTGATAAACTTAATATTTTTAAATTAAGTTCAAAACCTGTTCTTTCACTCTGAACCCACATAGCCTATGAAAATTAGGTCACTTTGCTAAGAATTGTCATCTGATGCAGTAAAATCACCTAAATAACATAAGTGTATGAAGTTTGCCCCCCCCCCATTCAATACGAAGCTCTCCAACAGCGTATGCTGTGCTCTTTGTGGCAAAATCCATCAAATTAATTTATATAAACGGTTTAAGACACAATTTTACTATAAACTTTCAATTCCAAAAGAAACAAACTAATAACCCTAGGTCTTACTTTAACCGCAGCACTATTCTCGGCCTTAGAATTAATCGGCTTAAGGTACTTATCTAGTGTGCCCAAGGCTATATCTAGGGCTGTATTTTAAACCTCCGCTGCAGATTTTTTTTCCGGTTTAGGGTACTAACCTAGAGTGACCAGGGCAGCATCTTGGGGGGTTAGAGGTTTGAACCCTCTCCCATTTCGAAATTGTTAGTCTTGGGCAAAGACAGGCTGCTGTCTTGGATTTGACATACAGAAATAGTAATCTTAATAAAGAATATCCGCCTGCTAAATTCCATCCATAATCTATAAAACTCAAAGTATTCTGATCTATAAGCAACTAGGGATTTGCTAATTTAGACACTTCCTTATCATAAATCTAAGTGGGTAAATTTGTTCAACGCATCCTCTTTATTTCCTAAGACCATAGTATTCTTCTTTTAAATCTTTACCTTATCAACCTCTTATTGCAATAAGCATCGTTATGCAAAGCACTTTGCCTTCTGCTTAAACTAAGCTAATGCCTCTGTAATTTGGGCATTTACTCTTACCCTCCTTTTTGTGAAGGGCTATTTTTAACTTAAAAAAAAACCCTAGGCACTTCCCCTTTATCATGCTTGTAATTTTCAGTTTGTTGTCTCTAACTTCGTAGACAACATAATTTAAAATCTCATTACGCTAAAGTTTGACTCTTTCTCTGAACTCTACTTTTTAAAACAGTTAAAAACGTTAGCGTAAAGAGCGGGGCGTTGATGAGGAAGCACTACCTTTCATATACGAAGTAATTTCTGTTCGTTTTAAGTTCTGAACGTTTTTGAATCAATGTATGTTTTGATTTTGGCTCTCCGCAGATGAATAATTAAAACGAAATTTGCATATTTATTTTTTTGGCAAAATGGCTTTCTCATAGTTTTGATCGAATGATTTTGAGAAAAAAGGAGTGGGAGAGGAGGCCTAGTTGCCCTCTAAGTTTTAGGTTACTTAGAAAGGCAATTAGAACTTTTAATTTTTTACGAATGTTTTTATTGGCAAAAAGATATACGTAACTTATAAATTAGCGTAACGAACTTCTGTATTCTCATGTTTTTATTACGTATATGAGGGGGCTCACCCCCTCGTCAGTACCTTTCTCTTTACATTAAAGCTTAAATTTTGCCCTAATTTCTTAAGAATGACCCCTGAATCACAAAAGCCATAGAATAAATAGTCGAAATTACTAAAAATACTTTAGCGTAAAGAGCGAGGTATTAGAAAGAGGTGAGCCCATCATATGCGTAATAATTTCTTTTCGTTTTAAGTTTTAATTCTGCTCCTTACTTTCAGTTGAAAAAAAACTTTTTCATATTTATTTTTTCCTTTTTTTGAAACAATGCTAGAAAATCCTGCGCTCCCTTCATGGAAATTTTATTCCCCCATAAAAATTTCTAGATGGAAAGTTCCCCCAAAAAATCCCCCTCTTCTCAACCCTCCCCCTCCCAACCAAAAAATCCCCCTGAAAACGTCTGTACACTAAAAATAACCATTACTATATGTAAGCACTGGTCCAAGTTTGTAACTTGTAGCCCCTCCTACGGGGACTGCAGGGGAGTAAGTGGTCCCCAAATACGTAGTTATAAGGTTTCTTGACTACGCTGAATAAAATGGCTATCTCAGAATTTTGATCTGGTGACTTTGGGAAAATAATTAGCGTGGTAGGGGGCCTAAGTGCCCTCCAATTTTTTGGTCACTTAAAAATGGCACTAGAACTTTTCATTTTCGTTAGAATGAGCCTTCTTGCAAGATTCTAGGACCACTGGGTCGATAGGATCAACCCTGGGAAAAAACCAAAAAAAAACCCAAAAAAACAAACAAACAAATAAACACGCATCCGTGATCTGCCTTCTGGCAAAAAATACAAAATTCCACATTTTTGTAGATAGGAGCTTGAAATTTCTACAACAGTTCTCTGATACGCTGAATCTGATGGTGTGATTTTCGTTAAGATTCTATGACTTTTAGGGGTTGTTTCCCCCTATTTTCTAAAGCTCGTAACTTTTGACGGGTAAGACTAAACTTGATGAAACTTATATGTTTAAAATCAGCATTAAAATGCGATTCTTTTGATGCAGCTATTGGTATCAAAATCCCATTCTTTAGAAAAAAAATTATTAAAAAATTTAAAAAGGAAAAAAACATAAATTTTTAAATATATAAGGAAGGCTTCCCCCTCCTCAACTCCGCCGAATTAGAATATACAATTTTTTAAAGCACCATAAAAACTTATCCGTAAAGACTGATCCCTAAAATATGGAATAATTTCTGTTTCGATTCAGTTTTAGTGTCAGTTTTTACTTTAATATGAGAAAAAGTTGTTTAAGTTCATGCCCGCTGTTTAAAGCATACCCAAGGTTACCTTGAATGCAGAGAGGGCTACCTTCGGACTATTCCAGAGGGACCCTCTATTAGTGCGTGCATGTATTTCGATGAAATAGTCTCGAAATCACTTCGCGAAAACCTTCAGAGCAGAAAGAAGATTTAAGAGGCTTAAACTTAGGCATGCCAAGTACAAAATTAAACAGTTCGTGGTAACGAACTGTAGTAAGGAGCGACCCGGCTCAATAGTAACCGAAACTCTAAAAATCAGAAATTTGATACCAGTATAGACATTAAACGAATCGGGATTTTATGCTGATTTTAAATATATAAATTTCATCAAGTTTAATTTTACCAATGAAAAGTTAAGAGCCTAATAAAATTTGCCTTATTTTCGAAAAAAGGGGGAAATACCCCCTAAAAGTCATAGGATCTTAAAGAAAACGAACTGAAAAACGAACCGGAATTAAATTAAAAAATATGTTTTTTACCCGCAACATTAAAACATAAAACGAACCGAAATTATTACATATATGAGGTGGTTCGTCCCCTCCTCAATATCTCACTCTTTACACTAAAGTATTTTCAGTAATTTCAAAAGAGCTATTTATTTTAATTAAACAGCCTTTGTGAATCAGGGATAATTCTTAAAGAATTGGAACAAAATTCGAACCTTATTGTAAAGATCGGAGTATTGACGAGGGGGCGAACCCCCTCATATACATAATGAAAATATATGAATATAGAAGTTAGTCACGTAAGTTAATTTGTAAGTTACGTATATTTATTACTAATAAAAACGCTCATAAATAAAATCAAATGTTCTAGTTGTCTTTTTAAGTAACCAAAAAATAGGAGGGCAGCTAGGCCTTCAGGCAGCTAGGCAGCCCTTCCCTTTTTTCTCTAAATCGTCTGATCAACACTTTGAGAAGGCCATTAGCCAAAAAAATTAAAATTAATATGCAAATTCTGTTTCAATTATTCATGTATGGTGAGCCAAAATCAAAACCTCCATTAATTCAAACACGTTCAGAAATCAAATAAAAAAACAAGCTTTTTAAATTGAAAGTAACGAGTAACATTAAAACTTAAAGCGAACAGAGATTATTACGTATATGAAGGGGTTCGTCCCCTCCTCAATACCTCGCTCTTTTAGTAATTTTTTAGTAATTTTTGCTCTTTTAGTAATTTTAAAAGAGATATTTATTCTAACTAAACGGCTTTTGCGATTCTGGGGTCATTCTTAAAGAATTTGAACAAAATTCAAACTTTAGTCTAAAGAGCGAAGTATTTACGAGGGGAAGAAACCCCTCATATACGTAATAAACATTTACGAAAATAGAAGTTCGTTACGTAAGTTATTTTATAAGTTATGTATATTTATTACTAATAAAAACGTTCGTAAATAAAATTAAAAGTTCTAGTGGTCTTTTTCAGTAACAAAAAATGGAGGGCAACTAGGCCCTCTCCCCCACCCCTTTTTTTCAAAATTGTCCGATAAAAACTTTAGGAATGCTATTTAGCCAAAAAAAAAAATATTATGCAAATTTCGTTTTAATTATTCATGTAAGGTTAGCCAAAATCAAAACCTTCATTAATTCAAAATCGTTCAGAAATTAAATAAATAAAAAACATATTCTTTTTAACTGAAAGTAAGGAGCTACATTAAAACTTAAAACGAACAGAAATTATTCCGTATATGAAAGAGGCTGTTCCCTCCTCAACGCCGCGCTCTTTACGCTAAAGATTGACTTTGTTTCACAACTCTACTTTTTAAAACAACCAAAAATTTTAGAGTAAGGAACAGGGCATTGAGGAGGGGAAAGTCCATTTCATATGCGGAATAATATCTGTTCGTTTCAAGTTTTCAAACAGTTCGTGGTAACGAACTGTAGTAAGGAGCGATCCGGCTCAATAGTAACCAAAACTCTAAAAAATTGAATTTTGATATCAATAGCTATATCAAAAGAATCGCATTTTAATGCTGATTTTAAATATATAAGTTTCATCAAGTTTAGTCTTAGCCATCAAAAGTTACGAGCCTGAGAAAATTTGCCTTATTTAGGAAAATAGGGGGAAACACCCCCTAAAAGTCGTAGGATCTTAACGAAAATGACACCATCAGATTCAGCGTATCAGAGAACCCTACTGTAGAAGTTTTAAGCTCCTATCTACAAAAATGTGGAATTTTGCATTTTTTGCCAGAAGACAAATCACGGGTGCGTGTTTATTTGTTTTGTTTGTTTTTTTTTTTTTTTTTTTTTTTTTTTTTTTTTTTTTTTTTTTTTCCAGGGGTCATCGTATCGACCAAGTGGTCCTAGAATGTCGCAAGAGGGCTCATTCTAACGGAAATGAAAAGTTCTAGTGCCCTTTTTAAGTGACCAAAAAAATTGGAGGGCATCTAGGCCCCCTCCCACGCTCATATTTTTCCCAAAGTCAACGGATCAAAATTTTGAGATAGCCATTTTGTTTAGCATAGTCGAAAATCATAATAACTATGTTTTTGGGGATGACTTACTCCCCCACAGTCCCTGGGGGAGGGGTTGCAAGTTACAAACTTCAACCAGTGTTTACATATAATAATGGTTATTGGGAAGTGTACAGACGTTTCCAGGGGGATTGTTTTTGGTTTTGGGGGTAGGGTTGAGGGAGGGGGCTATGTGGGAGGATCTTTCCTTGGAGAAATATGCCATGGGAGAAAAAAAAATCAATGAAAAGGGCGCAGGACGAATCTGGTCACGTTAGAAAAAAACGTCAAATTAAGAGCTTAATATACAATGCTGGGTGTTCGGAGCCTCTCTATTATGGAGTATAATTTGAAAATAACACAACTATACGAGCGATAAAACATATATACCACAACCATAACTCAACTAACGAAAGAACTGCTAAGAGATAACACAACTATAAAGCGAAAACAGGTGAAAACTAACGGGAAAATAAACGAACTAAGAGGTGGAAGGGGCCCAGAGAAAAAATATAATCCTTTTTCAATTTTGAGCCTAACTTCTGCAAAGGAGTAATAATGTCAGAAGCCCCGAAATACCGAATTATTTTCTTTTCAAACAGTTCGTGGTAAGGAACTGTAGTAAGGGGCGACCCGGCTCAATAATAAACGAAACTCTAAAAAACGGATGCTAAAAGATACATCAAAAGAATCGAATTTTTACGCTGATTCTAAATGTATAAGTTTCAATTAATTTAGTCTTTGTCATCAAAAGTTACGAGCCTGAGAAAATTTGCCCTATTTTGGAAAAAAGGGGGAAACATCCCCTAAAAGTCATAGAATCTTAACGAAAATCACACTATCGCATTCAGTATATCAGAAAACTCTATAGCAAAAATTTCAAGCTCCTATCTAAAAAATGTGGAATTTTGTATTTTTTGCCAGAAGACAAATCATGGGTGCGTGTTTATTTGTTTGTTTGTTTTTTTTTGTTTTTTTTTCCCAGGGGTCATCTTATCGACCAACTGGTCCTAGAATGTTGCGAGAGGGCTCATTCTAACGGAAATGAAAAGTTCTAGTGCCCTTTTTAAGTGACCAAAAAAATTAGAGGGCGAATAGGCCCCCTCCCATGCTCATTTTTTTCCAAAAGTCAACAGATTAAAATTTTAAGATAGCCATTTTGTTCAGCATAGTCGAAAACCATAATAACTATGTCTTTGGGAATGACTTACTCCCCCACAATCCCTGAGGGAAAGGCTGCAAGTTACAAACTTTGACCAGTGTTTACATATAGTAATGGTTATTGGGAAGTGTACAGACGTTTTCATGGGAATTTTTTGGTTTGGGGGGTGGGGTTGATGGGAGAGGGCTTTGTGGGAGGATCTTTCCTTTGAGGAATATGTCATGGGGGAAGAAAAATTCAATGAAAAGGGCGCAGGATTTTCTAGCATTACTATAAAAAAAACAATGAAAAAATAAACATGAAAACGTTTTTTCAAATGAAAGTAAGGAATAGCATTGAAATTTAAAACGAACAGAGATTATTACGCATATGAGGGGTTCTAAAAATACTTTAGCATAAAGAGCGAGGTATTTAGGAGGAGATAAATACCTCGCTCTTTATGCTAAAATATTTTTAGTGATTTCAACTATTTATTCTACGGCCTTTTTGATTCAGGGGTCATTCTTAAAGAATTGGGACAAAACTTACGATTTAGTGTAAAGAGCGAGGTATTAACGAGGGTACAAACCCCCTCGTACACATAATAAAAATAGAAGAATATAAAAGTTTGTTACGTAAGTTAATTCTTAAGTTATGTATATTTTTTACTAATAAAAACGTTCGTTGAATATTAAAAGTTCTAGTAGCCTTTTTAAGTAACCGAAAAATTGGAGGGCAGCTAGGCCTCCTTCCCCACCCCTTATTTCTCAAAATCGTCTGATCAAAACTAAGAGAAAGCCATTTAGCCAAAAAAAAAAATTAATATACTAATTTCATTTCAATAATTTATGTGCGGAGAGCCAAAATCAAACATGCATTAATTCAAAAACGTTCAGAAATTAAATAAAAAAACTAGTTTTTCTAACTGAAAGTAAGGAGCGACATTAAAACTTAAAACGAACAGAAATTACTCCGTATATGAAATGGGTTGTCCCCTCCGCAGTCCGACGCTCTTTACGCTAAAGTTTTTAATTGCTTTAAAAAGTAGAATTGTGGCAAAGAGTCAAACTTTAGCGTAAAGAGCGAGGGACTGCGGAGGGGACAACCCATTTCATATACGGAGTAATTTCTGTTCGTTTTAAGTTTTAATGTCGCTCCTTACTTTCAGTTAAAAAAAACTAGTTTTTTTTTATTTAATAATAAGCTAAAGACGAAACTAATATAAAAAGTACAAAAGCCTTTCCATCATAAAAACAAATAGATCAATAGGGAAATTTTTTATATAAGACAGTGGAATGCAACCTTAAATGAATATTTTGACCCTATACCCATGGTCCGTCCTCAGCAAAACAACTTTAAAAGAAAAACGAAGAATACAAAAAATGTTTATAACATAAAGAATGTTTTGAGAAAATATTTTAGTTTTAAAAATTGTATTTTAATGTGAGTTCTTTTATATTCTTCGTTTTTCTTTTAAAGTTGTTTTGATGAGGACGGCCCTTGCATATGGGGTCGAAATATTCATTTAAAGTTGCATTCCACTGTCTTATATAAAAAAAAATTCCCTATTGTTCTGCTTGTTTTTTATGGTCTCACCAGTGAAGGCTAGGGACCAATAAATCCTGGGATTTTCATAATTCCAATACTTAGTAAGAAGAAGTCTGACCCAACTATTTGTTAGGACCAGGCTTGTTATCAGGAAAAAAGGAATGGTTTTCATTCTGAGGAAGAATGTCTGTTTACTTTTAGTAACAACCGAGTAACATAAAAACTTAGCAACAGATTTAATTAGTATCAGTTATAGCGGTAATACTAGTTATAACAATTACATCAGTTATGTTATATTAGTTTTAACAGTAACTTAGTTTTACTAGTTACTGAATAACTGTTACTGTGAAAACTGTTACTGAAAACGGCGTTTTCCACAATCCACATAATAATGGTTTTAAAGTAACTCTTCGGTTGAACCTTTCCTGGGAAAACTGGAAAATTCACAAATGAAAACATTATTGCAAATCGTTCACATAGAAAGAAATCATTTCTATGCTCCAATTCTTTTCTGCTTTTCTTGAAAATTAAGTATGATTGATTAAATGTATGCATTATCACGGTTTTGTTCAGTATATTCATCATCATCCATACCTGCTTGTCAATATTATTGCTATTTTGATCTCCCCCTTCTCTTGATTATGTCTGTGAAAATAGGTCTTAGCTCTGGAATTTTCTATTTCCACTCATGATAACCCGCGGAAGTTTTGTTTTGGAGGGAGGGGCAGTTTCGTAAAAGTTTATCCGAGGTGAAATTTTAAAGAGCGAACCTTTTTTTTGTACCGGAAAAGTGTAATTTTTTCTTTTCAAACGTTAGAATATTTTCCTCATCGGTACTTAAGTATTGTCCAAAACGCAATCAAGAAGTTTGCTTTGTTTAATCTGAGTAAGCCAGTTTCTCTCTCGCATTCGGTTATTATTAACGTTTTATTTCGTGAAATAAACTGCGATGCAGGTATATTTCAATTAGATACTTAATATATAGAGGTGGTTAGGTATTTAATATAATGCGTTTTGGGTGGCCTGCTTTCCACAATTCTTTTTTTAGTTTCCATAATTTTGTCACTAAAGTCTTATATTTTCATCATATTTGGTACATTTCATTATGATTAACCTAAATTCTCTTGTCGATTGTGTTCTGGATAATACGTAAATACTTCCAAATTTTTCTCTTTTTCTAAGGGGTACAAATGCCCAGTCTGCACACTCCCTTATGTCCATGCTGTTGCTAGATTTTTGCAATACGAGAAAAGTAAATCACGTTAGAAATAAAGTGATAAAAAAACAGATGACAACTAAGGATCAGTTCCGGTTGTAAAGGCAGCAATTGTCGCTTTGTACTAGTACGTCACCAAGTCTGTTCTCTCGTGCCGATATTTATGGAGGAAGTAGACAATTACCAAGTCATGATAGCTATCTATGGCACCGTCCTGTCTTTATTACTACGCATAACTCAGAGCCTTCGGAGTAGAACAGAGGCTCTTGATCAACATATTTATTTGTGTAGATCTTGCAATTAGATCATATTCAGCAATAAAAGTCAAATTCGGGCCTATACTGAAAAGATTTTTTCAAGAGTGAATTGGTTAGGGGTCAAGATAAAAACCGCAGACCTGAAATTTTGTCAAGAGTTTCAGGTTTGGGGGTATAAAGAGTTGCTTTCCAGCAGTAATCTTCAGAAAAGTATTTTAGAATATAACTAATACACCCAGGTAGTACTTAGAAGTGTTTCATTCACCGATTGCCTTTCGGATTGTTTTAACAAAAAATCTTGCAAAAATGCTGCTCTTCAAAGAAAATACAGATAAATGAGTGCTTGTGTTCAAGAGGCTTTTGGTAGCAAGTTTAAACGTTGTAACCTGTTATTTCTTGAATTAAATCATTATTTCCCGAAACAGTGAGAACAAAGTCAAGCTTAGGCCCAAATAACCGGATAGAGGCTGAGGGAGAACAGCCCCCTCCCTCACACATAGGATCATGTATGTGCGTTGTAAGTTCGACTTCTCTCTTAAAGTCCCTTGAAATACTTGAAATACTTTTTAATTTTTCAGTTCATTTTCAAGTTTATTCTAAATTAGGTGGGAGGGGGTTCACCCCACATCTTATTATCATTTCCTTATAATGGATTATTATCTATTATCCTTGCCCTTCGTACTTATCCAAAATGGCACGTACGCAGGGGGGAGGGAGGGCCTCTGGGACCGGGCCCCTCGAAATCTCATGAATTTTTTTTGTTTTCCCATAATTTTCTGATACCTCTCACGGAATAAGAGATTTTAAAGATTTGCCAAACAAATTCCTGCGTACGTGCGTGCATCCAAAGGTTCTCTCAGAAAAGATCTTGTAACACAACCTCTTCTGTTACTCAAAGAGGACACAGGAGATTAGAATTTTCCCCAAATGAGCTTCAAATCCATATTCACCTACCTCTGAGATAGGGCCTTTGACACTGTTTCAGGCTTTCAGACGTGTTAAATCTAATGGAGGAGCTTATTAAATAATCCAAACCCTTTTCTGGGGTGTTTCCAGCTTTGCATAAAATTTGGCAAATATTCTTATTGTAATAGCGTATATTTTATAGGTAAATTTAACATAACGAATATCATATCAAACAGTTCGTGGTAACGAACTGTAGAAAGGAGCAACCCGGCTCAGTAACCAAAACTAAAAAAATGGAATTTTTATACTAATAGCTACATGAAAATAATCACATTTTAATGCTGATTTTGAATATATAAGTTTCATCAAGTTTAGTCTTACTTATCAAAAGTTACGAGCCTGAGAAAATTTGCCTTATTTTAGAAAATAGGCGGAAACAACCCCTAAGAGTCATAGAATCTTAACGAAAATCACACCGTCAGATTCAGCGTATCAGAGAACCCTGTTGTAAAAGTTTCAAGTTCCTATCTACAAAAATGTGGAATTTTGTATTTTTTGCCAGAAGGCAGATCACGGATGCGTGTTTATTTATTTTTTTTTTTTCCCAGGGGTGATCGTATCGACTCAGATGTCCTAGAATCTTGCAAGAGGGCTCATTCTAACTGAAATGAAAAGCTCTAGTGCCCTTTTTAAGTGACCAAAAAAATCGGAGGGCACCTAGGACCCCTCCCACGCTAGTTATTTTCCCAAAGTCACCCGATCAAAATTCTGAGATATCCATTTTATTCAGCGTAGTCGAAAAACATTACAACTACTTCTTTAGGGACGACTTACTCCCCTACAGTCCCCGTGGGAGGGGCTACAAGTTACAAACTTTGACCAGTGCTTACATATAGTAATGGTTATTTGGAAGTGTACAGACGTTTTCAGGGGTATTTTTAGGTTTGGGGGGGGGGGGGGTGTTGAGAAGAGGGGGATATGTTGGGGGAACTGTTCTTGGAGGAATTTGTCGTGGGGAATAAAATTTTCATGAGGGGAGCACAGGATTTTCTAGAATTATTTAAAAAAAACAATGAAAAAATAAATATGAAAAAAGTTTTTTCAACTTAAAGTAAGGAGAGGCACTAAAAGTAAAACAAACAGAAATTATTACGCTAATGATGGGCTCACCTCCTCCTAATACCCCGCTCTTTACACTAAAGTATTTTTAGTAATGTCAACTATTTATTCTACGGCTTTTGTGATTTAGGGCTCATTCTTAAGAAATTGGGACAAAATTTAAGCTTTAATGTAAAGTGGGGGGTACTGAAGAGGGGGTTAACCCCCTCATATACGTAATAAAAACATGAGAATACAGAAATTCGTTACGTAAGCTAATTTGTAAGTTATGTACATCTTTTACTAATAAAAACATTCGTAAAAAATTAGAAGTTCTAGCTGCCCTTTTAAGTAACCAAAAAATCGGAGGGCAACTAGGCTTCCTCCCCTTTTTTCTCAAAATCGTTCAAAATCTTTCAAAAAGTGCGCTGTGGGTAACAAAGACTTAAGTATTTTTCGTCGAAAGAAGCGCGCAAAAATATTCGGACATTAATTCCACCTGAGATACAGTAAACATGCGAAAACAAACAGGCGTTGTTGGAAACTGGGAGGGGGGGGTTACAAATAAACCCCCCTTGCGTGTAAGTTTCTGTTTATGCTTACTTATTAGGCTAAGATATGACGGAAGTTATCTTAGCATCGATTCAGGCATTATCCGAAAAGTTACAAGAGATGGATTCGAAGCTGAATAGCGTGCAAGAGGTTCAAAACTCAGCAAGCGGGTTAATACAATATTCTTCAAATGAATTAAGAGTCGAAATGAGGATGATAAAATCGGTAATGTCTACTGTAAAAACTAGAGTCCAAAACACAAAGAAACTAAGTACACTCAAGGACTCTCGTATACGAATTCTCGAGAAGGAGTAATTTATAGGTTGCAGGAAACCAAAGCCGACATTTCTTTCAAATAAGAGTTAGTGCATTATCTTGCAAGAATGGTTCCCCAAATTAATATCCGGCCACACGATTTAAAGTATGTTTTCAGATTGCCATCAAAAATCGGGACCACGTCCTATACTTATTCGGATCTCAAATGCGTATCAAAGAAACATTTTTTTTTTTTGTGTAACGGGATAGTTTTTGGACAGGAACGAGTATTTGTGACTCTGGATTATTCACCTGAAGAAAGAGAGATTAGAAACAAATTAAAACCGATACATCAAGAGACACGCACCAAGAGTATGAAACCTAAGTGGAAGGGAATGAAGTTAATAGTTAATTAAACCACTTATGAGTACGATAGAGAAACTGGCACTGTACGGTCATATAATCGATGTACCCAAGTTGAAGCCGTAAACAACCCAGCGGAGGACACGAGCTCCCAAACACACAGGGAAAAAACAAGCAGTTTCTGATGTCAATCAGGAAACACAAGAATAAGATCCAATAGAGACTGTCGTGTCAGAATTTGGATCAGCTTTTGCGAGCCAGGGTGAAGTTAATGACAATCAGAACCCGAATAAACAAGATTTAAGCCTCAATAATAGTGTAGAACATCAGCCAAGTAAGGCAGCAAGAATGGAGAATGATAGAAACAGCGGTAAAAAACAGGAACTCACAGGCCATGAGAAACAGTTTGAACGTTTTTTGTTGGGTCATTGGAATATTCAATGTCTCACAAGTGAAAAATTGGAAAGGATTAAACAAACCAACGATTTTGACGTGTTGGGTGCTCCACGTTTGAAGTACCCGCGCATGGGATTTATTTTGATGGGGGATTATATCGCGTATATAGGTGATTTTTTAGAACAACGTGATACTTGTGATGGTTTTAATTTTACACATCCTTCAATTCGAGAATAAGAAAGTTTGGAGAAATTAAGGGGAAGGCATACAAAGGACAAGGGAAGGAGAAAGAACACTAGGGGAAGTAAGCTTTTAAATTTTTATGGGGAGTACGTTTTGACTATGGTTAGTGGGAGGGTTTGAAAGGATAAGGGGATAAAAGGGCTTACATGTTTGTCGGGTAAGAAACCAAGTTTAATTGACTATATTTTAGCAGATGGTTGTCTTTTGTCGTGTTGTGCGGATTTTTAGGTTCTGGAATTTGTTGACTCCGACGTTTTGCCATTGCTGTTAGAGATCAGAGCGAAGGATTGCCGACGGAAAAATAAGGCTATAGAAAAGGTCTCGAAAAAAGTGTACTTGATTTAAGAAAAAATATAACATTAGAGAGAGTAGTAGATATTTATGAGGAAGACTTATTTAAGGTTAATGTAGAAAACGAAAATTTAGAGAAAGAGATGGAAAAGATTATTGAGTTAGTTGAATTAGGCGAAGTAAGTGAAGCAGTATCCGATTCAGGAGAATTGCTGAGGGAGATATACGAACTGCGAAAAGAGAAGAAATTGAAGAATTTTTTTTTATTTCGAGTGTGAGGGTCTTGGACACATTGTACAAGAGAGCCTGAGGAAAGTGCGTTCATCCCAACTGCAAGGAATAGAGAATAAATTAATAATTTACAGAGAGAATAGAAAGTAGTATGAACATTGACGATAAGAGAGAAAAAACAATGCGAAGCATCGAAAAAAGAAAAAGAAATTATTAAACAATTCAGGGAAAAGGATACACATCAATTCTGGAAAACTGTACATAAGTCCCTGAAGGAAGAGGCGCACAAGACATGTTCTTTGGAACTTCAACAGTGGGAACAATACCTCAGGACACAATCAGTAAATGGAAACTGAATGGAAAAATATCTCTAAAACATTTTACCAGAAATTGTACCTTCTGGCCTGACAGAAGGAGATACGAAATTGATAGAACCAATTTCGGAACAGGAGATATAGGAGGCTATAAAATCAGCTAAAGAAAGAGCTACAGGTCGAGAAGGAATTTTACTACGAATATGGAAAAGGCAAAAGGAGTTAGCATACCAGGTTTAACTGTCGTCTTCAGCCACATATTTTTATTGTGAAGCTGACCAATAGAACGGACAACATCTATAGCTGTACCATTAAGCTATATAAAAAGGAAACAACAAAGAATTCTCGAATTACTGACTGATCCAGATTTCTCCCATAGTTAGTAATATTTTTTGTGAGATAGTACATAGTCGGCTAAGAAAATGGCTAGAGGAATTAGGGAAATTAATAGAGGAGCAGGGAGGGCTTAGGAAAGAAGAGAGTACAATAGAACATACTTTCATTTTAAATCATGAAAAAATGGAGTAGGATATACGCAGCGTTCTTGGACGTACGAGGGTTTTTGATGATGTGATAAGAGCTATGGTAGTTAAGCGACTTTTGGAGATAGGACTGCCTGTAAGTTTTGCTAGATTAATTGTAGGAAAATATAGTTCAGTTAGGCCTGGTTGTTAGAATACTAGGTAAGGTGTCCGGGAGAATTTTGACGCGAATAGTTTTAAAACAGGGATGCCCACCGTCACTGATTTTTTTCAACGTGTATATAAATAATACAGATGATTTCTTCAAGGAGAAAAGCGCTCCAGAAGTACTGATAAGTGTTTCGAAAATACGCATTCTTTTTTTTGCTGATGATATTGCTCTCAAGCACAATCGGCAAAAGATATGCAAAAATTATATCATAACGGAGGAATATTTGGATATGAAAGGAATAGAATTAGATAAGAAGAAAACGGTAATTGTGGTTTTTAGGAAAGGTGAAAAATTAAGGATAGAAGATGAATCTAGATTTAAAGGTGATTTTAGTGAGATTAAATAAGAATTGTGTATTTAGGGGTTAAGTTTTTTTTTGGAATGGTAAGTATGCACGGAAGGTTAAACATAAAGAACAAAAGGGAAATATGTCTATAAATTTAATTTTAAAAATTGAAGGTGGAAAGTTTAAGGATTAAGCAATGTATAAATATTTTTATTATGTCTAAACACCTCCTGGTTATGCATTTCGGGTATGAGCTGTGGGGTTTTAGAGAAAGTGAGGAATTGGAGAGGATGCAAAGGAATTATTTTAAGACGAGTTTTTCAGTCGCATAAATCCACTAACAGAGTTTTACTGAAGGGGATTTGGGACTAAGTAGGTCAAGAAAAGGTAGGCTAATAAGAATGGCGAAGTTTCGGAAAAAAATTGTAAGAAGTAAAAACAGGCTAGTGAAATAAGCGTATTTTAGGTTGTTTTAGGATAAGAGAAAGGTAGGGTGGCCACAGGAAATTAAGAAAATTTGATGAAGTAGGATATTCGAATTCTTGGAATGACGGTAAAAGATCGAATTTGAATACAGGAGTTGATAAGGTAAAAGAAAGGTTACAAGAGCAAGACATACAGATTTGACAGGCTCAGGAGGATGCCTCGGGATCTCTGAGTCTGTGTAGTACGGTGAAAGACACGTGGAGGGAAGAATTTCATTTTAAGTTGGGGTAGAAAGGGGAAGAAATTGAATGGATTTTGAATTTAAGGGGTGGGTCAATTGATATTGGGGAGAGAGAGAAAAATTAGGGTTCATAGTGTTAACCCAGGCCCTTGTCTGATGTGTGGGGAAGATGAAGAATATATTTTTCATCTTTTGGGGAATTGTGAAGAATTGGCCGATCTGAGCAAGGAGTGTTTTTCATTAGTGTTGGCAGATAGAAAGTGGGTGGAAGGGATGTCGAATCAGGAGTTAAAATGACACTAAAAAGTCCGGCTGAGCATGTTTGTAAAAGGCCTGATACATCGTGAAAGATGTATCTCTTTATAAATAATTACTTGAAGATTCATAAATAAATAAGGTTTTCTTTTGATTTGTTTGCGTTTTTGTTAATTTTGTTATATTTATGTTCTGTTTTTTTTCCTATGGCTCGGCGGCTTTTTTGTGAAACACACACACACATATATATATATATATATATATATATATATATATATATATATATATAAGAATTTTGGTCTCCATCAACAAATGTCACTATTCACACACCAATCCAGGGACGCACAAGGAGAAGTAGCTTTGGGGCCAAGACCTTGCCCTGAAATCCTAAAATTTCTCAATTTTTTCGAATTTCTGAAAGGTTCTTATTCAAATTCCTCCCAAAAATTATTACACTCTCGAAGAAAGATCCCACATACGTGCCTATGCCATTCTTTATCATGATCGATTCAAAATGGTCATTCTATACATGTGCAAAGACGAATTTTACAAGATTGTTCTCATTGGTCGCAGTATCATGACACACTGCGGTCTACTAAGGTCGTCATACTACATTATGTTCTATTATGTTTATCGCTATTAAATTCTTTGAAAGTGGAAAAATCCCCAAAAATAGTGGCGCCAGCCTACTGATACTTCATTGCCAAAAATAAGACTTTATATGACAACCTTTGCCCAAAAGTCCTCGAAAATGTATATGGACAATGTCATAGAGGATAATCGCTAGAGTTTTCCCAAGACGAAGTAATTATTCTCTTGTGGGTTTTAGTCGGCCAACCGCAAAGGGTAAAGTTTATCATTTTTTATGGATAATTAGCAATACCAATCTATGTAGTTTAGGCAACTATTATACCAGGTAAGTACACTAAATTCTCAGAATTTCTATAACGTTCTGTACAAAACAAATAAATAAAAAAACTTTGGTGTGTTTGGGGTAGGGTCAATGGGTACAAGCATGTCAGGATGTCATTTAGACGTATCTCATTATGGACAGACATAATGGCATTGCTAAGGGGTGGTGCGGTGTGCAAAAACTGGCAATTCTTCCGAAAAAGCTAAATTAAGATAAGGAAAAGTGAAAACAAAAAGTGTAACAAAGACCAAGTGCAACTAATCAGGGAGCGAATCTAACAACGACAATAATGCATACAGCTTTGTTAATACGAATTCACTCATAGAGGGCCATTCTTACAGCTGCGAACGATTCTGACACAAAGGATCACTAATGACAAAAAATACACGGAAAAATCACCTGCAAAAAAAATCTAACTAAAACCTTTTGCCGTGTATTTGGTAATTGTAAAGTATGAGTTTCTTTGACAACTAAAAATCCATGACAGGATAAAAAAGCAGCTTTAATATCTGTGGTATCGAATTTTAAAACCGTAAGAGCCAGTATATTCACTTAACTTTCTACTAAATTTCTTTGTTCTATTTAACTTTTAAACAATAGCTCACGTCTTTATAGCAATCTGCTTTGTATTGTGTTTATATCAATGATAAATACTTACGTGGAACAAAGTGTGTGACCCCAGCATGGGCATCATTAATGCTCATACAGAACACTGATTTTTTAGCTACAAATTGGAAAAGAAAAACATGTTTTCAAAGAGTTGGTGGTAACAAACTGTAGTAAGGAGCGACCCGGCTCAATAGTAAACGAATCTCTAAAAAACGGAATTTTCATACTAATAGATACATAAAAAGAATCAGATTTTTATGCTGATTTTAAATATATAAGTTTTATTAAATTTAGTCTTACTCATCAAAAGTTACGAGCCTGTGAGAAATTGCCTTCTTTTGAAAAATAGGGGTAAACACACCCTAAAAATTACAGGATTTTAACGAAAATCACACCATTGCATTCAGCGTATTAAAGAACCTTAATGTAGTAGTTTCAAGTTCCTATCCACAAAAATGTGGAACTTAAGTATTTTTTGCCAGAAGACCGATCACGGGTGCGTAAACAATATATATATTGTTTGTTTTTTTCCCAGGGGTGATCGTATCGACGAAGTGGCCCTAGAATGTCACAGGAGGGCTCATTCTAACGGATATTAAAAGTTCTAGTGCCTTTTTTAAGTGACCAAAAAATTGGAGGGCACCCAGGCCCTCTCCCACGCTCATTTTTTACCAAAGTCCACAGATCAAAATTTTGAGATAGCCATTTTGTTCAGCATAGTCGAAAAACATAATAACTATGTCTTTCGAGCTGACTTACCCCCCCCCACAGTCCCCGGGGGACGGGTTTCAAGTTACAAACTTTGACCAGCGTTTACATACAGTAATGGTTATTTGGAAGTATTCAGATTTTTTCAGGGGGTTTTTTGGTTGGGGAGGGGAGGGGGGTGAGTGGAAGGGGCTACGTAGGATGATCTTCCCAAGGAGGAATTTGTCATGGGAAAAGAGAAATTCCATGAAGGGGGGGGGCAGGATTTTCCAGCACTATTTTAAGAAGTTTTTTCCACTGAAAATAAGGACCAGCATTAAAACTTAAAACGAACAGAGATTATTAGGTACATGGGGGACTCATCTCTTCCTAGATACCTTGCTCTTTACGCTAAAGTATTTTTAGAAATTTCAACTATTTATTCTACAGCCTTTGTGATTCAGGGGTCAATCTTAAAGAATTGGGACAAAATTAAAGCTTTAGTATAAAGAGCGAGGTATTAACGAGGGGGCAAACCACCCTCATATACATAATAGAATTATACGAATATAGAAGTTCGTTACGTATGTTAATTTGTAAGTTACGTATATTTTACTAATCATAAAAACGTTCGTTAAAAATTAAAAATTCTAGTGGTGTTTTGTAGTAACCAAAAAATTGGAGGTCAACTAGGCCTCCTGCCCCATCCTTTTTCTCAAAATCGTCTGATCGAAACTAAGCGAAAGCTATCTAGCAAAAAAATAGCCAAAATCAAACATGCATTAGTTCAAAAACGTTCAGAAATTAAGTTAAAAAACAAGTTTTTCAACTGAAAGTAAGGAGCGACATTAAAACTTAAACGAACAGAAATTACTCGATGTATGAAAGGGGCTGTTCCCTCAACGTCCCGCTCTTTACGCTAAAGTTATTTACTGTTTTATAAAGTAGAATTGAGAGAAAGAGTCAAACTTTAGCGTAGAGAGCGAGGCTTTGAGGAGGGAACAGCCCCTTTCATTCACGGAGTAATTTCTGTTCGTTTTAAGTTTTAATGTCTCTCCTTACTTTCAGTTGAAAAACTTGTTTTTTTTTCAATTTAATGCTACAATAAAGAACAAAAAACATGAGTTTCCTAAATAGTAGATGTATCTGTTTTTCAGGTATCAATTATAATTTGAAAAATGGCCTAAGTACCATTCAAAACGACTGTGATTCTGTTTTACCTTTTTCTATTTGTGCTGCGAGAGCGACACTTTGGTTATGTCCGTTTTTTTTTTTTTCCTATGCCACCGATCTCAGCTTATTCTTTTAAACTGATAAGGGTCTAACCTGTGCGGTTTTTACGGAAAGTGTGGACCTCAGGTTGTATTGATGAATATGACATTACATTTGGAAAGCTCCGCAGAATTCTTGCCTGGGGCCAAAAAGGATGGTTTTTGCTTGTCCACGAGCCAGAGCCTATGGTGTGCGAAGTGTGAAGTGGAGTTATATAGCCTATGTCAGAGAGGAGTATCTGAAGTTGTGCAGCCAAGCTTTCGTTTCATCAAACCAAGTTTCTGCTTTGGAGTGGAAAGCTCTGTTCTAGCAGGCAAGTAGGCAGGCACCACTTTCAAATTGAAGATGGACTAAAATCTATAAGTGTTGAATATATGCGGCAGTTACCCGACCCCAAAGCCAATATATATTTTTTGAGTGATAAATAGAAAAATTTACAGAAGCAAAAATGTGGCATTTTCCCATGGTTCCGAAAGTGCTGCCAACTATTGTTTCTACCAATTTCTTTTCGTGATTTCAGCTTAGTTTATCATTCGGTTTTTCGGATTGGGATTGCGGTAGAGAAATGGTATCAGATGTGCCTAATAAACTTTAAAAGTTCTCTCATTGCTAAAGAAATTGGAGCTTATCCCTTGCTCGTTTCTAAATGGTGACGCTAGAAAGTTGGCCTACGGCAAAAAAAAAATCAACTTTTGAACTAAGACAGATAGAATTTTTTGTCGACGGCAATCGATAGCTCTTGATGAGCTGATCAAAGTAAATGACATCCATTTTTTGGTACAAAAACTCCTTCATGAGGTATAACAGTTTGAAACTTTCAAGGGGTTGGAAAGTAATAAGTAGTAAGGTAGTAGTAAGGTAGTAAAGTTGTAAGTAGTAAGTATAAGTAGTCAAGGAGGCACACTCGTGCCTCTATAAAGAGGCGACACACGACAATGTTAAGCGATCTTCGGTTCCAGTGGTCGCAGACGGATGGGGTGGGATGCATTTCGTAGCCCGAGCTCCAACTAAGAAACCTGCAAAATTTCATCCCCCTCCAACCTTTTCTTCATGGGGAAAATCTGGCCGAAAGTTTCGACCTGTCAACCCAAGCCCCCCTTTAACGTTGTCCGATCGGGCTGAAATTCACAAGTTAAGGTCCCCTAGGGCCCAGGAGCTTATCCGCGAAATTTCAGCTTGATCCGATAACTCCTTCCCTGTTTTCCAGAAACCACGCATAGCCACTTAAAATTCATTTACTTTCTTTTTCGCCACGCCTACAGGTCACATCCGACATCGGATCTGGGTGTACGAAGACTCATTCGATGCGGAATTCTCCGAGTAAGTGCCCATGAAAGTTTCGTAGGAAAATCTTAACCCCCCGAAAGTTTCGACCCTCCAACTCCCCCCCACCCCTTTTAACGTTGTCCGATCGGGCTGAAATTCACAAGTTAAGGTCCCCTACGGCCCAGGAGCTTATCCGCGAAATTTCAGCTTGATCCGATAACTCCTTCCCTGTTTTCCAGAAACCACCCATTAGCTATTTAAATTAACGGATTTCTCTCCATAAGAGCCCATGTTAATTTGAAATTTTTAAAAGCTATTGAGAAGTTATATTTACACACATGCAAGTTATTAGCTCAGTTGGTAGAGCGTGAGACTTTTAATCCTCGGGTCAAGGGTTCAAGTCCCTTACGGGCGGTTTTTTTTCACAACATCAAAAAAATTTTGATAACACCTGGACAGCTTATCATTTGAGAGATAACAGAATATTAGCTTCTTATGAGCAAAAGAAACATTTCGGTCATTCTATCTATTTTTTTTTCTATTTTATACAATGATTTAAAAGCGGGGGGGGGGGGTTCCTCTCCTAATTCCTGTACGAGGAGTACAGGAATTATTAAATTACATCCACCATGGATTGTAGAAAAACGTACAGAATTAATATGAAAAAAATTAAACCTGTACAAAAGAGTCTTTAAAAGCGGGGGGTTTGCCTCTCCTAATAGTCTTCTTATAGTCCTAATAGTCTAATAGTCCCATGTTAATTTTTGAAATTCTTAAAAGTTACGAATATCAACATTCAAGTACATCAAAATAATCAGCTCGGCACGGCGAGAATGACTGCAAGCATCATAAAAATCCAGCTCCATTCCAGAAAAATTTTTGATAACACCTGGACAGCTTATCATTTGAGAGATAACAGAATATTAGCTTCCTATGAGCAAAAGAAACATTTCGGTCATTCTATCTATTTTTTTTCTATTTTATACAATGATTTAAAAGCGGGGGGGGGCGGCAGCCACCCAAGTTCCTCTCCTAATTCCTGTACGAGGAGTACAGGAATTATTAAATTACATCCACCATGGATTGTAGAAAAACGTACAGAAATAATATGAAAAAAACTTCGTTTTCTTAAAGAGTTAAAGAGGCTGCGTCCCAAAGTCGAACCTTAAAACGTACAGGAATTAGAAGAGGCAGTTGGGGGGCTGCCGCCCCCCAAACCCCCAGCTTTTAAAGACTCTTTTGTACAGGTTTTTTGTTTTTTTGCTAACCCCCAGCTCTTGGCTTCGGAAAGGCCCTCTTTTAATTAACAAAAAATTGAAATGAATGAATAATGGAATAACTTCGAAAAATGTTAAACACAAGAGGACAGGAGAACCATTGCGCCGAAACTAGTAATTAGTAACAATGAAGTCCCCCCCCATAAAAAAAACCTGTACAAAAGAGTCTTTAAAAGCTGGGGGTTTGGGGGGCGGCAGCCCCCCAACTGCCTCTTCTAATTCCTGTACGTTTTAAGGTTCGACTTTGGGACGCAGCCTCTTTAACTCTTTAAGAAAACGAAGTTTTTTTCATATTATCAGTAGTAAGGTACACACTGAAACGAAATCTAGGCCGATACAAATTGTGAGACATATAGAGGACTTGTAAGCAACAGTCAGCTGTTAGGTAATAATCACATTCGGCAATGAGGGGTTAGCAACTTTTGCTAGTTGGTGTATCTATTATTTGTTTCCAGTGTATTTTATGGTAAAACCAATTTGGTTCCAGTGGTAAGACAAGTAGGGGACTTTTGGTTAACCCAATTTGGTTCCAGTGGTAAGAAATGTAGGGGAATTGTAAGTAATAATCGTGTGTTGGGTTACAATCATCTTCAGCGATGAGGGGTTTGCAACTTTTGCTAGTTGGTGTACCTATTTGTTTGTTTCCGGTGAACTTGATGTCTATTACAGGAGAGGGACTAGTAAATAAGAATCTGTTCACTTTGGGCTAAAAATTTGTGCAAATTGGTGCACATTGTATTCGATCTCTTTAAATCTGACAGAATTAAGTGTCTAGGCAACGGTTACAAACAATAACGTAAAACAATGAGGTAGTTTCGTAATCACCTATGGTATTTTAATCCTGAAAAGTTACGGATAGCTTTATAATACCAACCAGATTATATAAGATATTGTTCCAAGTTTTCATCCGTCACGATAACTACGATTGAAAAGGATAAAGTTCAACTGGCTGCAAAGTCAGTTTAGTCCCTTCTTTCGATATTATTTTGTAGTTGCTGTTTTTTCAACGCTGAGGAATAGCCTTTGGTCATGTGATAACTGATTGTGTTCTTGTTTGAACATGTCATTTTAAAAACTTCGATAGGCTGACAACTTCATCATTTAACCGATAGTGAAGAAACAAGCACAAACGAGAATGTAAAACAATGAGATAGTTTCGTAATACTTAATAGAATGTCAGCTAAGGTATTTTGATCCTGAAAAATTAGGGATAGCTTTATAATACCAACTAGATTATATAAGATATTGTTCCGAGTTCTCATCCGTCGTGAGGTCTACGATTGAAAAGGATAAAGTTCAACTGGCTGCAAAGTCAATTTAGTCCCTTCTTTCGATACTATTTTTTTGTTGTTTTTGAACGCCTGGGATTTGATATTACAAAAAAAAAAAACATTTTTTCAGGCAGAAGTACTCAGTGGCCATTCTTTATATTAATTTTTCCCTACTTATCCTTTTCAGGCGGGTTTCAGAACCATCCTTTGAATGGCAAAATCCGCAAAATTACACATGTAAGGAAAGACTTTGAATTGTTTGATTCATCTTGCCCCCCAGAAATGAAAATACAGCTTCAGTTTTCAACCTTGTCTGCCTTTGATTAGTATCTTCACTCATGGGAGTTTAGAGCTTTTAATTCCTCCAAAAATTGAATCTTGTCAATGATCATAATTGTATTGTAATGTGTATTAATAGATTATTTGTTTCGTGAGCTTTTGAAGGCTAGCAAATGAAAAGAGTGCTTAAATAAAAGTACAATATAGTACCATATATAGATAAAAGTTCTTGTGAGCCCACCTCCTCTCTGGTAGAGGACGATCAAAATCACTCAATCAACTCCTTACTTTAGCGTCGCCTGCACTGTAGAATACACCAGCTCATAGATTAATCAAAAAGTAAGTGATCACGAACCGTAACTAAGGAGCAACCCGGCTCAACAGTAACCGAAACTCTAAAGAAGGAATTTTGAGACCAATAGATATGTCAAAAGGATTGCCTTTTAATATTGATTTCAAATATATAAGTTTTATTCAGTTTAGTCTTACCCATCAAAGGCTACGACCAAAAGAAAAAGCAAAAAACAACAGGTTTTAATTTCAACAAAGCAGTGAACAAAAAATAAAAACAAAAAAACACTTTAATAAAAAATATTATATATTCCGAATATTCCGGCCCCTTGTCCAGGAGCCTTTCTCACCCCCCCCAAAAAAACGAAAGGAACGAGAAAACCCAAATAATTAAAAAAAAATAACATACACAAAAACTAACAATTAGACACACGAAGAGAAGAAAAAATAGAAATAAGAACAACTCACGTTATAAACAAAACTTCCAGCACTGATGTTGCAACATAAGAACAAAATCAAAGCGAATGTGTATAGTGAAACCATAAGTCGCTCTCAACATTCAGTATATAAATGGGAATCTATTGAAAGTGAAAGACTATATTTGCTTGAACAAAAAAAAAAAGGTCACCAAATCCCAGGTCCATCACCCCTGAATAAATCTCACAGGTTAAAAATAAATCCACGAATTAAATAGCTCTTTCTGTTTGCTAGTTTAGCTGTGGTCCGTTGACTTTTTCCAGCTTTGACATCATTCTGACTTTTGTTCGCAAGGTTATCACTTTTTCCAGGACAATTATGTAAATCACTACTGGTTGAAGATTTTACCTGCTCCTTAATTAACTATTATAAAAGTATACAATTAAAATTATCTTAAAAACATAAGTGTATTTTTTTTTTTAATAACCGCAAAGTGATTGAATAGCGTAAAGAAATATTGAATTTATTTATCAGGTAGCATTAAATTGTAAGAAATATGTTTTAGCATTACCTTGAAATGAAGATCAAATAAGACATAATATGAACTCTGGATATCCAGTTATTTCTTTCTATACCACAGTGAACTTCAAACTATGATAAAATTCTGAAGCTAGTCTTTAGTCCTAATTAAATAAAAAAAAACAAGTTTTTTTAACTGAAAGTAAGGAGCGACATTAAAACTTAAAACGAACAGAAATTACTTCGTATATGAAAGAGGCTGCTTCCTCATCAACGCCCCGCTCTTTACGCTAAAGTTTGACTCTGTCTCTCAATTCTTCTTTTTAAAACAGTAAAAAAGTTTAGCGTAAAGAGCGGGGCGTTGATGAGGAAGCAGCCTCTTTCATATACGAAGTAATTTCTGTTCGTTTTAAGTTTTAATGTCGCTCCTTACTTTCAGTTAAAAAACTTGTTTTTTTATTTAATTTCTGAACGTTTTTGAATCAATGCATGTTTTGATTTTGGCTCTCCGCAGAGGAATAATTAAAACGAAGTTTGCATTTTTTTTTTGGCTAAATGGCTTTCTCATAATTTTGATCGAATGATTTTGAGAAAAAAAGAGCGGGGGAGGAAGCCTAGTTGCCCTCCGATTTTTTGGTTAATTAAAAAGGCAACTAGAACTTTTAATTTTTTACGAATATTTTTATTAGTAAAAGATTTACGTAACTTATAAATTAGCTTACGTAAAGAACTTTTGTATTCTCATATTTTTATTACATATATGAGGGGGTTCGCCCCCTTGTCAGATCCTCGCTCTTTACACTAAAGCTTAAATTTTGTCCCAATTCATTAAGAATGACCCCAGAATCACAAAAGCCGTAGAATAAATAGTTGAAATTACTAAAAATACTTTAACGTAAAGAGCGAGGTATTAGGAGGAGGTGAGCCCCTCAAATAGGTAATAATTTCTGTTTGTTTTAAGTTTTAATGCTGCTCCTTACTTCCAGCTGAAAGATTTTTTCATATTTATTTTTTCATTGTGTTTTTAAATAATGCTAGTAAATCCTGCGCTCCCTTCATGGAGATTTTTTTCCCCCATGACAAATTATCGATGAAAAGTTCCCCCAGCATATCCCCCTCTTCTTAACCCCTCCCCCAACCAAAAAAATCCTCCTGAAAACGCCTGTATACTTCCCAATAACCATTACTATATGTAAGCATTGGTCAAAGTTTGTAACTTGTTGCCCCTCCCATGGGGACTGTGGGGGAGTAAGTCGTCCCCAAAGACATAGTTATAAGGTTTTTCGACTACGCTGAATAAAATGGCTATCTCAGAATTTTGATCCGTTGACTTTGGTAAAATAATTAGCGTGGGAGGGGGCCTAGGTGCCCTCCAATTTTTTTGGTCACTTAAAAAGGGCACTATAACTTTTCATTTCCATTAGAATGAGCCCTCTTGCAATATTCTAGGACAACTGGGTCGATACGATCACCCCTGGGAAAAAAACAAAAAAAAAACAACAAAAAAACAAAAAAACAAATAAACACGCATCCGTGATCTGCCTTCTGGCAAAAAATACAAAATTCCACATTTTTGTAGATAGGAGCTTGAAACTTTTACAGTAGGGTTCTCTGATACGCTGAATCTGATGGTGTGATTTAAGATTCTATGACTTCTAGGGGGCGTTTCCCCCTATTTTCTAAAATAACACAAATTTTCTCAGGCTCGTAACTTTTGATGGGTGAGACTAAACCTGATGAAACTTATATATTTAAAATCAGCATTAAAATACGATTCTTTTGATGTAGGTATTGGTATCAAAATTCCATTTTTCAGAGTTTTGGTTACTATTGAGCCGGGTCGCTCCTTACTACAGTTCGTTACCACGAACTGTTTGATACTATCAAGATGGATTTACTTCGAAATTGTCTAAAAACTAATCATGACATGTCCTTTTTAGAACCAAAACGAGAGCCATTCTTTGAGCTAAGCCATTTTGCAGAAGTGATACCAAAGTAAAGGAAAAAATAAATAAATAAAGCAACAACCCTTAAATGTACTGTTGCTTTATCTTAAAAGGGATTGATCCTAAAACGGATTGATAATATTTTTATTCTGTAAAAGTCTTCTTAATTTGTTTACCTTTTCTGTACCAAAACTCTTATATTATTTTATGTCTTCAGTAAAGCGCTAGTTTTCTATTATCCTAAAAGTATAGGGAAACATAATTAGCTGGTTTGTTTGTACTTGTTTTTTTGTAATATATTTCATAGGCCGTGCAGTAACAATTTTCAGCCCTTTTAAGTTTCACCTCCGCTCTCTACTTCCCTCGAAAAAATTTGTTTTTAAAATTAATCTTTGTTCGTTTTTGATTAAACTTTAATGTAGAAAAAACACTGCCATTACCTTTTTATTTATACGGAATAATGTATGTTCGTTTTAAGTTTTAATGTCACTCCTAAGTTTCTGTTGAAAACTTACTTTTAATATAATTTCTAATTATCGCCGATCTAGGGGAGATAAGACACCTATAGAAAATACTGCAAACAGCCTTGACTGCTACGAAAAAATTTCAGTCTGTGACATAAAAATCATTATCCATACTTCACAAACAGCACATTTTTTTCAGGAAAGTTTGTTTTTCGATGAGCGAAAAGCTGTTTTTACTCAGCCGACTTCGCCTGAAGATGCCATAATGAAGACGGGGCGTTATAAATCGCCTGCTGACTAGCACAAACTAGACGGCTACTGTAACAAAAGAGAGCTGTTTAAGGGCTCATTTAAAAGCTCGTATTTATACCTAATCGCTTTTTATAAATTTGAATTGATAGCACATTCCCACAAAGTGCACTTTCAGTTGTTCTCCCCATTTTTTCAAATGAAAAAAGTGCCTTTTCGAATTAAATGACCAAAGAAGGTGTTTTCCAAAACCTAGGCAGGAGCAAAAAACTAAAGGGACAAGGACGTCCCTTCCCCTCAATTACTGCCATTAGATCTAGCACACTAGCTTCATCGCAGAGTTAAGTTTGAAGTATCAATTCAAAACTGTTGATCATTCAAGATTAATTTTAGTTAATTAGTATTTAAGTTTAGTTAATTTGTTTTCGCAATGATCTTCCATTACTATGACGAGTAGGCAATTCATGAAACTCACTAAGAGGGTCTTGAGGGGTTCCTATAAACCTCCAATTAAGGGCTTTAGACCATAATTATTGCAATAATTATGCAGACCTTCAACCATGACAAAGAGTTCTTTTCAAATTCTCCCCAGGAACTAGTTAACATTGAAATCTGAAATCTAATAGATGGTAGAATTTGTAAAAACCTAGTAAATATAGGCAATAGCAACGTGTTGTGTGGTAGCCTGTTAATGTTTCAGCAGCTTACTCATGAGCAGACGATTTATGAAAATTACTAAGGGGCTTAGAGGGGGAGTGTACGGGAAGGACTCTTGTAAACCACCAGTTAAGGGTTCTGGAACAAAAATATTACACTAGTACCTGTTGTACCTGAGCTTTTCAAATTAAGAAGTGGCACCAAAAGTTTTGTTTTCAGTGCTATATCGCACTTACGAATGGTAGAATTCATAAAAAAAGCGCATAGATATGTGCAATACCTTTCAAATGAGCTATTAAATATAACCCTTATAAGTTGTGCAAGCCCAGAAGCCCCAGCTGTTCCACTTTAGAAATGGCACCAGAAGTACCGTTTTTAGTGCCTTTTGGAACTTGCAGATGGTTGAATTTATAGGAATAACGTATATATGAGCAATATCTTTTATATGAGCTGTAGGATTTCTGTCTATGATATTCTGGTTGCCTGTTAGTGCCACTCCTTGAGAAATGTACAAAAGGCGCCATTTTAGTGCCATATGGCACTTGCAGATGGAGGAAATAATAAAAAGCACGTACATATGAGAAATAGCTTTTAAATAAACCATTAAGTATCTCTCTGTGATGTTCTGGTAGCCTGCTAGAAAAACTGAAAAAAAAAAAAAAAAACAGACAGAAAGAAACAGGCTTCCGATGCCAAAAAAGGGATTTTCCTTGTTTTTTAAAGAAGAAGACTATAATTTCCCTGTAGAAGGTTTTCCGCCATGTTGATTCTAATGGTAAACTTTCCATTTTGTCTTTCCATATCTGACGCCAATTTCGAGGAGTCTCGGGCTTTTTTTGAAATTACCATAAATGTCTTTGCGCAATAAACTTTTACTTATAAGACAACTTAAATAATAGTTACAATTCCTGACTCAGTGTCGGATGGCAATTTTTTTCACTATGCAGTTTTTTTCAAAACGCGTTTTTTAACTTTTGGTTACTATAGGCTGTGATTCACTCTTTACCAGAGGCGCCATTTGGGGGGGGGGGTCAGGGGTGGGCAAATGCCCACCCCAGATTTTCCAGGGCCCAAACTTCCACCACAAAGGGCCCTTTGCTGGCCATAATAATCCATTATGTCCAACATAATCCATTCTCTCCAATTGATTTGAAATTACTGCACGCCTATTAACCAAAGAGCGTAATTACTTGACGACCCTTGGGGTAATTACGTTATTTGAAATTAATTATTGTAAACTTTGAAAGTAGGTAAGATACATAATAAAAATCTCGAGTTCTGTCAAATGCCAATTTCCTAGATGATTACGCGACACGAAGTGAGTCGGGGGGGGGGGCAAGATGGAGTTTATGCCCACCCCAAGATTTGGTCCAAATGGCGCCTCTGCTCTTTACTAGGTTGCAGCTACCGCTGCAACCATGATTTATCTCCTTTGTAGAAACTTTACAGCACCTCAAATGCAATACATTTGTTAAAAACACATTCACCCAGGAGTTAGGCGTAGAGAGTTGTCGACATGTGATCTGGATAATCTTTATTATAATATGTCTTCCTTCTTTGAGGGTAATCTAAAAACTGGAAAAGAACGGAAGGAGAAACCCAACAACTGTTTCTGCGGTAGACTGAAGTCTGCCTGTAATAGAAAAACCTCGTGCTGTTCAGATACTCGATTAAGGAAAATCGATCCTTTACTAAGAAGTTATTGGGATCGTATTGCATACCCAATACACCGTGCATAATTCAGTCTGAAGGGTAATCACCAATAAAAGGAGATGTTATGAAATGCCTAGTAATTTAAGCATTATAGATTTAAAAAAAATGAATTAGGACACTTTTCGCTTCTGTGACGATTTACACGGGTGGCCGTCTTTCAGCATCATTAAAAATCAACCTAAACCTATATGAAACTATAAAAAGTGCTTTGCAACTTAAAAAGTTTGTGCTAAAAAGCTTTAAAAGGTTTAAATATTCTGTAAAAAAAAAAAAATTGAGCCTCTTAGCAAGTATCAGAAGTTTGTTTGTTTTATTTAAACTCTGAAAATGTGATAGAAAAACTTATTAAACAGAATAGAACTACTCAGATTCTAGTTACTTTTTCCAAACTGTTCGAACCATCCGTTGGCTTCAAAAGCCTCTAAGTTAAAACCTAATATCGTTAATTTTTGTTTGAGAAAAGCTAAGTCTTAACAGGAAACTGTTTGCAGTGTAAATTTGCTTTTTGTACTTAGTGGAATGTATGGGAACAAGTAACTAAATAATCATAAGGCCATTCAATTCAGCGTCGGCTAACCGTCTCAAAGACAAAGGGCTCATAAGTGAATTTTCCCAACACCAACATGAATCCCAAAGCAATTTTGGTTTTTAGATGATTATAGATGATAATCATGAAATTTAGAAATGATCTGACATGTATCAAGAATTCATAAAGTAAATGGTAACCTAGTTCAAAATAGAAAAAATAGTATAATGTGTTAGCAATTCCTAAGCAAAGTGCTGTCTATTTATTGTCCGTACATATTTCGTTCCCTGTGTCAGCAAGGTTTCAATCAAAGTTGACAGCAACGTAGGGAACTCCCAAAACTGTTAAAATAACCAATTGATGCTTTATTTGAGATGATTCTCAACGTTTTCCAAGCAGGTATGCTAGAATAATTATAGTCACTGCCATTTTCTGTACTTCAAAAAGAAAATTTTGCTCTGCGTTTCGGCTTCTAGTTTTCTTTCGTTTATTCGGATCTCTTTATCAAGTTCTACAAGTTATGGCAAGGCCACCCAATCAATTCTCAATAGTTTGCCCACACAAACTAAAAAAAATATTCAACGAGAAGGTATCGCATCCTCTTAAGACGTGTACTAAAAGCCAAATCACGGAGTTAGTACTTGTGTACTGAAGCATAGGGAAGTGGACAGGGTTAGCGGGTAGTGGCCAGCCTCTCTCCCTGATTTCCTTTATTTCTTGGTATTTCGCATTTAAATTCCTAAAAAAAATTTCTTCATTTTATCATTTATCAATTTGTGCACGTGCCTGCTTACACATGGGTTGAAGGTTTTTTTGTCTTAGGATTAAAATACTCTTCATGAAAGTGCACTAGAATCACTTGAATATATTTCAGTTATAGTTTATACTTTTTTATAGTAAAAAATACACATGTATTATTTTTACAGCTATTAACATATTAAAATTTATAGCTGGACTAGAGAAAATTTCCAAACTTTAAAGATATGCGGATATTTGAACATTCGAACCTTTTCTTATAAAATATGAGATATATTATTTTGACACCTCTTAAAAAAACAGTAAACAACTCAGTACCTTGTATAAAGTGTAGAAACTTAGTAATTGCAGTCTTACTTAAAGACATTAAAAAAATTAGTTTCACGGTCGCCGCTGTCCCTTTCATCCGCTTTAAAGTAAATACAAACTGGAAGTTGGTTTTGGTAATTCGCAAGGCAAACCATCGACTAATCAGTTTTAAAGAACCACTTTAAAGAGCACTTTAAAGAATGGGAAATAAGCCCACCAGTGGATCCGGGGGTGGTGGGGGCGTGGGCCCCCAGGATTTTTTCAGGTGCCCTCTTATTCTGTTTTTTTTTTATCATTTTGTAAGAGTAAATTTGTCAATTTGATCCATTATTGGCACCATTGTCACACTGGGCCCCCCCAAGATTTTGCTCTAGATCTGCCCCTGAATAAGCATTTTAAAGATGGGGAAGCTCCTAACTATCTTAAGATCCAAGAAGGATATTGAAACATCTATTAGGCCAAAATATTAAGCTTATTTTGTTTCATATGGTGGGTTATAAGTATTCCATTGACAAAAACTATCACGGGGTATATTTTGAGTTACCACACAAGAAGTTCATCAATTGAACAAAAAGCAATTCTAGCAATAGTTCACTTTCTTCTGAAATAATAAAAAAAAAGAGTTAGACGTACCTTTTGTTTTGCTCAAAATGGCCCAAATTCAATCAAATTTCGACCTGATTTCAGATAAACATCCCATGAATCGAAGGGCACAGAAAGGGCGATAAGATACCATCTTATCGGTTTTGTGACTTAAATTGGGTGCTATATATCTTCTGTTTTGCGCAAAATGGCCCCAATCTAGTAAAATTTGACTTGATTTCAGATAAACACCCCAAGATTCAACGGGTGTAGAAAGGGCAATAGGATGCCATCTGATCGCTTTTGTGACTAAAATGGCCCTAATCCAGTAATATTTTGACCTTATTTCAGATAAATACCCGAAGAAACACCGGGTGTGGAAAGAGCGATTGGATGCAATCTGATAGGCATTGTGACTTAGATTGGATGCTAATTCTCTTAATTTTCGATCGAATTAGCCCTTTGCCGACTTTCTAGTAAAATGCTTCATATATGGCAAGGACTAGGAAACAAAACATGTATGATAGAAGGACGTACATCATACAAATTGCTCATTATTGAGTCTACGTTAACGAGTAGATAATCATCAAGGCCGTATCCAGGATTTTTATTCAGGGGGGTATTTTTTCCGGGGGTACACAAAAAACTTAAAAAAATGCATCAAAAATTAGTTTATATGCATTTTTGTTAGGTTTTTACGAATAGGACAAACATCTTTTTTTTTTTTTTTTGGGGGGGGGGGGGGTTTCCCCGCGCGCATAAGTCGTTACGCGCCATATTAGTTACGCGCCATTGTAGTTGTATCCCCGTGTCCCACCTGTGAATATATATATATATATATATATATATATATATATATATATATATATATATATATATATATATATATATATATATATATGTTTTTAACTACGTAAAACTTGCGAATATACAACATTCTTGATGTCCCATTGTCTGTGCATATAAATAGATTGTCAGGTTTACCAACTCTTGAACATGCAACATAAAATTGTCCATGGGAAAAACAATCCGTATTCAGATCTATACCTCATTATTCTAATGATTGCCCTTGAGCTTTGTTGATGATGATTGCTAATCGAACATTCCCTGTGTCCCTGTCGTCTTTTATATATCCCCATGTGCCCCCGGCGTCCCCGTTGTAGTTGTGTCCCAGTGTCCCGGTCGTCATTTATATTCCCAGTATACCGGTCGTCATTTGTGTCCCAGTGTCCCAGTGTCCCAGTCTGTAATTTCTCTTTGAGCGTCCCGGTTGTCATTTATATTCCCTATGTCCCGGTGTCCCGGTCGTCATTTGTGTCCCGGTGTCCCGGTCTGTAATTTATCTTTGAGTGTCCCGGTCGTCATTTATATGTACCGGTCGTTATTTGTGTCCCAGTCTCCCTGTCTGTAATTTCTCTTTGAGTGTCCCGGCCGTCATTTATAGTCCCTGCGTCCCGGTTTTTAGTTTTCTTTTCCTCCTTTATTTTTCAGTTCTTTTCCTTTTTTTAGTTTTTTTTTCTTTTTCAATTTTTAGTTTTTTTATTTTTTTTTCTTTTTAGTTTTTTTTTAGTTTTTACCTTTTTTTTAGTTTTTTAGTTTTTTTTTCTTTTTTAGTTTTTAGTTTTTTACCTTTTTTTTAGTTTTTTTTTAGTTTTTTAGCTTTTTTAGTTTTTTTAGTATTTTCTTTTTAGTTTTTTTTGTAGTTTTTATCTTTTGTATTAATGCTAAAGCCAAGGTTCGAACCTGGAACCTCTCGGACCTAGAACCTGGAACATAACGCTTTACCAACTTAGCTACTTCGGCTTGAATACATTCGTATTTGAATTGGTATATGATGACTAACTTCTTGACGACATACAGCTCAATCCTTATAATGACGTCAGTTGACAGACAGACAAACAACTTATTTTTATATACTAGCTGTTGGGGTGGCGCTTCGCGCCACCCCAACACCTAGTTGGTGGGGCGCTTCGCGCCCCCCAAGCCCCCCCGCGCGCGTAAGTCGTTACGCGCCATATTAGTTACGCGCCATTGTAGTTGCGTCCCTGTGTCCCACCTGTGAATATAGATTTATATATGTGTTTCAAACTACGTAAAAATGGCATATATACAACATTCTTGGCTTTCCCATTGTCTGTGCATATACAAAGCCTTATGTACTAATAATGACGTCATATGCAAACGCTCTTTTTACACTTGCGAATATACAAAATTCTTCGCTGTCAAATTGTTCGCTGTCAGTATGTACTAATAATGACGTCATATGCAAACGCTCTTTTTACAAACAAACAAACATGCATACACACAACTCGTTTTTATATAGATAGATAGATAGATAGATACAATACAAATTAACTGCGTAAAACTTGCGAATATACAACATTCTTCGCTGTCCAATTGTCGCTGCATATAAATAGATTGTCAGGTTTACCGACCCTCGAACATGCAACGTACAATTGTCCATGGTGGGGCGCTTCGCGCCCCCCCCAAGCCCCCCCGCGCGCGTAAGTCGTTACGCGCCATATTAGTTACGCGCCATTGTAGTTGCGTCCCTGTGTCCCACCTGTGAATATAGATAGATTTATATATGTGTTTCAAACTACGTAAAACTTGCGAATATACAACATTCTTGGCTTTCCCATTGTCTGTGCATATACAAAGCCTTATGTACTAATAATGACGTCATATGCAAACGCTCTTTTTACACTTGCGAATATACAAAATTCTTCGCTGTCAAATTGTCGCTACATATAAATAGATTGTCAGGTTTATCGACCCTCGAACATGCAACGTACAATTGTCCATGGGAAAAACAATCAGTAATAAGATCTATACCACATTTTTCTACTGATTGAACTTGAGCTTTGTTAATGGTGATTGCAAATGCTAATCGAATTGGGAATTGCAATCTTTTAAATTGAAAAAGCAGATCCGATGGAATCACGGGAATGCGAGGAATAAGAACAGCCTCACCCTCAAAAGGCCCTGTCAAGATTGTGGCCTCTATTAGGTTTTCCATTGTTTTTTTTTACGGCAAGTCGCGTGCCATTGCAAAGCTTTGGTGGGTTGATATTTCTTAAAAGTATTATTGGTACGCCTATTTTTAGTTGTAGCACGTGTGGTGGAAACCCTGAAAGATCTATGGAATTTGAAAATTCAGATGGATAATTAACCTGTTCATTTGGTTCCAAAACTGTGTCGACTGACTTGTAAAGGACTGCCTGGTCTCGAATCTTGGTCAAAACAATATTGTTGATTTCGTGGACGTCTATATTTTTGGGTGCGAGAATCGCTCTTTCACTTAGCCATTTATTATTTTTATAATTTTTTAGAATATTCGGAAATACTTTTTCAATCAATTCATTTTTGGACGTCACTAAATTACAGAAATCAGCAGGTAGTTGTATACGTCCTGAAATTGAGTTCACTGGGAGCTTTCCGTTTCCAATTGCCAGCAATTGATCTGAAAATGTTTGACCAGAGTCATCGTTTTGCAATCGGACACGCATATTTGTAGTTAATTTTAATATTTTTACGTGTGCCCATAAATTAGAATTTTTCAGGCAAGCATTCATTTCGTCTGCAGGAGTTGATCTAGGTATTATAGGTAATGTTTGCCTGAAATCTCCCGCAAGCAATATTAATGTGCTGCCAAAGGGTTTCGACTTGCCTCTCAAATCTTTCAAGCATTGATCCAGAGCCTCGAGCGATTTTTTGTGTGCCATTGTGCACTCATCCCAAATAAAAAGTTTGCATTGCTGCAATACTTTACCCATCCCAGATGATTTGGAAATATTGCACGTGGGAGTTTCTGTAGAATGCAAATTCAGAGGCAATTTCAAAGCGGAATGAGCAGTTCTTCCACCAGGCAGCAATGTTGCGGCTATTCCGGACGATGTAATTGCCAACGCTATATCATTTTTTGATCGAATTGATGCCAGAATCAGTTTTATCACAAACGTTTTACCAGTACCTACTGGCGCATCCAAAAAGAACATTTCTCCAAAGTTGTTATCGACACAATGCATTATCGTATCATAAATGTCTTTTTGTTCCGACGTTAACTTGGAAATGTTATTTTGTACATACGACAATAGATCACTCGTACTGTAACTTTGTTCACGATCCAATTCTACACATGTCGAAACAGCAGCGATACGGTTAGGTGAAGGCATTCCCAAATCCTGAAGAGGTTTGTTTGCCATACGTACGCACAAATCTTCTATAATAACTAAAGTGTAGTTATAAATTTCTGATGTAAAATCAAAAGTCATATCTGACGTCTCTAACTGTTTTCGATGGAGTATATCTTCGGACATTTTTGACTTATATTTTTCCCATAACTCTGTAGGAGCTGATGGAGAGCAAGTTGTTAAAATGATGCCAAACAATGCACGAATTTGACTTGGGGTTGACGTTTCGCACGCGTCATTGATGCAGTTTTCCCAGTATTGGTCATTCTCCAATAAATTCAGAGCTTGGCATGCACTACGGTAAGTGTCATGTATAGTACCGTTTACAGTTCTCAAATACTCAAAGGATGTCGGACCGGGTACATTCACCACAAGCAGGCGTAGAAAGAAGCATTCATGTTGATTGGGGTGAACGGTGTAGAGTCTTCCTTTCGTGGTATTTTTGAAGATGGTAGGTTGGCTGTCGACTGACTTACCCTGTTTTCGACGTTCAAATACTTTATTTTTAGTATTCCACGTGTAATACGAAGGCACTTCAGTATACAGCAGTTTTTTTTGCAAAAGAATCATTTTTGCAAAGCGAAAAAAAAGCTGTTAATGTTGTATCCGGTGGATTCAGGGCTCTTTGTTGCACGTTGGTTTCCGTGAAATAAACACGTTGACCATTCTGTAAATGTACCGCTAAGTGAACAACAGCTGGACTACGTTCATGTATCGGAAATGAAAGAATTCGCCAAACAGCTTCATTACTGCTTATGTATCTTCCAGCCTGATATTGTACAATTTCGTCGAAATCTTTGATTTCGGGCTGCAAGCCAAAAACTGCCATGTCACTGCCTTTGTTGACGTATTTACATATGTATTTGATTGCCTTTACGGAGTTACAGTATTCAACGTTTATGTGTGCATTAAATGTTTTTGATAATCATGGGGAATATGGAACAACCCACTGGTTATCTACTTCGATGGTGGTACCGTTACGCTTCTTTATTATTGCTGTTTTACCGCCATCTTCAGTAGATCTTCTTCTATATTGTGGGTAACCATCATTGCCAGTAATTGTCTTTGATACTAAAAGTCGAGGATATTGCTTTGTGCACCTTCCTTTGGCCATGCATGGTGAATTTTCGTTCAGTGCACCGCAAGGTCCATGTATCATATTTTTTACAATAATATCATGTAACCCCTTATCGACATTTTTATCAGGTATTTCAGCGGAAATCACATTATCAATTTCGTTCCAAGTAATTTTTTTATGTAGCCAGATTAGTATATGTGCGTGTGGCAAACCTCGTTTTTGCCATTCCACTGAGTACATCCAGCATCGCACTGACCCAAACACTTCAAGTTTTACTATGTAGTTTATCAGTGATTTCAACTTTTGCCGGAAGACACGGGCCGTAATGTCATGCCTATGAACCGCCGATTGGCCTTGAAGTAAAAGCTGCAGTATCTCGTCCCAAGATTGATTACATGTAAATGTAATAAATAAATCTGGACGACCATAGAGACGAACATACGCAATAGCATCTTGACCATATTCATGCATATGACGGGGACTGCCAGCATATGACGAAGGTAAAATTGTTAATCTTCCAACGTTTGTGGTATTACCGTCATTTATAACTGCATCTCGCAAATGAATGTATTGTTCAGAGCGGAGCTTGGTCTGATTCAGGCGGATATATAGCAAACGTTCTGATTCAATTTTAGCATACATATCAACGACAAATTGGTGAAACAATTCACGGCATTTTAAAATATAATTTTCTTCATCCTGCCGAATCATTAGTCTATAGGAATAATAATGCATTGCACTGCATTTCTTATTCATTTCTTTGTTAGTGGCTGGATTCATCAATTTAATATTAAAGTGATAGCCGTCGGTTCCATCCCAAAAAATGATAGGATATTGTAGGGCATCGTAGCATCGATGAGTTTCAGCAATTCTTAACAACTGAGCGTTTCGCTTATGAAGAATAATATCTCGAGGTAAAAACTGATCACCGACCATAACGATTGCCACTTCGTCGATAGTTGGAGCATTGTATCTACGCACATGTTGGCCAGCAGGCGTTTTGTCAGCGGAAATAACAATTTTATGCGTATCAGTAGGCATCAAATCGATGGCTGTTTTGAACAGACGCACTAAATTATTATTTTCGTGGAAAAGATGTTGCAATTGGGAAACGATTGTCCTTTCAACCTCGGGAGAAATTTCGCAACGTGCATTCAATTCAGAATTTCTATCATTGATGAAGTACAATTGTAAAAATTTATGATTCTTGCCTGAGAATGGTAGAAGGGACCCTGCTCTATGATAAGTTTGCCCTTTTACTTTGAAAGTATACATAAATTGATCTGGATTTTCGATTTGGGCTCCAAACGACGTCATTTGGAAACATGAGTTGTATTTTCTGATTTTTGACAAAAAACGCTTAGATTCTGACGTAGTTCCAGTAAGGAAAGCCTTCAATGGCTCTGGTGGTGCAGCCAATAGAGGAAGTTTAACTTTTCCTGAGGCGCAACACATTCCCATTGTTTCACCATTGAATTTCAAGGCCTTGCAATAGGGACAAATTTTAGACATTGTCCCGATTTGAACACATCTACTCAAGCTATAATCATCGACTGGGCTGTACCTGAATGCCAGGCGATAACTTTCAGGTTGCTCTGATTCCTCGGCACGCTTTCTTTTCTTACTTTCTCTATCAGCAGCAAGCCTGATTTCTTGCTGTTCTTGTGATTCCTCGGCACGCTTTCTTTTCTTACTTTCTCTATCAGCAGCAAGCCTGATTTCTTGCTGTTTTTGTGATTCCTCGACACGCCTTCTTTTTTCACTTTCTCTTTTAGCAGCAAGTCTGCTTTCGCGTTGCTCTGGTAGTTCCTCGGCACGCTTTCTTCTCTGACTTTCTCTATCAGCAGCAAGTTTTTTGGCATAGACTCTTTGAGCATCTTCATCGGCTTTTGCCATTGTAAGTTCATCAGTCATTTTAAACTTAAACATTAATAGATTTCTACGTGAACATATATGTCTTAAAAATATCTTTAATGACGTCACCGTCATAGCAAAAATGACGACAACTAACTTCATGACGTCTTTTCTTACTTTCTCTATCAGCAGCAAGCCTGATTTCTTGCTGTTCTTGTGATTCCTCGGCACGCCTTCTTTTTTCACTTTCTCTTTTAGAAGCAAGTCTGCTTTCGCGTTGCTCTGGTAGTTCCTCGGCACGCTTTCTATTCTGACTTTCTCTATCAGCAGCAAGTTTTTTGGCATAGACTCTTTGAGCATCTTCATCGGCTTTTGCCATTGTAAGTTCATCAGTCATTTTAAACTTAAACATTAATAGATTTCTACGTGAACATATATGTCTTAAATATCTTTAATGACGTCACCGTCATAGCAAAAATGACGACAACTAACTTCATGACGTCAGCCGACACAGAAACATGACGTCACCTGATCCACAGACAGACAACTTATTTTTATATATATAGATACTAGGTGTTGGGGTGGCGCTTCGCGCCACCCCAACACCTCGTTGGTGGGGCGCTTCGCGCCCCCCCAAGCCCCCCCGCGCGCGTATGTCGTTACGCGCCATTGTAGTTGTGTCCCTGTGTCCCACCTGTGAATATAGATAGATTTACATATGTGTTTCAAACTACGTAAAAATTGCGAATATACAACATTTTTGGCTTTCCCACTACTGGGAGCTTTCCGTTTCCAATTTCCAGCAATTGATCTGAAAATGTTTGACCAGAGTCATCGTTTTGCAATCGGACACGCATATTTGTAGTTAATTTTAATATTTTTACGTGTGCCCATAAATTAGAATTTTTCAGGCAAGCATTCATTTCGTCTGCAGGAGTTAAACTACGTAAAAATTGCGAATATACAACATTCTTGGCTTTCCCATTGTCTGTGCATATACAAAGCCGTATGTACTAATAATGACGTCATATGCAAACGCTCTTTTTACAAACAAACAAACATGCATACACACAACTCGTTTTTATATAGATAGATACAATACAAATTAACTGCGTAAAACTTGCGAATATACAACATTTTTCGCTGTCCAATTGTCGCTGCATATAAATAGATTGTCAGGTTTACCGACCCTCGAACATGCAACGCACAATTGTCCATGGGAAAAACAATCAGTATTAAGATCTATACCACATTTTTCTAATGATTGACCTTGAGCTTTGTTAATGGTGATTGCAAATGCTAATCGAATTGGGAATTGCAATCTTTTAAATTGAAAAGGCAGATCCGTTGGAATCATGGGAATGCGAGGAATAAGAACAGCCTCACCCTCAAAAGGCCCTGTCAAGATTGTGGCCTCTATTAGGTTTTCCATTGTTTTTTTTTTACGGCAAGTCGCGTGCCATTGCAAAGCTTTGGTCGGTTGATATTTCTTAAAATTATTATTGGTACGCCTATTTTTAGTTGTAGCACGTGTGGTGGAAACCCTGAAAGATCTATGGAATATAAAAATTCAGATGAATAATTAACCGCTTCATTTGGTTCCAAAACTGTGTCGACTGACTTGTAAAGGATTGCCTGGTCTCGAATCTTGGTCAAAACAATATTGTTGATTTCGTGGACGTCTATATTTTTGGGTGCGAGAATCGCTCTTTCACTTAGCCATTTATTATTTTTATAATTTTTTAGAATATTCGGAAATACTTTTTCAATCAATTCATTTTTGGACGTCACTAAATTACAGAGATCAGCAGGTAGTTGTATACGTCCTGAAATTGAGTCTATCGTATCATAAATGTCTTTTTGTTCCGACGTTAACTTGGAAATGTTATTTTGTACATACGACAATAGATCATTCGTACTGTAACTTTTTTCACGATCCAATTCTACACATGTCGAAACAGCAGCGATACGGTTAGGTGAAGGCATTCCCAAATCCTGAAGAGGTTTGTTTGCCATACGTACGCACAAATCTTCTATAATAACTAAAGTTATTTATAAATTTCTGATGTAAAATCAAAAGTCATATCTGACGTCTCTAACTGTTTTCGATGGAGTATATCTTTGGACATTTTTGACTTATATTTTTCCCATAACTCTGTAGGAGCTGATGGAGAGCAAGTTGTTAAAATGATGCCAAACAATGCACGAATTTGACTTGGGGTTGACGTTTCGCACTAATGGGGAATATGGAACAACCCACTGGTTATCTACTTCGATGGTGGTACCGTTGCCATTGTAGGTTCTTCAGTCATTTTACAATTAGAAATTTCTCTTTCAACGGTCTTCTTACAATTAAAAATTTGTCTTTGAACGATATTCTTAAATACCTGTGTCCTGGTCGTCATTTATATTCCCTGTGTCCCGGTCGTCATTTGTGTCCCGGTATCCCAGTCTGTAATTTCTCTTTGAGTGTCCCGGTCGTTATTTATATTCCCTCTTTCCCGGTCGTCATTTGTGTCCCGGTCTGTAATTTCTCTTTGAGTGTTTTTTCTTTTTAGTATTTTTTAGTTTTTTACATTTTTTCTTTTTTCAGTTTTCTTTATCTTCTTTATTTTTCAGCTTCACTATGAAATACATATCGCCGAACCTTTGTTTTTTTAACTAAAATCTGGTAGGCATTGATGACCTTATCCAAGTCAAAATCCCAAACCCAATCATCATCGCTATCATTTTCAGTTTTGATATGTTTTGACTCTCGCTGTCCAGGTGGATCTTCATCTAACTGCGCGGTTTTGCGTTCTTTAGCCTCAAGCCTGTTTCCTTGCTGTTCTTTTGATTCCTCGGCACGCTTTCTTTTCTGACTTTCTCTATCAGCAGCAAGTTTTTTGGCATAGACTCTTTGAGCATCTTCATCGGCTTTTGCCATTGTAAGTTCATCAGTCATTTTAAACTTAAACATTAACAGATTTCTACGTGAACATATATGTCTTAAATATCTTTAATGATGTCACCGTCATAGCAAAAATGACGACAACTAACTTCATGACGTCAGCCGACACAGAAACATGACGTCACCTGATCCACAGACAGACACACAGACAGACAACTTATTTTTATATATATAGATATAGATATATATTGACCTATGTGATTGTATGGATGAGTAGGGTTAAGGCCTCATTCAAGTGCTGGTCTATATTAATCATTAATTTAGGAAAACAGTCTTCCTTTTCTCCTTCTGTCTCTTTTTTTTTTTAATGTGTTTGTGCTGTTGCATTGGAGATTTCTCTTTTCGTTATATATATATATATATATATATATAAGATATCCCAATTGGTTTTGGGAAAAATCACATAAGGGGAGTAATTCTTAATTCTTTATCGTTGTATTAAAAGCGGCGCCAGTCATTCCTTTGGAAGGCTGTTCACTGTAAAACATTTGCTGATATGTTGACAGATCTCATTGAAAAGAACGACCCATTGGACATAAAATAGATTGTATAACAAGTAATAAACCCCGTGAAATTAATATCTTGCTATCTACCTACTTTAAAAGATCCTCGGAAACGTGTTGCACGAGGAGCATGAATTCAGCTACTTCAAAAAAATGTGCTTTTTGAGCGCAATGACGAGCGACGAGAGATAAATGGCTAAATTCAATTTTGGGTGGCAATTGTATTTGGGACGGGGGAGGTGTTCAAGAGTTTTTTGTCCATGCTCATTTGTTTGAGCACAGAGACCATGTTTAAATAGGCTTTATTAAAATATTGAGCTATTCAAATATACTTGGACAAGAACTTAATCCTATGCAAATGCCAACGATTTTTATAATTTTGGAGCCTGTTTGTTTCCAGTGGATTCAACTTCGTTTTTCAATACAATATTGCTTGTCAAATGGAAGTGACCATCCATAGTTTGAATAAGTTCCTTAGTATTTTCTAGGTGTGCACATTTTATGCAACATACATTTCTACCACTGTTAAATTATATGTAAGCAAGATTATATTTTTATTTTCCCTTTTTTAATGTAATATGCCTTACTTTGAAAAAGTTTGAACTTTTAAAGTTATTCTTATAGCGTTTGAGTTTTTGTTTATTATTATTTTTCTTTTAAGACAATTGCCTGATCTTTTAAAATGGTTTAGTTTCCTATTCATTTAACAGGAACACGTATTTAGTAACTTGCTGTAATAGATTAGACTACTTTTAAAATACTTTATTTAATTCCTTTACCAAGATTGCCGTTTTGACCGATTGTTGTTTGCTTTTTATGCGTATATTTTGATGTTTGCTCGGAAAACTAAATAAGAATAGACATATTACATAAACAGCGAAAAAAGTGACAGATCCGTCGAAGCGAAACTTGTGTATGATTCAATTTGTCTTCATTAGTTATTTATCTCCTTATTGCAAATTCAGTTATATCCACATTCCCATTATACAAACCTGTTGGATAGTTCATGTTTCATTTGCATAGTTCTCTTATATTTTTCTATTTTCCACTGACTGTTATTATTCTCTTTTTGTCTTCTTTGTGATTTTTTTTTGTCCTCTCTTAAAACTACTGGAAAAAAGGGAAAATAAAAATCAAATCTTGCTTAGCCTACATATAATTTAACAGTGGTAGAAAAAGTATGTCGCTTAAAATCTGCTTACTTAGAAAATACTAAAGAACTTGTTCAAACTATGGATGGTCACTCCCATTATACGAACATGTATTTAGTAACTTGCTGTTACAGATTAGACTACTTTTAAAATATTTTATTTAATTCTTTTACCAAGATTACTCTTTAAACAATATTTATTTGCTTTTTATTCGTATATTTTGATGTTTGATTGTTTATTTGTGCTCCATTCGTTCTCTACTTGTAGCTATAAGCTTCAAAATAGGATATCAAAACAAAACGGGATATTAAAAACAATCAAAACAAAACTAAACCCTTTATCGATACCAGGTCAAACGCTAAGATTTTCACCAGTCAACAAATCTAAGCAATAATTAAATAAAAAAACATATCTTTCAACTAAAAGTAAGGAGCAACATAAAAAAATCAAACGAATAGAAATTGTTCCGCATATGAAGGGTTACCTTCTCCTCAATACCTTGCTCTTTACGCTAAATCTGTTAGCACTTGTAAAAATCTCCCTATTCTAACTAAAGTCCCCTGTGTTTCAGTAGTCGTTCTTAAAAAAATAGGACAAACAGTCTAAACTTTATCGTAAAGAGCTAAGTATTGAGGAGAGGGACAACCCTTTTATATACAACAAAATTTCTGTTCGTTTTGAGTTAATTTCTATTCGTTTTTGATGTTTTTCTTATATTTAATTTCTGATTGTTTTTCAAATTATGCCGGTAAATCTGGCCCAGCCTCGAAGAAAATTACCTCCCCTCACACGAGGTAATTCCTTGGGAGGTAATTCAAATATCTCCCTCACGGGAGGTATTCGAATAGATTGTAAAACTTTATTATTGATTAAATAATAAAAAAAAATTAACTAAAAGTTCGGAGCAACATTAGAACTCAAAACGAACAGAAAATATTCCGTATATGAAGGGGCTGCCCCTTCTTCAATATTTGGCTCTTTACGGTAAAGCTTCTAGCACTTATAAAAAAGTTTCCTGTTCTAACTAAACGGCCCCTGTGTTTCAGTGTTCTTAAGAATCGGGACAAACAGTCAAGCTTTAGCGTAAAGAGCAAGGTATCGAGGAGGAGGCAACCCTTCGTATACGAAATAATTTCTGTTCGTTTTGACTTTTAATGTTGCTGTGCACTTTCAGTTAAAAAAAAAATGTTATTCAAATTTAATTTCTGTTTGTTTTTCAAAAAGTGCATGTAAATGTGGCCTTCGTCAGATATACCCCCCGTCACGGGAAAATCATTTGTAGAAATTTCATCCGAAGCAAAACACACACACCCCGTCAAGATCCCTCCAGACAGTTCCATCCTCGCTGAGAATCCTCCCTCTCCATAAGATGTCTTGCGGACGATTCAGCCTGAAAAATTATTTTTACCGTACTTTCATTTTATTAAGACTTTAATCTCTAATCGGCTTTTCGATAACTCCGTAAATGCCCCCTTCCGTATACTTTTTTTTCCAGAAATCAAAACACGTGGAAAATAGCTCCCAGGTAATTCCTTCGGAACACCTCTGCATGCAAAATTGAGTTGACAAATATAATGTAAGACAATTAGGAATTCTGTCAAATCCCCCCAGTGTAAAGTTTTTCCATGTATTTTCACCACCCCCCACCGGAAATTTCACTCTCCAAGGAAGATTCTCCCAATGGAAATTAACCCCGAGCACCCCCCCCCCCAAAAAAAAATGTACGTATACTTTCCAATAGCAAATACTATGCATTAACAATGGGCAAATTTCGTAGCTTACAGGCCTCTCCCCACGGGCTGTTGGGGCCGCTTTACCCCTAAAGACAGTTATTTGATCTGTCAACTATACTGAACAAAATGGCTATCTCAAAATCTTGATCGGGTAACTTTGGGAAATAAATGGGCATGAGAGAGGGGCCAGTTGCCCTCTGATCTTTTTTCACTTAAAAAGAGCACTAGAACTTTTAATTTCAGTTTGAATGCACCCTCTCCCGATTTTCTGCGACCATTATTTCAATACGATCACCCCTAGAAAAAAACAACAACAAAAAAAAAGAAAAAAGAAAGAATGCACATCCTTTATCTGTCTTCTGGCAAAAATAGCAAAATTCCACATTTTTGTATGTAGGTGCTTGAAACTTCTACAGTAGGTTTTTTGGGTACGCTAAATCTGATGGTGTGATTTTCATCAAGATTTCATAAATTTAGGGGCTGTTTCCCCTTATTTGAAAAATCCGGTTTCTCAGGCTCGTAACCTTTATATGGGAAATACTAAACCTGATGAATCTCATATATTTGGAAGTAACATAATAAGCTGACTTTTTTTAGGGTTTTTTTTAGGAGTTGCTCCTTACTTACAGTTCGTTACCACGAACTATTTGATAGCGAGAAATCAAGAACTTCGTAATAGCCAAACCAAAACCAAACCGGAGCCCTCAATAATTATCCGACTAATAGCCAATAGAATGGTACTAAAATAGTATAGCTTATACTTTTAGTTATACACTGGTTCTGGTTTCACGAAACTCAACCCATAAAATTTACAAATTCAAAGTATGCAATATTTGTCTCAGCTTACGTAGGGTTTGAGGATTACACAGCTCAACCAAGAAAAGTACAGCCCAGCCAGAGTGAATTATCGTAAGATTTCAATCTACAAAACCCTATATAATTTATACTCAACTAAATTAAAATTTAATCTTTACCCAAGGCAATCCATGGAAAGTTTAAACCTGAAAAACGCTATCCAGGCCTGACTCAACTCAGAAAAACTAGTCAAAATTGGCATACGTAATAGTGTTGACCTAGTAAAGAGTAATAGGTCTTTTTTACCAGCACTTTGTGTAGAGCAGACTATGATTGAAACATGAAACAAAGCTCTTTCGAATGAAAACAGTAAGTTCTAGTGCTGTCTTAAGAGGAAAACCATATGGTGGGAGAACATCTCTCTCCGGTGCTTCTATTTCACCCAGGACTTAACTAAAGTTGTTTATATAAAAGTCAGTTATGATAATTGATGCAGATTCTGGAGATCATCTAAATTGGCTTAGACTGGCGTTAATTTACAAATTGTAAATAATATAAGGTACTTAAATAGTTATAAATTACTTTCCAAACCTGAACTATTAGTAATGACCTTGAAGATTTTTCACCGCTTAAAAAGTAAAAAAAACAAAAAAAACACTTCAAATCCAAAGCTATATTATCCAAGTATCTCTGAGAGTGTTCAAAGGAGATGTACCTTGTCTTAGGGAGAAAGAGAGAAAATAAGCAGAAAAAGAATAAAGCAAACAGAGACCATAAAGTGATCTCAGAACCATACGTTTAGCTAAAAAATATTCGTAACTTGTCAATCTAGTGGGCTCAGTTTAGAGGCATGGGGTATGCCCAAAATTTAGCAAAACATTTCTTTTAAGTAACTCAACCATAAAGCCGCCCATGGGCCGAACGTAGCATTCGCAAAACGTAGAGGTAAATTGAAGCTCAGGGAACAGGTTTAATACACTCTACATGCTAGAACTGCGAAAGGGCTAAGTCAAATTAGAAAAAGTGTTCCCATCGCATTGAATCTTAATAAAGGGTTTGTAGATAAACCATTTCTTTTTGGTTGATATTAATTTTTGTCTCAAAAATATCCTCAAGAACATAATAATAACCTAGAAAGCCTGTCTCGAGAAGTCTAAAAACAAAACTTGTCAATAATAGAAGATTTTAAAGTATTTATTTCAAAAATTGGAAAAGGAAACTACTGCGATATGTTGTTGAGCATTTTAACATATATAAGGTGTATAATACTACAAAAATTCAATTAAGTAATACAAAGCACTGTAGAGAGACTAGTATCGTCAAACTTAACAGCTACGAAAGCAATGCTTGATATGTTCTATGGTACAACTAATGGCAATTGCTTTAAATCAAGTCCTTTTTATCACAGATATTCAACCAAAGAATCTTACATTTCATTGTAAAAGATCAAGTAAAGCAGTGATATAACTTTGAGCCATCTGAAGAGTTTCATATTTTGAAAGCTGTCGGTCATCCCCTATGCCTGGAACAACACCTCGAAGTCGGTCAAATGCATCATTTAAACTGTTCATTCTCCTTCGTTCACGTGCATTCGCAGCAAGTCTCCTTTTTTTCATAACTGTTGGTGCAACTTCTTTTGCAGGACGCTTTTGAGCAGCTCGGGCAGCCAACATTTCAGTCCTTGAAATAGGACTTTCGCTACTCGAACTGGAAGAAATAACATCTCTAAAATCAACAGATGAAGCTTTTTCAAAAGTTGTCTGAAATGTAGCTGCTCGCTCTGAAATAGAGCGGCGAAATTTTTTAGAATCACATGATAAGTCAACAGGGCTAAAAGAGAACTCACTTTTGATTTGGCTTTTCGACAGAATTACAGGTGATGACGTTGGACTATCACAGTGATCACTTAGTGTTCCCGAATCCGACATTTGAGATTCGTAATTCGTAGGGCTTGGAGTTTGATAACCGTCAGAATTGTAAGCTTCAAGTCGGGCAAAAGGAGAAGTCGGCGGATATAAATTCAATAACTGAACATTGTTCTTCTGGAAGTGAAACATTTCAAACCAAACAAAATCAGTTCATATAGAATCTTAACTTTATGTGTTTTTCTCACTAACTCTATTCACAGGTGCTCAAGACACGACTGAATTACTGGAACACCTCACTCTCAGCTTATACATGTAAACTAGAGTAAAATGCAATCGGAAGCAGTATGAAGTCAACCATTGGTTGAAATGCTTAGCGCGTGGCGGGGTAGATACCGAAAGCCCTCTGGGTCGAAGGCCATGAGTACCGCCCAAAAACTGCTCATTCTGTGGCCAGACCCCCCAGAACATAGTTTGGAAAATCGGACAAATGTAGAGCTAATACCTGGTCTTGGCGTTTGAAGATTGGGATATTTTAGCAACTCCATAGACATAGTAATTTAGTTCAATCATGACCGCTGTCATTTTCTGTCCAACGAACTGAACACTGTAATATTGACTTTCACAGGAAACCAAAGTGCTCATTATTTTTTCGAAAAATAGAATTATTCTTCGCGTCGACAAGAATAATCATCGAGCGGAACAGCTTTCTTGATTTGTAATTTTGAATAAACTTAGGCATAAAAATAGGTTTGCAATTCATCACTGATTCTTATTTATATAATGCATACTCATAAATATATATACATATATATATATATATATATATATATATATATATATATATATATATATATATATATATATATATATATATATATATATATATATATATATATATATATATATATATATATATACATATATATATATATATATATATATATATAGGATTGGCAATATATACAAATGATTTGGCAATAATAAATGTTAGGTTGAAATTTGTATGCTTGGGCCTTGCTAGAGATTTTTCACAGCGTGGGGGGTACTGGTTGGCTAGGAGGGCAAATTTGTCTCCTTTCATGAAATTGGCCATTTGCTTTTGAAAATGTATAAGACGGGATAATAAGTTAATAAGTTATCCCTCATATCAAGGCCGCGTTTGGAAGGTCATTGTCTTTATGACATTGCTGGGCAACAGCCTGGTCAAATCTAGCCTTTCTCCCCAACTTATTTTTTGAACCTTTCACCAAATTAAACACAAACGAGTTTTTTTCAACTAACTAAGGATCCACTTTAAAACTTGAAAGAAATAGAAATTTTTTGACATAATTTCTATATAAATAGAAATCATATGATGGGGACTGCCCCTTCCTTAATCCTCTTTCTTTACGCCAAAGTCATTAAGTTCTTTAAATTACTTCTCATTCAAATTCAACAGCCTTTGTATTCAGGGGTGAATTTCCAGCATTTTTATTGGGAGTGAGGGGGCAAGAGGGGTCCATATCCGGATAGTCAAGGGGCATGGGATGCATAATAATTTTCACAGCACGTTATTGGGGGGAACGGCCCTCCTTATCCCCCCTCTAAACAACACCTCTTGTTGTGTTTGAGCAGTCTTTCTTAAAGAATTGTACCAAAAAGTGAAACTTTAGTTTAAAGAGCGAGGGTGGAGGGCCCCTCAGCGAGGGACAATCCCCCTCATACCAGGAATGATATCTGTTCGTTTTTAGTTTTAATGTTGCTCCTTACTTTCTGTTGAAGGAACTGATTTTTTTTTGTTTAATTTCTGACCATTCTTCAAAACATGCCGGAAAATCCTCTTCCCTCCTTCTGTGTAAAATTTCCCCTCAGAAGTACGCCTTAAAGCTTTTTTCTCCATGGGAAATTCTCCCCGGAGAAATTCCCCCGCAGGGAATCCTCCCCCTTCCCAAAAATATCAGTACATTTCCTAACGACAATTACTATAAGGGAAAAATCCGCAAACCGTGTAAGTTAAAGCTCTTTCCCCAGAGATTACTGGGGGTCATGTCATCCCCAAAGGCATAGTTATTAAACCTTACAACTATGCTGAATCAAAAGGCTATCTGAAAATTCGATTGGATATCTTTGGGAGGGAAAGTGCAGGGGAGAGGGACTATTTTCCCTCCAATCCTTTTGGTCACTTAAAAAAGGCACTAGAACTTCTGATTTCCGTTTTGAATAAGACCTTTCACAATATTCTAGGGCCAATGCTTCGATATGATTACCTCTGGAAAATAAATGAAGTATAGACGCATCCGTGACCCTCCTTCTGGGAAACAATATAAATTTCCTGACTTTTGTAGATAGGAGGTTGAAATTTCTATAGCAGGGGTTTCTGATGTGCTGAATGGGGTGGTCTGCTTGTCATTAAAATCTCTAGACTTTTTAATGATATTTTCTCTCTTTTTTGGTAATCAAGTAAATTTTGTAATTTTGAATAAAATCGCAATAAAATAAAGGCTTGCAGCTTTTGAAGAGTAATATTAAACTTAGTGAATTTTAAATATTTGGAATCAGCATAAGAATCTAATTCTTTTGAATTTTTTACTTTTTGTCCTAATTCTTTAAGAACAATTCCTAAAACACAATGACCGTTTAATTAGAATAACAATATTTATTTTAAAATTCTATAATAAAAAAACTTTAGCGTAAAGAGCGAGGTCTTAAGGAGGAAGCAACAGACCTTTTTGGCTAAAAAACCTCGTCCTAGCTGATTTATCTACAATGGGTTGCCTCCCGTATTAGCATAATATTTTTGTATGTATGAGTTTATAATGAGTCGGAGGTAATAGGCTTGAGACTGTCTGTGCAGGATTTAAACTCTTGTCTTCGAACTTGCAATGCTACAACGGTTAAAAGTGACTATCGTATCAACATTTTGACTAAAGAATCCAGACGATTCGAACTGGACTTATTAGGAGTTTCAGAAACTTTTATCCCTGGGATAGGAAGCATGAAATTAGGTGGTATAGAATTTGTTTACTCAGGCAGGAAGGGTGGGGCGCGTAGACAGGGAGAAGGCTCATGATGAATAAGAAAGCTGCTAAGTCTTGTTTAGGCTGGGAAGGTATTATTATAATACTAATTACTCATTTTATGACTAAAAAGTTCGGGGTATCAGTTATGGTAGTATATGCCCCTGTAGAACCGACTGACGGAGATACCAGTGACTCAGATGAATTTTACTTACAGTTACAGGAGCAAATAGACAGGGTCCCTGGTAGAAATTTGGCGTTTTTATTAGGAGCTTTTAACGCCCAGGTTTGTAGAAATAGGGATAGATGGTACCCTAGCCTAGGTAAATTTGGTGTAGAAAAAGAAAACAGCAATGGCTACAGACTTTTGCAATTTTGTAGGCATAGCAATTTAGTTATAACCAATACAATATGTTTGGTCATAAAATGGCCCATAGGTTAACATGGGTATGCTAGGGGGATGGGATGCTAGGGTATGCTAGGGTAGCGTAAGATACTAGGGCAGTGTAAAGAGCGAGGCATTGAAGAGGGGGTGAGCCCCCTCATATTACGTATACGAGGAAGTTTGCTCCCTCGTCAGTACCTCGCTCTTTACGCTAAAGTTTAAATTTTGTTAAATAATGATGGATATAAGCAACAATTTGTTTGTGTTGTTTTTTGGCAATTCTTATAATTTAATTTTATCTTAAGCAGCTTCATAACTATGATTTTTGCGTTATAATAAACCAAAGATATTGTATGTCTTCGGCTTGGGGTAGCTATTAAATAAAAAACAAGTTTTCTTTCCAACTAAAAATAAGGAATAACGTTAAAACTTAAGATGAACATAGATTATTACGTACATCTTTTAAGGATCTTTTATTTCAGTCATTTCAGTCATTTGAGAATTGTTCAACTTGTGACTTTCATTTTCATAAAAATAGTTTCGACCTATTTGGCCGTATTGTTACTATGACTTACAAAATTAGTTCCGCAAATATTACTAGTTTAAGTTACGTGGGAGAATTTTTCCATGGAGAAATTTCTCGTGGGGGACGGGAATTTTCCATGGAGGGTGAGCTGGATTTCCCGACATTAATTAAAAAAGATCAGCAATTAAATAAAAACAAGCTTTTTTAACTGAAAGTAAGAAGCAACATTAAAAATTAAAACAAACGGGAAATGTTACGTAAATGTGGGGGGTTGTCTCTCCTCAATAGCTTACTCTTACGCTAAAGTTTCTTTTCTAACTTTTAGAGGGGGTTATTATTTTAACTAATTACTCTTTGTGATTCAAGAGTCATTCTTAAACAACTGCAACAAAAATCAAACTCAGGTTATTATAAGGTTATTATTAGTTAAAAAATTAATATACAAATTTCGTTTTAATTATTCATACACAGTGAGCTAAATTCAAAACCTACTTTAATTCAGAAACGAAATTAAATATTTTATTTTTACTGAAAGTTAGGAGCGACATTAAAACTTAAAATGGACAGAAATTATTACGAATATGAAAGGAGCTGTTCCCTCCTCAGCGCTCCGCTCTTTAAGCTAAAGTTTTTTATTGTTTTAAAAAGTAGAGTTGTGAGAAAGAGTCAAACTTAAGTGGAAAGGGCAGGGCATTGAGGAGGAGACAGTCCCTTCCATATACGGAACAATTTCTGTTCTTTTTAAGTTTTAATATTGATCCTTATTTTCAGCGAAAAAACTTGTTTGTTTTTTTAATTTAATTAAAGACAGGAACTGGGCCACAATTAGTGATAATGAAAGATTTAAAGGGAGATGGGCAAAACATTTTGAGAATGTGCTAAACAGAGATAGAGTTGCAAGAAAAAGATATAGAGGAAAATGAAAAAGTTTGTGATACCTTGGATGTGAAGAAAGATTTGTTTTGTGAGGAAGTATTAGCGACAGCACTAAAAGAATTAAAAAATAATAAGGCTCCAGGTGCTGATAGTGTGGTTAATGTGTTGCTTAAATATGGTGGCTCTGAGGTTAGAAATAAGTTATTGCAGACTATGAGAAGGATTTTTGAAAAAGTTAAAGTACCTAACGATTTTAAGAAAACCTTAATTATACAACTGTATGAGAAAGGTGATAAGAGTGAGTGTGGTAGTTATCAAGGCATTAGTCTGGTCTCTGTAGGTAGAGAATTACTTAGTGAATATGATACTTTTTAGACTTTGACTCTTTCTCTCAATTCTACTTTACAAAACAGTAAATAACTTTAGCGTAAAGAGCGGGACGTTGAGGAAGGAACAGCCCCTTTCATGCACGGAGTAATTTCTGTTCGTTGTAAGTTTTAATTTTGCTCCTTACTTTCAGTTAAAAAGCTTGTCTTTTTTTTTAATTTAATGTCTGAACGTTTTTGAATTAATGCATGTTTGATTTTGGCTCTCTGCAAGTGAATAATTAAAACGAAATTTACGTATTATTTATTTTTTTTTGTTCAATGGCTTTCTCTAAGTTTTGATCAGACGATTTTGAGAAAAAGGGCGGGAGAGGAGGCCTAGTTGCCCTCCAATTTTTCGGTTACTTAAAAAGGCAACTAGAATTTTTAATTTTTAACGAACGTTTTTATTAGTAAAAAATATACGTAACTTACAAATTAACTAACGAAACGAAGTTCTATATTCGTATATTTTTATTTTGTATATGAGGGGGTTTGCCCCTCGTTAATACCTCACTCTTTACACTAAGGCTTTAAGTTTGTCCCAATTCTTTAAGATTGACCCCTGAATCACAAAAGCTGTAGAATAAATAGTTGAAACTACTAAAAATATTTTAGCGTAAAGATCGAGGTATTTAGGAAGAGCTGAACCCTCCCCCCCATATGAGTAATAATCTCTGTTGGTTTTAAATTTTAATGCTGGTCCTTACTTTCAGTAGAAAAAACTTTTTCATATTTATTTTTTCATTGTTTTTTTTTAAATAATGCAAGAAAATCCTGCGCCCCCTTCATGGAATTTCTCTTCTTTCATGACAAATTCCTCCAAGAGAAGATCCTCCCACGCAGCCCCCTCCTCTCACCCCTCAACCAAAAAATCCCCCTGAAAATGTCTGTACACTTCCAAATAACCATTACTGTATGTAAACGCTGGTCAAAGTTCGTAACTTGTAGCCCCTCCCCTGGGGACTCTGGGGGAGTAAGTTAGCCCCAAAGACATAGTTATTATGTTTTTCGACTATGCTGAACAAAATGACTATCTCAAAATTTTGATCCGTTGAATTTGTGAAAAATAAGCGTGGGAGGGGGCCTAGGTGCCCTCCAATTTTTTTGGTCACTTAAAAACGGCACTAGAACTTTTAATTTCCGTTAGAATGAGCCCTCTCGCGAGACTCTAGGACCACTTAGTCGACACGATTACCCCTAGGAAAAAAAAACAAACAACCAAGCAAACAAACAAATAAACACGTACCCGTGATCGGTCTTCTGACAAAAAATACCAAGTTCCACATTTCTGTAGATAGGAGCTTGAAACTTCTACAGTTGGGTTCTCTGATACACTGAATGCGATGGTGCAATTTTCGTTTGGTAATGGTACGACTTTTAGGGTGTGTTTCCCCCTATTTTCCATAACAAGGCAAATTTTCTCAGGCTCGTAACTTTTGATGAGTAAGGCTAAATTTGATGACTAATCAAAACTTATATATTTAAAATCAACATAAAAATCCGATTCTTTTGATGCATCTATCAGTATCAAAATTCCGTTTTTTAGAGTTTCGTTTGTTATTGAGCCGGGTCGCTCCTTACTACAGTTCGTTACCACGAACTGTTTGATATAAGGGCCTTAGCAAAGGTCTTATCCTTGTATGGTACGCCAGATAAATATGTTAAAATGATTAGTGATATGTACGAGGATAACACTGCTGTGTTTAGGGTAGTAAATGAGGTTAGCAGCAGGTTTTGTATTAAATCATGTGTTTTGCAGGGCTGTGTTCTATTCCCCTCTATATCGATCATTTCGATGGACTTTGTCTTAAGAAGCACAAGAAAGGCAATGGGAGACCACGGAATCAAATGGGGAGGAAAAACTCTCCTGTACTTAGATTATGCTCACACATAAAAGTGTGAGTAAAATGAATGAACTTTTAGAGGTTTTCTGAGTTCAGGTTGCTAGAATAGGTTTGAAAATTAATTATAAGAAGACTAAGTCACTAAGGCTAGGAAGAAGTGAAGATGAAAAGGTGACGCTGGCAACGAAAAGATTGATCATGCAGCATCACTTACTTTGGTAGTATTATTAGCAAAAACGATGGGAGCAGTGAAGATGTTAAAAATAGAATAGCCAAGGCTCAGGGTGTTTATTCACAGTTAAAAAAAAAAAAAGTTTGGAAGATTAGGAAGATAAGTCTGCAAACCAAGATTAGAATATTAGAAGCTAGAGTGATGACAGTGGTCAAATATGGCTCTGAAGCATGGGCGCTCCGAAAAGCAGATGAAGATGTACTAGATGTTTTCCAGAGAAATTGCCTACACATTCTTCTGGGTACCCGGCTGACAGACCGTATTTCAAACAGTAGGCTGTACGAAAAATGTAGTTCAATCCCACTTTCTAGGGGTATAATGAAAGAAAGGTTGAGATGGCTAGGGCAAGTTGCGCGGATGACGGATGACAGATTGTCGAATATTGTCCTTTTCGGCCTACCGTCTAGGGCTAATCGGAAAGCATGTCTTTCTCGTTTGGGGTGGGAGGACGTCATAAAGAAAGGTTTGAAGGAAACGGGAGCTTCCTGGGAGGGTGTCAAAGGGGACCCTTTGAATAGAATGGGATGGAGGAGGAGCGTTTGCAGTTGTGTTGGACTCAGGCGGCTTGCTGCTATGGTGAGTTGGTAGTAGTAGCAGTAGTAAGTGAACAGAAATTACAACAAATAACGGATTGACCTCAAGATAATCAGGTACTAAGATGGGTGCGCTGACGATCCCCACGTCTTCTAAAGACCAGGAAACAATTTCAACTTTGAGCGACTCAGCCGAATAGTAACCAAAACATTAAAAAAACATAATTTTGATAACAATTCACACTTTGAAAGAACTTTCTTTTAAGCTGATTCCAAATATATAAAGTTTATTAAGTTTAATATTACCCATTAAAAGGTACGAACCTGAGAAAATTTGCCCGATTTTAAAAAATTAGGCATCACGAAAAAAAAACGATCCAAACAAATATGACGCCATCAAATTCAGCATGTCAGTGAACTCTGCTGGGTAGGTTTCGACCTCATATCTACAAAACGAAGGATTTTGTATTTTTTGGCAGAAGAACGACCACGGATTTTTTATGTCTTTTTTTGTTTGTTGGTTTTTTTTTTTTTTTTTTAGGGTTGATTGTATTGACACAATGGTCCTTTAAGATCAGATTGGAGCTCTTTCGAACTGAAAACAAAATTTTTAGAGCCCTGATTTAGTGACCAAAAAAATTGGAGGCGCCTATTTCCCTCCCAAGTCCGTTTTCTCCCTAAGAATATCCGATAAAAAATTTAAAGATAGCCATCTAATGCAGCATAGGTGAAAATCCTACTCTATTTTTTGAACAAATGGCTGTCTCAAAACTTACAACAAAAAAGCAACAAAGGAAAAATTAAAACTCAAAATAAACAGAAATTATTCCGTCAATGAGGGGTTGCCCCCTCCTCAATATCTTGCTCTTTACGCTAAGACCGTTAGCACTTTTGAAAAAAGCTTCCTATTCTAATTAAACGACCTCTGTATTTTATCAGCCTTTCTTAAAATACAAGGACAAAGAGTCAAACTTTAGCGAAAGAGTAAGGTATTGAGTTGGGGGCAAGTCTCCATTTACGGAATAATTTCTATTCGTTTTGAGTTTTAATGTTGCTCCTTAGTTCCACTTAAAAAAAAAACTGTTTTTTTTAAATCTCTGTTTGTTTTTCAAATAATGCAGATAAATCTAGGTCAGCTACTTTGAAGCATTACCCCCCCCTCAAGGAAACATCCTCCGTGAAAGTTTCATCAAACGTAAAGTATGCCCCCCCCCTCGTCAAGCTCCCACCAGACAGTTCCATCCTCCCTGAAAATAACGATAATCTTTCAAACTTGTCCACTTAAATTTTAATCAGGTTCTTTACCTACCGGGTTTTCTATAATTTTATTAAAATCTACTCTTTCAATTCCATGTCTATTTAAATTTACTTTTTATTATTAGCATTGACCCTCGATAGGTCAATGGTAAAGACTTGGGTAGGGACCGGCGATAATCAAGTGAACAATGGTGACGCAGATGAGCTCATTAATGGCACGATCTTGAAACCTGTACATTGCATTGGAGATTTTCGCCAAAATACTACCCTCGCCACTGTGGATACGGGCGTTTTCAATAGATATCACGCACCAAGGGCATGATAAAATAGGTTCTTCGGGAGCACCTCATAAGGACACAAGGGACATAGACTGATATGTGCATTTTATGACCAAATTTCTTAAGTCTTCGTAATGCTACAGATAAACATCCAATAGGGTTTCTGTGTGGGGTAGAAATTAATCTCTAACCCCCTTTGAATTCCCGGGATGTTTTTAGACTACGCCTCTAATATGGGGCCTTTCAGGTAATGTGTCCCTCTTATTGCAGACAACCCTTTTCAGCGTGAGATTAAAGACTACACTCACACGCCTACTGGCAAAATAGTTGGAAAGGGGGATGATTACCACTAGGAATATCTCAGAGCATGTGGGGGGGGGGAGGAGTAAGGCTGAATAACTTGCTTTGAAATCCTTAGAAGTGATAACATTATAAATGATTTTTTTTTATAATCTGGATATCCTCCTAATGAAGATTTTGAGTAGTTCTTTTTGTTTAGAGAAGATTATCCTTTTTGAGGCGTTGTATACAAATGGTAAACTTTAATGTATGAAATTGGTGTTGGAAGATGGACTTGCGCCCTCCCACACGTCTGAACAAGCTTTGGATCACACAGCTGGAACTAAGAAGTAAAGAGCGACCCTTACCCTTGTCAAAAGAAACTGAAGCTCTAAAAAACTGAAATTTCGTTTTGCAACAACAATATATATGCAACGACGAAATATATTATTCATGCTTATTCTATAAATGCAATTTTTTATTTTTAAAGTTGCTCATCGCTAATATTAGAACATAAAAATTGGTATAGTTTTAGACATACAAATTAATCTTCCCCAAAAAGGTGCCGTCCTCATAGAGGTACACAAATTTAATTCAACATGTATGACAGGTCCAGTCGATAACTATAAAACGGGAAATATCTCTCGCTTCTTATGGTTTGAATTAATATCCACATGATTATGGATTTGTTTAGAGTATGACTACATAGAAGGAACTGCCCTGTTATTGTGGAGACTGTAGTTTATTTTGGCTAATTATACTCTGTCTAGAAAAGAAAATGCACTAAATGAGCTCTTTTTCTCGAAGTATTGCTACACAAAAGCTTGATTTAAAGAGTCAGGGTTAGGGGGGGTAGCCCTCCTTACAGTTGGGGTAACCCTGGGTAAGCTATTAAAACGAACGGAAGGTATATTTAAAAGTATTTTATTTGTAAAATGAAAGTAAAGAGCTATACTAAAACTTAAAACGACATAAATTATTCCACATACGAGGAGGTCTGCCCATCCTCTCGTCCCCCCATTCTCCAGGCCAAAGTTAGACTTTTTGTGCTAATTCTTCAGTAATGACAGCTCAAATACAATGACCGTTGAGTTGGAACAAGACTAATTTTTAACATACTCAAGGGGCTTTATCATAAATAGAGTAGGTTGAAGAGATGCGGAATAAGTAGGCGGAATGAGTAGATTTAAGAGATTCAAACACGGAATAACTTCTGTTCTTGTGAGATTATAATGCTGCTCTTTTCTTACGCTTGAAAAAAAAAACTTTTTTTATCCAATAGCCTACATTGCAAAGGACAGTCATATCCTTACCAATTCGTAAATATCTATTCTTAGCAACAGCATATAATATAGTTAAAATTAACCTAATTTTGAAAAATAGGGAAAACTCCAAAAAAGAGTGTATTTCGGGTAAAACTATACCATTGAAACCCACATGTTCAAGAATCTAATTCATGAAGTTTCAGTCTTTTAGAATTTAAGAAATTTTGAAAAAAATAATTCTAATTTTAAAAAATAAGTAAATACTCCAAAAAAGAGTTTATTTTGGGTAAAACTATACCATCGAAACCCACATGTTCAAGAATCTAACTCATGAAGTTTCAGTCTTCTAAAATTTAAAAAATTAGAAAAGATTAATTCTGCCCAAACTCGTCGTACTTTTCCCTGCATTTACTGGAAAACTGTGCATTAATACTTTGAACCTCCCTAATTTGTTAGTTGTTTACAGCTCAAGCATATACGAAAGGAGAGGGGCTTGGGGGGATACCAGCCTATCACATGAATTTTTCTGGAGTTTCTAGTAAAAATGTAGAGAATTCATCTCTTTTTCTCCTGTTTTGACAAATTCCAATATTCGTCAATAATAATAATGACAATAGTTTATTTATAACAAATTTTTAAACAAAACAAGCGAAGTAAATTTAACTTGAGAACAAACCGGTTTTACCTGTTAGTAATAAGAAACATTAAACTTACGCTGAGTGGAAAACAAGTGGCCGGTGACAGAATACATCGGAATAATACAACTTTGGCAACACATTTGCATATTAGGGGTGGGATGGGGGTTAGATCAGGTTACCCCCACCCTCTACCATTAATTTGCAAATTAGTATTTTTCATTAGGACTGACCTAACTTCATTTCTTGGGTGTAATACCAAGTACCCAGCTTTTTCATAATTTCCCATATATTTCCGCTTACAAATAATATGGCGAATGACAGATGTTCGTATTATAAAATAATATTATTTTTGAAAATGTGACGTTATAGAATGATATGACAGGTGTTCAATTTGGGACTCAAACTGTATAACGCTTCATTTGCTTTCTTAATCTAAACGCTAATTATGGAGGAATATTTCCGGAGAAGAGTTTATTTAAAATTAGATTGTCCACTACTTTTTGCGTCGTCCGTCAGATGCTTAATCTGTTTAAACCATATCAAAGCCACAATTTCGGCCACATAAAAACTTTGATTTCGCATCGTTACGATATGATAACAGCGTACAGTGTTTTTACTTTCGCCCTAAATTAAGCTATAACGACTCCTCAAGTTTGAATATGTGGTTGTCGCAAAAACTCATTATTAATGAAAGGCTTATGGAGAGCCTAAAGGCGCGCGGTGATCATCTCAATCAAGCAGCAAACAAGCCTCCAGTATACTTTTTATTTATCAATCGATCACAAATAGAGGCTGTTTTGAGGCACTTGGTCCGCCTCAAATGGCTTTTCAACTTTTTGACACCTTTATAACAAAAACTTTTGCCGTCAGTGATCAACAATGATCGAAGATGTTTTCTTTGCTTGTTATTTGCCCAGGACTTCAACCCTGGATAACTTCCTGCGGAAAAACATGCTCTTCAGTATGACTGACAAAAACTGTTAAGGGTGCGAAAGGGGCACTTTTGCAGCGTTATGTTTCTTTTAAATTGTTTTCTTTTCAGAAGAAAATTCTTTAAATTGACATATTGTAACTGTGCAGCTGTGTAAATATCAAAAATATTTAAAATCAAATTCTGTCAATTTTCAAGGCATATTCTGGGGAAGCTTCGCAGAAAAATGTTTTTGGATGCTAGTTAAAATTATTTTTAATGTCATCTTTCCTCATTGCCGAAGGCAATCACCAGTTGAGCCCTATTAATAAACAGAATTATTGTGAATGTGCAACTTTCAGCTATGCTTTGACCCATGTTTGTTCTTGCAAATGAGGCAGTCGATCTTAACCTTGGAAAAAATCAGCTAACTATCGTCAAGAATGGAAAATAGGCCTTTCCTATCTTCTTTAAATCTGAACCATACCTGATAAAAAGAGTACCCTGACGAATGCCCTGATGAGGATAGGCTTGGTGTAAGAGGTTGGACCTGTTCCAGTGCTGTGAGTTGGTTTGGGTCTCCGCTCTCTCATAAGTTCTGTCTCCGTCCCTATCTCTGATAGTGAAGTACTGCTTGCGTGGTCTCATTGTGGAATCAGGGTGGATCTTTCACGGGTCTCCCTAACCTAAACCATGAATGCTAAAAGGGCTGCAGGGTGATTTCGAGGAGTGGTGATTCTTGACGAAACCATAGTCTTGTAAACGAATCAGCATTTGCATTGAATTCTGATCAGTGTTTGGGTTTGGTCTTTTTTGAGGGTTTGGTCTGTTTTGAATTTTTTTGCAGGGGGGGGGGGGGCTGAAACGCCTCTTCCTAGCTACTTTATCGATTGTGGGCTGCCTCCCCGTAGTAGCATAATATTTGCAGGCATAAATATTTAATGAGTCGGAGGTAGTAGGCTTAATATTGTCAATGCAGGATTTCGACTCTTGATGATAAAAGAGCATTACCAAGTGTGGAAACTCATTTTATGACCAAGATTGAACCAGTATTGCACAAATCTTCCGTTCAACTGGAGGTCCCAGGGACGTCTTGCTGTTCTGCTCCAAACGCTTCTTGTAGACTTTAAAAGATGTGTTAATCGTCTTTTGGGATTCGGGAATTTGCCCTAAGCACTTCTTGTAGACTTGAAAAGATGTGTTAATCTCCTTCCTGCACGTATTCTGGGACCACTGCTTTTCCTGAGGCTATAATAATTTCAATGATTTAGAAAATATGAAAATTACAGCTTGGAATTACGTTAAAATACTACTATCCTATCGATGTTGTGACCGAGTAATTCAGACACTTCGAACTGGATTTATTAAGATATTCAAAAAACTGATATCCTATGGGTAGGAAACATGAAATTAAATGGTATAAAATTTATTTATTCAGGCAGGAAGGACAAGGTATATAGGCAGGGAGCAGTGCTCAAAATGAGCAAGGAAGTTCCTAAGTAATCCTTAGAAGGTATTAATAGTAGATTGATAGTAGGTCATTTTATTACTAAATTTACTTGGTGCAGGGTACTAGTCATAGTAATATGTGCCCAGGTAGAACTGAATGATGGAGACAGTAATGAAGATGAATTTTACTTACAACTACAGGATAGAAATATGGTATTTTTATTTCACGATTTTAATGTCCAGGTCGGTAGAAATAGGGATAGATGTTACCCTAGCCGGTGTAAATTTTGTAGAGGAAAAGAAAACAGTAATGACTGCAGACTGCTGAAGCCATTACTGCTACAGCCATTACAAAATTCGGTGTTATACCGAATTTTGTCGGTATAACAATCTAGTTATAACCAATATTTAGACAAAAAATGACCCTTAAGTTAACATGGTATTCACATGATGGTAAGACGGTTAACCTTATTGATTATGTCATTGTAAACTGAAAACTGGCAGGATCGATGCAAGATACTAGGTTGTATAGGAGTGTTGTTATTGATGTTAAAAGTAAATATCACAATGTAATAGTGTCTAGGATCAATCTAAAGATAAAATTTAGGACGAGTAATACCTTCCCCGAATCTATGATGCTGGTAGACTCAAGGATGAAAATCTGAGAGAAACCTTTCAGGAACAGTTGAATACTAAACTGGAGAGACTAAAATTTGACAATATAGCAGATCAATGGGATCATTTTAGGAAAATATTATGTAAAACCGCTGATGGTGTCTTATGGACGAAAGTTTGAAGCGCACCTAGGGATATTGATGAAAATGATTTATGTTCAGTATAGAGGAGGACAGGCTTTTACAAGAATTATTTGAGTGATAGATCATATGAAAATAAGAGGAATGTAAAGAAAGCGGAAAAAGCATTAAAATATGAATTAAGGATGTGTGAAATGGATACCTTGGATAAAATTGCTGTAGATCAAGAAGGTATAACCAGACGGCATAATAGTAAAATTTTGCACTGGCATGTTAATACATTGAAAGGGAATAGTCAAGTGGGAGTTGTCCCAGATAATTATAGGAACGAGGCCTCAACTAAGGATAAGAAGGAGTTAAACAGAGATGGGCAGAACATTTTGAGAATGTGCTAAACCGTGATATAGTTACAGGCAAAGATACAGAAAATTACTGATAGAATTCTACGGTTTTATAGATTATGAGGAGACGTTAGATTTAGCTGATAGCTGAGCTTTAGTGAAGGTCTTATCCTTGTAATGTATGCCATATAAATAAGTTAAAGCGATTACGAGAATAGCATTACTTCGGTTAAAGTAAGAAATAATGTTAGTAGCTCGGTTCTTATTAAATCAGGAGTGAAGTAGAGTTTTGCCCTAACCCTATTTATACGAATCGTGTGATGGACTTTTTCCTAAAGAGCACAGCAAAGGCAATGGGAGAGCACGGAATCAATTGAAGAAGAAAAACTCTCTTAAACTTAGATTATAATGATGGTTGAAACATCCTGGATGAATGTTAGCAAAATGAATGAATTTCTTAGAAGTTTGTAAGTTAAGGGTGCAAGAATAGGTTTGAAAAATAATGTTAAGAAAACTAAGTCGCTAAGACTAGGAATAAGTGCAGATGAAGAGGTGATGTGGGTAACGAAAATATTGATCAAGTGGAGAGCTTCACTTACCTAGGTAGTATTATTAATAAGGACGGTGTTTTTTAAAAGCAATACAGCCAAGGCCCGAGGTGTTTTTTCACTGTTTAAATTTTTTTTGGAAGAATGCTAAGATAAGCCTGCAAAACAAGAATAGAAGATGGAAGCTACAGTAATGACAGCGGTCAAGTATGGTTATGAAGCGTGGGCGTTCTGAAAAACAGAGGTGAATTTGCTAGATATTTTCCAGAGAAATTGTCTGCGGCTTGTTTTGGGTACCCGATTGAGTAATCAGTCGGGTACCCGAAAAATCTGAAACTTTAATACTAATAGATACATTAAAAGGATCGGATTTTTATGCTGATTTTAAATATATAAGTTTCCTCAAATTTAATCTTACCCATCAAAAGTTACGAGCTGGAGAAAAATTACCTTTTTTTCGAAAATAGGGGAAACTCCCTTAAACGTCATAGTATCTTATCGAAAATCACACCATCACATTCAGCTTATCAGAGAACCCTACAGTAGAAGTTTCGAGCACCTATCTACAAAAATGTGGAATTTTACATTTTTGGCCAGAAGACCGATCACGGGTGCGTGTTTATTTGTTTTCTTGTTGTTGTTTTTTCCCAGGGGAAAAAAGCGACCCGAGTGGTCGTATCGACTCAGTGGTCCTAGAATGTCGCGAAAGGGCTCATTCTAACGGAAATTAAGTACCCTTTTAAGTGACCAAAAAAATTGGAGGGCACCTAGGCCCCCTCCCACGCTCATTTTTTCCCCGAAATCACCGGATCAAAATTTTAAGATAGCCATTTTGTTCAACATAGTCGAAAAGCCTAATAACTATCTCTTTGGGGATGACTTATTCCTCGAAAGTCCCCGGGGGATGGGCTGCGAGTCACAAACTTTGACCATTGTTTACATATAGAAATTGTTTTTGGGAAGTGTACAGACGTTTTCAGGGGGATTTTTTCTGGTTTGGGGAAAGGGTCAAGGGGAGGGGGTTACAAGGGGTGATCTTTTCATGGAGAATCTATCTTGGGTGAAGAGAAGTTCCATGCGCAAGATTTTCTAGTATTCTTTAAAAAAAAACAATGAAAAAATAAATATGAAAAAGTATTTTCAACTGGGCGTAAAGAGCAGCATTAAAACTTAAAACGAACATAAATTATTACGCATATGAGGAGGTTCATATCCTCCTAAATACCGTGCTCTGTAAGCTAAAGTATTTTTTGTAATTTCAACTATTTATTCTACTACTTTTTTGATTCATGGGTCATTCTTAAAGAATTGGGATAAAATTTAAGCTTTAGCGTAAAGACCAAGGCATTGACGAGGGGGCAAACCCTCTAATATACATAATAAAAATATGCGAATATAGAAGCTCGTTACGTAAGCTAATTCGTAAGTTACGTATATTTATTACTAATAAAAACGTTCGTAGAAAAAATTTAAAGCTCTAGTTGCCCTTTTAAGTAACCGAAAGATTGGAGGGCAAATAGGCCTTCTACCCCACCCCTTTTTTCTCAAAATCGTCCAATCAAAACTATGAGAAAGCCATTTAGCCACAAAACAATTAATATGAAAAAACGTTCAGAAATTCAATAAAAAAACAAGTTTTTTTCAACTGAAAGTAAGGAGCGACATTAAAACTTGAAACGAACAGAAATTACTCCGTATATAAAAGGGATTATTCCCTCCTAAATACCCCGCTCTTTACGCTAAAGTTTTTTATTGTTTTAAAAAGTAGAGTTGTGAGAAAGGGTCAAACTTTAGCGTAAAGAGAGGGATGATTAGGAGGGAATAGCCCCTTTCCAATACGGAGTAATTTCTGTTCGTTTTAAGTTTTAATATCGCTCATTACTTTCAGTTGAAAAAACTTGTTTTTTTATTTAATTCACTGAAAGCCCAAATTGTGTTGAACAAAGGTGCCTACTATTCTGCAATAGTTGGATTAAGAATTCATCTAACAAAGACTCAATTATCGTCTGCTAATTCTCAAAGCCCTCCTTCTATATCCTTGGATAACAACAGCATTGAACAAGTTGGAAAATTCGTCTACCTCAGATTCCTTGTCAATTTAAAGGGAGATCTGACCACAAAAACAAAACTAGCCTCTCGACTAGCCTATTTGACTAGCCTCTACCAGCTTCACTCAGCTCATTAAATCACTTTGGAAGCGCACAAACATAAGCCTTGGTGCGAAAATTATTGCGTACGAAGCAATCGTTAGAAACACTCTCCTATCTGGGTGAGAAATGTTAGTTGTCTGAAATCATTATACTATAATCGTATGTGTCTGTAATTAGGATTCCTGTCGTCACATTCTACGCACCAAACGACATGAACGAGGATCAAATAAGGAGATCTGTTAGTGCTGTAAACAACCGTACCCAATCCCAGAAATTGTAAAGAGAGGACGGGTCGTGTGACTGGGGCAATGTTTTAGGCGTGAAGACTGCTGATGCATCTCTGAGTCCACTATTAAAGCAAAGCCGTTCAACAATTGGAAATTTTACAGTGTAGGCTAGAAGAAAAATTTGGTGGTCAATGTGAAAAATGATGTAGAACTGCTTGAAGACTTCCACCTTTTTGGTCGGCGTTATGCTGACTCTTTCAGCGCATGTTGAGAGAAATATCGCATTAACGAAAAAGTTTGCAGTATTAGATACCCTTAATTAGGGAATGTTCAACTAATCAAAAGGTACTATGTATATGCTTCTACTTCTACCAGTTCTATTAATACTACTGCTGCTACTGTTACATATTACTCAGCCTTCAGAGAATGTGGGGGATATTTGAAATTTATCAAAACTCACTATGTGTATGCACATTGTCAAAAGAGCGTATCAGTAATATCTTAGAGTACTCGGTTGAAACTTTCAGGGCATTTTAAGGGATATTATTAATTGACAAAAAGGCACTAAGTTCACCTTGCTACTATTACTACTACAACTGCTATTGCTATTACAGCTGCTACTTCTACTACTAATGCTATAGCAAATACTTATACTCCTACTACTACTGCTACTGCGACTACTACTACTGCTGCTAATGCTACTAATACTACCCGACTACTACTACTGTGACTACTATTACAACTATGGCTAAAAGTAAGAAGGCACAATTTTCAGGGAATATTGAGGAGGGAAGCTGAAGTGAATCACAGCATGCTGTCTGTACGCAGGTTGTCAAAAGTACGCATCATCAATATCTTAGGAACAACCTGGTGTGTGAAGTTGAAACTTAGAGGGCTTGTTGTGGGGGATGCTGGACAAAAGACAATATTTGCACCCTACTATTATTACTTACTTACTTAGTAACTTTCGACTGGAATTAGACGATAATCCATCCTGCCCGACACCAATGGACAATGGGATGACTGACGTAGTCCAACATGACCTGTCAGCAGCAACCTATTCTGCAGTGTTCAGCCAGTCCTTATCTCAACGACATCCATATTGGCGGAAGCCACCCCGAGGATCCAGGTCATTCTTGAATGTCTACAAGAGATTCTTTCTTTGGCTGCCTGTTCTCCGTTTCAAAGTTGGAAGGGGATCAAAGGTGAAGATGTCGCGGGGTATGGTTCCAGCTGGCCGTCGTAGTTTATGTCCCAGGAATTTCAGTCGTCGTAGTTTTATGATTACCGAGACGGGGACCTTCTGGGCCCAACGCCTTCGCACGTCAGTATTTGAGATATGAGACCATCGACTGACCCGTAGTATTTATCTCATGTAGTGATGGTCAAATATTTCTAGCGAGCGTGTTTCTTCGGCCTTTAAAGGCCGAGTTTCACAGGCGAATAGTACGGTAGATTAAACAGTTGCTTCGATTAAACCTTCATCTTCGTTTTAATGCTAATCTAATGTCCAATCCAAAGTGCACTTTGGTTTGTGGTGCTTGCTTTCATGACTTTTGTTTTAGACTTGCTGATCATGAGGCCAGCTTTCTTTGATGTACAGGAGGCATAGTTGTCAATATTTTGGAGCTCAGCCGACGAGCTACTCATAATACCCATATCGTATTGAAATCAAAGTCTGTCAGAGCCATCAGGTTATCTTTTCACTGACCAACGACAAACCCTATGTGGGTGCAAAGCAAATTCACCATTATCTAGTCTATTATGTAATTAAAAATAGCTGGCAAAGAGGACACCCCTGTTTGACCCCTGACTCAAAATCAAATTCCGTTATGTCGCCGTCGGCAGTTCGGACTCTCGTCCAAACTGCCATGGTCTTGCCGAGCATCATGGTGGAAAGTAGACTCATAGGCTACTTCGAGTATCTCGATCAGTTCTGCTGGAGCACCATTTTCCACCATGATCTTCCAAAGCTCGGTCATGATAAGGGAGTGAAAAGTAGCAACAAATCGATGAAGGTGATGAAAGCAGACAGTTGAAATCTCTCGGTCTGCTGTAGAATAAGTTGGAGGATAAGAATATGTTCTTGACAGCCCCTGCCAGGTCTGAAACCAGCTTGTTCTGGTAAACCGATAAATGAAAGATACTTTCTAATAACAAGATACTGATGGTTTCCTTTTTTTCAATCTTGCCCAGTTTTTAGAAAAGGCGACCATTTTTTAGGTATAATCCTTTTTCATGCGAACACAATTGTTGTCCAATCAAATTCCTTTATTTTACATATATTGGGCGTGAGAAACTTCCAAGACCGACCACTCTACATACACGTGCATGCTGCAGATGAATTCAAATATTAAGAATTCCAGTACCATACGTATTTATTTTTTTATATGATTCATATAAGACAAGACAAATTGTTATTTCGAACTGACTTCATCACGAAATAAAAGAAAAAGAATGTAGAAATTACACTTCTTACCAACTATTGGCAATAAACCAATAAACTTATTGCTGAAATTCCGAATTAGAACGGTTGATTCTCATCATGAAAATGGATTTACATGGATTACTTTTTAAACTATGGTTTTGGCTCAGAAAAAAGTCACCGAAATTGCTTTTGGCCAACAAACTTCACAATGAATTGACAGCAGCTTTTCTCTATAATGTCTCCATACCAAAGAAGTATCAGGTTCCCGAAATGTCTCCCCATGCAGGGCATTAAGACTTTTTGTTAGATCAACATGGGCGTTTATGTGCAATATTATGCAAATGAAATCATTAGTGCCAGTTAAACATCCCTGCGGGTGACAGGAGCCAAAGAAATGTAAAAAAGCACCGTACATATTCAAATAGATCGGGTGAGTGACAATCAATCACTAAGCTTTTTTGATGTTTTAATCAATAGGCTTAGTTTGAAAGGTGTTTCATTTATGGAAGGCCTGTTTTTTCTAATGTTTTTGTAGGTATTTGACTACACAGAAAAGGTGAAGAGTTTTAACGACTTATATATGCATCATTAATATCTTTTTCTAGACTATAGAGAAACACAGTATAATGTTTGACTTTTTCAACAGTGACTGGAACATAAATTAATCTTTTTTAACGTGATCAGATATTTTTTTTCTAAAAAAAAATAACAAGTAGTTCTTAGTCCCAAGAAAGACGGGCAGGCCTTGCATTTTTTCACAGGCGGGATATATAAATGACGACCGGGACATAGGGATTGTTCGAATAGAAATTACAGACCGGGACACAAATGACGACCGGGACACCGGGACACAGGGAATATAAATGACGACCGGGACACTCAAAGAGAAATTACAAACTGGGACACCGGGACACAAATGACGACCGGGACACAGGGAATATAAATGACGACCGGGACACAGGGACACATCATGAGAATAATGAGGTATAGATCTGAATACGGATTGTTTTTCCCATGGACAATTATATGTTGCATGTTCAAGAGTCAGTAAACCTGACAATCTATTTATATGCACAGACAATGGGACAGCGAAGAATGTTGTATATTCGCATGTTTTACGTAGTTAAAAACATATATTTATATCTATCTCTATTCACAGGTGGGTCAAAGGGACACAACTACAATGGCGCGTAACTAATATGGCGCGTAACGACTTACGCGCGCGGGGGGGCCTGGGGGGGCGCGAAGCGCCCCACCATCTAGGTGTACAGCTAGTATATATATATATATATATATATATATATATATATATATATATATATATATATATATATATATATATATATATATATATATATATATATATATAAATATATATATATATATATATATATATATATATGTATATATATATATATATATATATATATATATATATATATATATATATATTATAGTACTATTATACACTATCAGTACTATTGCTGAGGGTTTTTCTCATTATCAGTAATAAGCGTAGCTATGAATTACTAGTATCATCATTTAGAACTAATTACAATTACTATTAATTACCACAGTATCATTTACCACTTGTAATAATTATCAATAACATTACAGAATAGTTTCCTCTGAAAGAAGTTTTCCATCATTTTATCTTTTACAAAATGATAATAATAATGAATATACATGGCTCATTAGGGGTTTGGTTATTTGTTCTACATTGTGCTCTAATCGAGCTGTACGTAGAATTTTATGTTATGTAAGCTTTTGTTACGTTACGGAAAAATCAATAAAATGGAATTTCGGGATGGGCACTTAACTAATTTCTAAAATAAATTACTAAGCTTTTCCTAGAAATCCTCTCATGCTTAATGGAAGCTTGAATCTCCGTGTCTATCCCACATTTTTAATTTTTGAAGATTTTGCTTATGATGAGTTTAGATGAGCGATTTTTGGATTTTACTGGTTTCTATGTTGGCCTGGTATGAAAAATTACATGTAACACAATGTATCTTAACCACCTAGTCTCTTTTTTCTCTTATTCCCTTTTTTGTTGTTTTCTGTGTGTACTCCGTCTCTACACTTTTTTGTATTGTATGACGGATTGGAAATCAATAAATATAGCAAATTAGGTGTTTAATGTGAAAGCCGCTTCGTGATGCTACCGTAAAGGCTGCTAAAAAAAAAGATTCCTAGTCAACTCTCCCTTTTGATTAAATCAAAAAACAAGCTTTTTCAACTGAAAGTAAGGAGCAGCATTAAAACTTAAAAAGAACATAAATTACTCCATACATGACGGGGGCTGCCCCTTCCACAACCCTCGCTCTTTACGCCAGTCTCAAATTTCTATAAAAATATTTTTACTTAAATTCAGCGACCCTTGTGTTTGAGCAGTCTTTCTTAAAGAACTGGGCCAAACTTTAGTGCGAAGAGCGAGGATTGAGGAAGGGGTAATCCCCTTATATATGGAATCATTTATGTTCTTTTTAAGTTTTAATGTTGTTCCTTACTTTCAGCCAAAAAACTTATTTTTTTTATATTTAATTCCTGACCGTTTTTCCGAACCAGGGGGAGGAGGCAAGTTGCCCTCCAATCTTTTTGTCACTTAAAAAGAGCATTAAATTTTTGATGGCATTTGAATGAGCCCTCTCTCGACCTCCTAAGACTGTTGGATTGACACGATCAGCCCTCGGAAAAAAATTAAATAAACACGCGTCCATGATCTTCGTTCTGGTTAAAAAAAAAAAAAAAAAAAAAACATTTTTGTAGATAGGAACTTTAAACATCTACAGTAGGATTCTCAGATATGCTAACCCTGATGATGTGGTATTTTAAGATCAATTGACTTTTTGGGGGAGGTTTTCCTCCTGTTTGGAAAATCAGGCAAATTTCCTCAGGCTCGTAGTCTTTGATGGGTAAAATTAAACATAATGAATTTGATATATTTGGAATCAGAATAAATTGATGTATCAATAAGTTCTTAAAATTCCTTTTTTTAATATTTCAGTTATTATTCGACCGATTTGCTCCTTACTTACAGTTTATTACCCCGAACTGTTTGATTTATTACAAGGGTGGCAGCAGAAAATAAAACAAAGTTTGTCGATGGTAGTTCCAAACAAGCCCAAAATGATGACTATAACAGCTGTTACTTCTTGATGGGATCATTACTGACATATTACGAGTACTTAATCGTTTCAGCAGTATCATAACCCCTCCGGTCGCGTGGGTCGATTTTGCAGCAGGAACTACTAAAAGCTAACAATTTTCGCTTCGAAACGAACACTTTTATCGCAGGCAATGTTGAAACAAAACACAATTTTATTTTTATGGGCTAAACTACCTTTGATAGAATCAGAAAATTGCAGGTGTTTCAATAATTACTGTCATGGACTGAATGAAAAATGCGATAAAAGTAAGGAAAGTAGACCAATGGAGGTGTTATGATTATATGCTGAGCATCATGCCATAAAAACGTGTGATGCTTAAGAAAAAAAAATGAATTAAAACAAGTAAAGCGGAGAGAAAATTGTCATGCAATAAAAGTAGTATAATGATTTTCTTAGTTTGAGATTCTAATCAAAAATAAGGAATATACAAGGCAGAACAAAATTTAATCTGTGTTACAGCGATTCGATTTTTGAATTTTTTTCTAAGCCTTTATATAGAAGGGCTTATTTTCACTTAGCAATCAAGTTGTCAAGAACGACGGTAAGGTTGACTAAAGTATTTAGTATCAAAGCATTTAGACTAGTGTGTGCAAGTTTTTCAGTTTATTGTTTCCCTTTTCTTTACATTAGTGGACAAAAAATACTAGCCTTTAAAAATTAAGAAACCCAGTAGCAACTTTAGTCCCAATTATTTTCAAAGGAAGTATATGTGCATATCGCAAAAATTTCAGGAGATGGGCTACTGATTTTTTTGATGGGGGGAGAGGCTTTTGAAAAATTGTAGTTTTTACCGTTTTTTAAGACAGGAGTCTTTAAACTAGCTTTATATATATATTATATATATATAAAGAGAAATCACCAATGCAACAGCACAAACACATTAAAAAAAAAGGGAGACAGAAGGATAAAAGGAAGACCGTTTTCCTAAATTAGTGATTAATATAGACCAGCACTTGAATGAGGCCTTAACCCTACTCATCCATACAATCAAATAGGTCAAACAGCATAGCCATACACAATCAACCACAAAGAATAAACCATGGACAGGCAGTCATGTCGTCAATAAGTATAAGTCGTCATTTACCAAACAGTAAAGACAAATAATTCAGAGGCAACAACCCAACACAAGGGCTCATCAGGAGAATACACTTGCCTATAGGGTTTCGGCACTTTAAATGAGAAATGAGAGTAAAATGAGAGTGAAGAAACAAGAAATTTTAGGTTAGAAGAACAACGTCATCACAATCTTCGACGCCAAAAAGCTCTGGCACAAAACCCAGGGCAAACCTAGAAAGATGCCTCTATTTTCTCGAGAGAACCAAACAAAGGTGATTCATTTGCAGATTCCGAATTGCTTGGTCAAATTGCATTGTCACTCCCACAATTTCCAAATGAACCGCTTTGGCTTACTTTAGGACATCACTTGCTCCCTAAAGAGTTCCACTAACGAATCCAAAACTTGAATTCATCTTAGGCTTCAGCTTCATTCAACGTAAGCGATCGTCAAACCATCAATAGTCATAATGTTTTTAACTTTAAAGTAGCAAGACAGATTTGTCACAAAATTAATTTAGTGGCAAACAATTGAAGGTGATTTTTCCTACCTTCATATATCCAAACGTATCTGCTATGTCCCAATGAAGCTCTCGAAGATCGCCTCACACATCTTTTACATTATGGGATTTCTTGTAACCTAATGGATCTCTTGGTAGAAATATTACGAGACACAAACATCTATGCCAAACATTTCATGAAATACAAGTAGTGGAGGATGATTTAAAATCAGCGTGCTAGTTCACTGAGACAACAGGCTCCAAACGTAAAGCTCATTTTCACTGTGCCAGATGGTGTCAATTATAGACGGTTCAACCCTCGTGCATGTGATAAAATATACGCTGTACTTACTATTTATACTGACCAAAGTTTTCCGTCAAACGAAACGATTGTAAGACAACATGGCAAAAATATTGCCAATTTTAAAACTATTGACCATCATGTGGAGCACTTTACCTACCCATTGTTTTATCCAGCTAGAACGTCATGATGGACAGTGGATATGCCACTTCAAACACCGTATGTAAGTCGTTCACATCTAACATGGTTGGAGTTAGCAATGTATCGTATTGCTTTTCGACCTGAACATGCCAAAAACCTTTCTCTGCAAGCTGTCTGAAGCTGTCCCTGCAATATTTGTTGGTTAAGTTAGGGTACTTAGATGTACTGTTCAACGACATCAATTTCCATTTTGACCTGCATTTACCATGACAATACACAAGTCACAAGGCCAAACTTTCGATTTTTTTTCGCGTTGACCTCCGTACTCTTGTTATGAGTCATGGTGTGTCGTATGTGGCATTCTCTACTTTTTCAAGACAACATAGCTTAAAAGTTCTGCTACCACCCCAAAATGAAAGACGAACATATAATGCTGCGTGGTAAGAAGCGTTGACAGCTGACAACAAATTCATTTTATTGTAAGGATTATATTCCTTCTTTTAAATTAATCAAACGAGCAATAACTGTGTATATGTGTGTTTATAGAGTTTCGTCAAAATCGCTTACATGTTTTTTTTTTCTTAAAACTGGCATATTGACATTTTTGGCCACAAGAATGACCTGAACTTTTAATGACAACTTTAAGGAAAAATTTATATTTTTCCCAATGCGGTTGTATCAAGCCTATAGTGACGTAATGGTATCAAGAAGAAGTTCACATTGTCTGTGGTTAGAAGACAAGCGACAATAAGAATCAATATATATAAGTCTGTCACGTCACCCTGTTGTGGACTGGTGGTGAAGCCGCCAGTCTCCTAGCTTATAAGATATCCCATAATCTAAAGGATGTACAAAGCGTTTTTCTATAGCTTCATCGGGTGTCTTCCAACCGCACGACTATTTTTCTTCCCTTCGATTTTCTTACTTTCTGATACTCCCTTTCACGTGTCTTCTAACTGCAAAATTGTTTGTTCTTCACTTTCATTTTTTGGACATCCTGATTCTCGCTGTCGCTTGTCTTCTAACAGTACAATTATGCACTTTCATGTTTTACAAGTTCTGGTCTAACTGCACATTTTACTGTTCTTCAGTTTCGTTTTTTATTCGTTCCGATCCTTGTTGTCGCATGTCTTATAATCGTATATCTCTTTGTTCTTCACTTTCGTGGCAGGATAGTACATGTTTGATTCTCTAATTACGCATTATCATAAGTTTATCTCTTTCATTTTTGATTCGTTCTGATCCTCGTTGTCACATGTCTTGTAAGTGCGTATCTCTTTGTTCTTTAATTTCGCTTTCGACATTTTATAACTCTCACTACTGCTTATCTTCTTACCAAATATTTCTTTTGTTGTCCTTTTTGTCTTTTACTCGTTAGGATTTCCCTTGCTACATATCTTCTAACCAGACATTTCTTTGTTCTTCACTTTCATTTTTCGTTCGTTCGGATCTTCTTTGTCACTTGTCCTGTAACCACATAATTCTTTGTTCTTCACTTTTGTTTTTGACCTTCTAGCGACACATTTCTTTGCTCTTCACTTCCGTTCTTGATTCGTTGCAATTGTCATTGTCGCAAGTATTTAAACCATAAACTTCTGTGTTCTTCAATTTCTTTTGTCATTACTTTAGGACTTTTTTTCAATATCCTTTACCTCAGCTGCTTGGAATGGTCTTGTCATATTTGATGGTCTAGGTTGTTCATTTTCACCCATTGTAAATTTACATTTGTCGGGTCTAGTTAGTTCTATGTTTTTGTCCTCTATGCATTTTGAAAAAGTCTTTTGTAAATAGACTCATTACACTTAGTATTTTATGCTTAGCCATCTCCCTTGTATAATTTTACATGCGTCATAGATACTAAAAACGATACAATCACTCCTGGGGGGGGGGGAGTAATGCAATTTTTTCTCTTGAAAAATGCTGATAGATATGACGTCATTCATACGAATCATTTTCCCAAAACTAAAGCTCTAAACGAATTTTCTCAGTATTTCTGACCAATGTTGGCCGTTTTTATCAGGCCAGAAAATCCCAAGGTTCCAATTTTCAAAAAAAAGAATGCACAAATAAATGCACACAATTATTACTCGTTTAAAGAGAGTAGACAGATAGATAGATAGAACCGGGAACCTAGTGGCTTCCCAACCAGGACCCGGCACTTGCCAAGTGGCAGGCTTTATATATTAAAGTATAGACTATATTATATCAGTGGCAGGCTCATTAAGACTTGTGCAGTTTACGACATCTTTGTAGGTTTCTGCTGTTTTTTTTTTGTCAGAGCTTGTCAAAGATACTGACAAGATTGTTCTTCTAACCTAATATTTATTTGTTCTTCACGTTCTTTTTTATCTCGTTCTGATTCTACCTATCGCTTGTCTTCCTACTGCATGTTTCTTTTTCTTCAATTTCGTTTTTGATCCATTCTGATTCTCACTGTCACTTGTCTTCTAATCACACATTTCTTTGTTCTTCACTTTTGTTTTTGACTCGTTGGGATTTCCAATGTCACTTTATTTCTAACTGCATATTTCTTTGTTCTCCACTTTCGTTTTTGAGTCTTTGTAATCCTCAATGTCGTAAGTCTATTTCTTTGTTCTTCATTTTCTTTTTGATTCGTTGTAATCCTCGTTGTCGCAAGTCTTCTAACCGCATATTTCTTTGTTCTTTATTTTGAATTTTTCATCACTTGAGACATTTTTTCAATGTTTTTGGCTCAAAGCTGAAAGGATTGGTCTTGTCTCTTCTGATGGTCCAGGTTTTACGTTTACGTAAAACTGTCCCATTTTGATGGTTTAAGTGGTTGAACAAAAAATTCTCTTGTTCGAATGAATCATCATTTATAACAATTCTAAATTTTCATTTTTTTGGTCTACCTCTATGCATGTTTTTTATACTTGAGCTGTTTAGTACAACCTTCATATAAAAAAATAGTTCTACTCTGTAGTAAAAATATGATCCTATTCCCTTCAAATTGTGTTTATTTTAATTTAATTTTTTGAAAATAACGCACAAGACTAAGAAAACTGTTCAAATGTTTCCAGGGTTTCAAGAAAAAAAAATTTAGAATGAATTTAATTTTTTGTGTCCAGAAACAGTAATTTTTTCTATTTTTCAGGCTTAATCTACATGAGGGGAGATGAGGGATTGATTCCCACACCCCCCCCCGTCGTACCTCTTCCCGTATTTTTCTGAAGGTTAATGGAGATTTAAACAGTATTGACATCGAAAAACGTTCTTTTAAGTCTGTAGCATCCCCTCCCCCGCCTTACAAATTACCCATTGCCCTCCTTCATAAAGGCTGCTTTACTATTATAAAATTTTCTTCGTTCTCTTTTTTTGTCATTCGGCTTCCCCATTTAAATTTGGGGAAATTTTCCGGGAGGAACTTTTGGAGAGGGGGTTTCGTGAGGGTATTTTAAATGAGAGGGGGGCTTTTCCGGGTGGAACTCTCAAAGCGATAATTTTCAGGGTGGAACTTTTAGGGGAAAGTGAAATATCCGTGGGAATAAGTCGAGCTTCAGAGATTAAAATGGTATTTCTTTTATGCTTCCCAGCCTCTAAACTCCAGAGATGGCATCAGAAAAATCATTTTTGGCGGCACATGTTGTTTTTAGATGATGAAGTCAAAACAAACTTAAGAAAACTTGCAGGTACGAGTATGATAAAAAATGTTTAAATGATGCATTAAACCGCTCACTAGGATGTTCCAATAACCGGCAAATTTTGATAGACAGTCGACAATTTAAGTAATTCACTAGGGGGGCTCGGAGACTGCAAACATCAACTTTAGGGTTTTCGACAATATAGATTAAGACGGTACCCCTTTGTCGCTTTGCAACCTTTCTCCTTTAGAAATAGCGCCAAAAAATTTTTTTCCTGTAATATTGCACTTTCTGATAGTGGTATCAAAAAGAATTAATAAAAAGCACGTAAATAAAAATTAACTTGGAAATGAACCCTTAAACATCTTTCTATGATGCTCTCGTGTCTCACTAGTGGCAAAGTAAAAAAAGGACAGGCATCAGTCCTTTCTATGCGAATAAGGGATTTGTCCTGCTGCTCAAGGTTTTCGACTACAATCCTCTTGTAAAACGTCAAGTTTTTCGAATGGTGCACTCTTCACCTAAATTTGGCACCATTTTCTAAATGTTCAGGGCTCTTTTCTAAAATTACCATTGACTTGTTTTAATAGTAAGTTTTTAAAATTAAGATTAACCAAAATAATAGTTCCCATTCCAAAATTGGCTTCAAATTAAATTCTTTCTCACTATAAGGTTTTTTTTTGTCACTGTTGTTTTAACTTTCCAGCTAGTAGTTCGCTCTTTACTAAATTGCCAACATAATACTATCCAGTCGAGTAAAGCTGTCCACTTAATATATTTTCTCACTACCTAGACCCACACCCTAACCCTCTCCTACAACTTACTTGAGCAGCTTAGTCTTCTTAACAGTAATCCAATAATTGTCCTAATTCAACTCGACTGAGGAACATCTGAACAGTCCTGTGAACGGACATCTGATTGAGGAACATCTGAACTGGCCTGTGAAGAAGGGATTGTAGTCCTGCTTGACATTTAAGAGCGCCTTGGATCAAACAGTTTGTGGTAACAAACTGTATAAAATATCCCTTGTCAATGGAAACCGAAACTCAAAAAAAAAGTTTCGATTACACCATATACAACAACAAAATCTACTATTCGAGCTGAATATAAATAGGTAAATTGTATAAATTTTAATGTTGCATGTTTTAAGCTATTAACATATGAAAATTGCATGATTTCAAAAGCAAGAAAAAAAATCCACTGAACAGGGGTAAAACGATCATAATTTTATCTCGTATAATATGGGCATCTGCCCCCACCACAACTCCTCATTCTTTACGTAAAAGTTTGATCCTAATGCTCAAAGAATGACTGTTTAAACACAAAGGCCATTGTATTAGAATAGAAGCACTTTTAATTTCCTTTAGAACTTTAGCGTAAAGAGAGGGGGACAGCTGGGATTATGTTTTTACTTTGTTTTTAGGTTTCATAGACACTCAGCCCATCCAAAACTTAAACACCGAAAAATGGCGTCAATTCATCAAAATGTAAGGGGAAGGGGGCAGAAGTATATTTTTCAGAATCTAGAGAGCGATTTTTTTCATTTTTCAATGAAACGAAAAGAATGATAAAAGCACAAAATGGTATTTTTCAAAATTGAAGCGATAGGGATCCTGAAATTTCGCTTTAGACACGGATTTTTTTTCCGTTTGTTCTCGATGCTATGAAAAGAATAGTTGAAAATAAAAATAGTATGAAGAGGGTGAAGAGAAAAAATGTTAAAGGAAGAGGATCAATTTTAATTGTTCAGATACTGCCCTATTACTTCAAAATGTATAAAACATTTACAGATGCATTGACAATTTGATTAACCTGCAGTATGGTTCTGAGAAGAAACTACTCATATTTATGTATGAGACAATCTATAAAGCTATATGTCTAAGAATCTCTATGAATATATGTCCAACAAATATCCATGAAGGTATCATCTGTTTTGATGATAGAATGCCGAAAACGACAATATATAGAAACAAAATTACTCCGTTTATTCAAGTTTCAAATGACTATTATTGTTGATTCTTTTATTATTAATGTTTTTCTTATATTATTATTTTGGAACTTCATGTGTAAAGTTAATAAAAAATAATTGTGCTTCAATTAAAAACTTCAATTAAAAACTTCTTTTAATGGAAATAAAGAAAGAAGTTTTTGATGTTTTGGGATCTCTTCTGTTTTTAAAATTGTCCACTATTTTGTTTCATTTTTTTCTGTTTTATTTCTTATGATTTTCTTATATGAATATTTTGGAAACTTATTTATGATATAAACAGAAATACAAAGAAGAACTAAATGAGCTTCAATTTAGAAACTTCAACTAAAAAGTTCTTGCAATAAAAATAAAGGAAAAGGTTTATGACTTTTTTGGAATATCTTCTGCTGTTAAAATTGTTAAGCTGTTAAAAGCTGTTAAAATGAGTCATATGCAAAATAAGCACAAGTACTGAAAGAACTAGGTAATTATAAATATTTTGGAAAGGAATTAGGTCTAAGGCTCCCCTTTCTTGTGCTGGTGCCATTATTGAACTTCGGGCACGTTGAACTTTTGTCTTGACGCGTTCTTGTCCTGACAAGGAACAGAGGGCTTTGGCCCTACTCTTCTTTGTGGTATTGTCTGCTCATAAGTTTAACTTCATTGTTTATTTTCACTTCTTTCTTCTAACTATTCGTTTTGGGTTTCATTTATTTATTGATAATGATTTATGGTCATTTCACCTTGAAATGTTATTTGACTTTATTTCTGATGGTCTTTAGTTTATTTTAGCTCTTCACTTTTCTTTGAAAACTTCTTTTGTTGAAATTTTTTATAATTAATTATTATTAATGCAAGATGTTGCGAACAAAGTAGTGGCTTTAAAGATTTTGTAAAGCAATTTAATTTTTTTTTTTAATGATTTCATAGCAACCACAATAGGTCTAGAGGAATACCTGTTTCAGTTGCATTCAGCAACTATTATATGAAGCAACAATAAGAAAATTACACCACTATGGTGCTACACCTTACCCAGCAAAATACTGTTTCCGAAAAATACCAAAAATAAGCATTTTTTTTGCTCTCCATAGACTCATTTTAAGTCTGTTCAAACAGTTCGTGGTAACGAACTGCAGTAAGGAGCGACCCGGCTCAATAGTAACCGAAACACTAAAAAATGGAATTTTGATACCAATAGTTACGTCATTACAGTTTCTTACTGTTTTAAAAACAGAGTTAAGAGAAAGAGTCAAACTTTAGCGTAAAGAGCGGGGCGTTGAGGAGAAAAAGCCCTTTTCATATACGGAGTAATTTCTGTTCGTTTTAAGTTTCAATGTCGCTCCTTACTTTCATTTGAAAAAACTTTTTTTTTTGTTTAATCGCATCTAAAGAATGTGAATTTCAAAGACTTTTTCTATAGGTTGTTTCAAAACTACAAAGTTTTTAGGACAGTAGGCCTATCATATTTTATTTTACCGGCCACGCTGAACCGTAAAAATAAGTAAGTAGAACTAACTCGTTAAATTTGACAATGGTTTCATCCGTAAGCATTCAAACCTTATTTAGTTTATATTTTGCTGGTTTTCTTCCTACGTTCCCTTTTTGATTTTGAAACCCACTAGAAGTGACTCCCCAGGCTGTATTTGGAGGTTACTTTTTGTTAAATCTGACAACAGTTTCATCCGTAAGCATTCAAACCTGTGTTAGTTCATATTTCGCTGGTTTTCTCCCTACCTTCCCTTTTTGATGTTGATGTCCACTAAAAATTACTCCCCCTGCTGTGTATGGAGGTTGTTTTTTCTTTGTTCCGATTTTTACTTGTTTTATGATTGTGTAAGTGATAAAACAAATCAAAAAACCAGATTTCATTTCCACTGTTCTTGGTACTTGAAATCACCAAACCCATCTTCAATAGTTGCTAATTGTCTTCTTTTCAAATGAAACTATCAAATACACCCAGAGGCAATTGATGGTCAGTGTGAGATTATTATATTTGTAAAGTTTTAGGGACCTATATCAAATTTTTCTTTGAGAAAACTATTATTAAAGCTAGGCTATCATGCCTCATGACCGCTTATTGTTACGGAACATTGAAGATGGTTATTTATGGTTATTGGTTGTATTATTTGCCGCTCCTGTTCCGGGATATAGGTGGTCTTCACGCAAGCTAATCAAGAATCACAATCAAAGGGCTTTGAGTATACTCAAAATTGGATCAATTTATCGCACAAAGTTTACATTTCATATTTTACCGTCGTTTTTGCTCAAAGCAAAAACAATAAAATAAGATTAGAAATTACACTAATCGTCGATGCCACTAAATTGGTGCTTGTTTTCTTTTCTGGTTATTTGTAATTAAGTTAATAGGCGGCTAGAGTATGTAAAACTTGACCTTTGTTGCTTTCGATAACTAAATAGATGTTGTCATACAAAAATATGAGGAGTGTTAAAGTATTTCAAATCCACATAGGACCTAGCGCAGGACCGCTATGGTTCTCTACTTTTTTCCCTTTTCTTAAGATAACTTTTAATCTGAAGAGAGAAAAACATTGCATGACCGTTTTCTCGCGGAGGCAATATTATGAGATACTGAAAACTCTTGAAGAATATATAAATGTTGAATATATAGCTCTATTTTTTCCCCACAACTTTGTGATAATAAGATGTTACTTCAAAATTATTGGCTGATTTATTCTTTGTATCACACATTTACTTCACTATTTACCATTAAAATTTATACAGGAATAGTGGACCCCAAGGAGTTTTATTTATATGACACATTTGAGGCCCACAGTTTTCATTCTCTATATTGAAATTTTATGTTCAGTTCACGACTTTTGAGCTGATGACCATTAAATTAGATTATTTAAAGGAATTGCGTAAATTTTTGGCTAGAGATCTAAAATGGATGGTTTGAATGGAATTCCATCACTCTTAGTTTTTGCTAAATAGAATTTTAATTCACTATGAAACTCGGACAATCTCGATATTTTTCAGAGTGAAACTCAATTGTTTAGGTAGGTTTTCCATTGAAATTCCTCTACCACTTTGAGTTCCTAAGCAATAACTATTTTACGCAGGGATTCAACAAAGAGCTTCAAAAAATCATCAAACAGTTCGTGGTAACGAACTGTAGTAAGGAGCGACCCGGCTCAATAGTAACCAAAACTCTAAAAAATGGAATTTTGATACCAATAGGTACATCAAAAGAATCGCATTTTAATGCTGGTTTTAAATATATAAGTTTCATCAAGTTTAGTCTTACCCATCAAAAGTTACGAGCCTGAGAAAATTTGCGTTATTTTAGAAAATAGAGGGAAACGCCCCCTAAAAGTCATAGAATCTTAACAAAAATCACACCATCAGATTCAGCGTATCAGAGAACCCTACTGTAGAAGTTTCGAGCTCCTATCTACAAAAATGTGGAATTTTGCATTTTTTGCCAGAAGGCAGATCACTGATGCGTGTTTATTTGTTTTTTTGTTTTTTTGTTTTTTTTTCTTTTTCCGAGGGATGATCGTATCGACCCAGTTGTCCTAGAATGTTGCAAGAGGGCTCATTCTAACGGAAATGAAAAGTTCTAGTGCCCTTTTTAAGTGACCAAAAAAATTGGAGGGCACCTAGGCCCCCTCCCACGCTAATTATTTTCCCAAAGTCAATGGATCAACATTCTGAGATAGCCATTTTATTCAGCGTAGTCGAAAAACCTTATAAATATGTCTTTGGGGACGACTTACTCCCCCACAGTCCCTGTGGGAGGGGCAACAAGTTACAAACTTTGACCTGTGCTTACATATAGTAATGGTTATTGGGAAGTATACAGGCGTTTTCAGGAGGATTTTTTTGGTTTGGGGGAGGGGTTGAGAAGAGGGGGATATGCTGGGGGAACTTTCCTTGGAGAATTTGTAATTGGAGAAGAAAATTTCCATGAAGGGAGAGCAGGATATAGGCTACTAGCATTATTTTAAAAAAAAACAATTAAAAAATAAAAGTGAAAAAGCTTTTTCACCTGGAAGTAAGGAACAGCAATAAAACTTAAAACAAACAGAAATTATTAACCATATGAGGGGCTCACCTCCTTCTAATACCTCGCTCTTTACGCTAAAGTATTTTCAGTAATTTCAACTACTTATTCTACGGCTTTTGTGATTCAGGGGGTCATTCTTAATGAATTGGGATAAAATTTAAGCTTTAGTGTAAAGAGCGAGGTACTGACGATGGGGCGAATCCCCTCATATATGTAATAAAAACATGAGAATACAAAAGTTCTTTACGTAAGCTAATTTATAAGTTACGTAAATCTTTTACCAATAAAAAGATTCGTAAAAAATTAAAAGTTCTAGTTGCCTTTTTGATTAACCAAAAAATCGGGGGGCAACTAGTTTTCGTCCCCCGCTCTTTTCTTCTCAAAATCATTCGATCAAAATTATGAGAAAGCCATTAAGCCAAAAAAAAAATATGCAAATTTCGTTTTGATTATTCCTTTGCGGAGAGCCAAAATCAAAACATGCATTGATTCAAAAACGTTCAGAAATTAAATAAAAAAAAACAAGTTTTTTTAACTGAAAGTAAGGAGCGACATTAAAACTTAAAACGCACAGAAATTACTTCGTATATGAAAGAGGCTGCTTCCTCATCAACGCCCCGCTCTTTACGCTAAAGTTTTTTACTGTTTTAAAAAGAAGAATTGAGAGAAAGAGTCAAACTTTAGCGTAAAGAGCAGGGCGTTGATGAGGAAGCAGCCTCTTTCATATACGAAGTAATTTCTGTGCGTTTTAAGTTTTAATGTCGCTCCTTACTTTCAGTTAAAAAAACTTGTTTTTTTTATTTAATCACACAAAGATCGTGGTGCTAGAAAAATACATTAAATTTTTGGATTTAGCATGCTAAACTAAATTATAAAAATGTACCACAACTACTAATTTGAAAAGATTGCAAAGCACTTTAATTAAAAAAAACTTCTAGTACATTTCATGTACAAACAATGGGGCTGGAGGGGTAGGGAGTTGTAGTTTCACATCCTAATTCAGTTTAAAAGCTTAAGTCATAAATGCGAAGATACAAAAAAAACTATTCTTTTCAGGAAGGTACTTATGAACTGTATTTATTCTGGGTTGGGGAGAGGGGGGGTTCTAGATCATGAAAATCCCCCTACCTCTCTGTAGGTGCTCGTTTTTAACAGTATCAGCCTTTGCTTCAGCCTTCTGTTTCTTAGATAGTGAACTGTTATTCAAATTATAATTTGAACCAATGATATTTACTATTTTTTATGATAATTTGTAATCTAATATAGATATAATTTGAGTTATCATAAAATTGGGAACCCATTATAGCTAGAAATATGCCAAACACTACGATAGTGTACTAGTAGTTAGCTTCTGTTTAACTATTTAAGTAAATGACTGTTTATTACATTTATAAGCAGGCAAAACGTTACTGGGACAGATCTAGAGCAAGAACTTGTGGGGACGGGGGAATGTGATTTACAAAACGAGAGGAAAAGAGAAAAAACAAGGAACGATTGTGCCGGAAAAATTCTTGGGGGATAGGGCTCCTTCGGCCCCCTGAATCCACCACTGAAGTGTTATGAGCATTGCCCTTATGGATTCTTAAAAAGAACTCTACGTAGGCCTAGTCTTTCCATTATGAGTAGTTGAGGATTGCCTATGACTAATGTTTAAAAATGTTCAGAAATGTGGAACCAGGAATTTTAAGAACATTCTAATTATTTTAATTTTTTTATTGAACTATATTTTATATTTAACACCATTTAAATTCCGCAATAATTAGATAGTTGTCATATCGCAGAACAACAGAACCGCAAACATCATGAGCTGGGTTATCGTTGTCCAAGACCGTATCCAAAGAGAGCTACCGAGTTTGAATTTCTCCCTGATCCTCTCAAAATAAAACAATTCTTTTACTCGTAAATTCGTTGTAAATATGTTGGCAAAACGAATATTTCTCGTAAAAAAAACAAAAAAAAAAGTTTCAACGCGCATATTGGTTTTAAAATGCAGGTAAAGAACCCAAACCCCTCCCCCTAAGAACAAAACTCTGACGGTGATCTCTCCTCTTGAACAAAACTTATTTTGGAAGATTCCCCTTCTCCCGACTATCAGGCCCTGTCATTGAAATTTTCTTCAAAATCTCCAGCCTTTCTTTCTTTTTTTTTTTCCTTACAAAACCAAAGCGCAACGCAAATGGGTGCAATACATTTTAGTTGAATTGAAGTTGTTCTGAAAAATTATGATAACAAATAATTTTCTTGGACTTTTTCTTAAATGCTAAACAGTCGCTGATTTGACCCAGTCATACAGTCTCCCAATTCCGCATCTCTGTTCTTTAGGGGTTTATTCAGGGAAAAAATAAAAGTCACTGAAATTTCTTTCTTCACAAAAATAATTAACACAGTTAACACTGAAACGCATTTCATTGGAATACTGAAATTTACTGAAACGGCTCACCGAAAAAGCCAAAAGTAAAGGAAACTATACTATTGAAAACAATAAAACAGAAAAATCAAGCAAAATAAAACTTGAAGGTCATTGGAGATTTTTCAGAACCCAAACAAGGTTTCTTTTGAAGTTCAATGGTTTATGCTTTTCTTAAGTTCACTTATTTATGCTTTTCTTAAGTTCACTTATTTCAGATCTAAGAGGCACAAAAGTAAAATATGATTGACAATAAGCAATGTTATAGGTTCCGGCTTGATTTTCCTATCAAAACCTGCTATGGTAGATCATTAATCATTCAGGATTTCTTCACAAGTAGATTAAAAGGCATCCCACTAACTGAATTGTAATGATTGGCATCACGCAGCTATCGGCTGCATTTTCATTGGAATGATCCTAGATGTTCCAAACGGTCAGCTAATAAAGCACCAATTAGCCTAATAAATCACCCAAATTTGTGATCTGATTTTGTTTCTACTCATTCTGGGTAAGGAAGGACAGGGTAATCCTACGCGTGTCAGACCGCGGTACCATCATTGACAGAAAGGGGGTTTATTAAGCGGCGTCAGTAGGGCGAACGCCAGTAAAGAATTCTTGAAATGATTGGATGGGATATTAGAAGATTGTATCATAGATTCTTGCCATATTAAACTTAGAGTATCGAATATCTAAATAGGCTCACTATTTCAACCTTTTGTCTTTTTCTTGGTAAAAAGCTTTTGAAGCATAAAAATTGACAATGGAAATAAAATTTGAAATCAAGTGACATTTTGGCTTATTCTCTTGTTTTGACTTATAAAGTTATAAAGATGGAAATTACATAAAATCTTAAAAAGGTGAGAAAGGTATCGTATAAAAAAAATGAATGGTCATAACATAAATATTTCTGTTGTTTTGTTAAAAAATTATTTTGCAAAAATATTGAAACTGATATTTCTTAATTTTAAGTTTTAGAAGATATGGGTTAAAGTAGTTGACTATAACGAATAACACAGTAAAAATACTATTGCATTTGGTCTATGTACACAGTACACTATCTGATTTTACTCTTAAGCCTACGCTCACTTATTCTATGTGCTATCTAAAAAAAAAGGTAAAAAGGTAAAGGATACGGCATTAGATTTTACAGTCCTTACCGGCGGTGCTGATCTCCGTTTCTTGGCCCTTCAGCCAGGAAGGGTGATGGGGAAAAGTAAACCTAGTAAAGAGAAAACCACGGCTCAATGTAATTTTCTTACGATCTTATATTTTCCATGTATTACTACTACTACTAGCAGCTCATTGCAGCACCAAGTCACCCGATGCCACAAAAAGCTAAGCATAGTCTCCCTCCTTCCCGATCTACTGAAAGCTTCAGTATTTAGCCACTCTGAAGAAGTTCAATTTTTCTTTAAATCCTTTTCCAGAATCTCTTTCCACCCTGTTTGGGGACGACCTGCTTTTTGTTTCCCTCTAGATGGATGGCCGAAAACAGCAATCTTTGGCAATTTGTCATCCTTCATCCCCAAAACGCGTCCTACACATCTCAACCTTTTTACCATTACGGATCCACAAACTGGAAGAGAACTTGATTTTTTGAACAACTTGTTGTTTGATATTCAGTCAGTCAAACAGGCATCCAAAAAATATGTGTAGACAACTCCTTTGGAAAACACTTTACAAATCCTCTTCCCACTTCCGAAGTGCCCAGTTTTCACAACCCTACTAAACCCTTGTTATTCCTGTTGCTTCAGAAATTCTAGTCTAGGCTCTTAAACCCGTCTTCCTATTCTTTCAAACTTTTTCCAATTGTCGTAAGACACTCTGGGCCTTTGATATTCTATTTTTTAAATCTTCACTGCATCCCCCATATTTACTAATAATTTTAACCAGGTAAGTTCTCGTTATACTTGATTGATCTTCTCGTTATCCCACATCACCTCTTCACCTTCATTTATTTCTAGTTTATGCGCCGTAGTCTTCTTGAGTAAATTTTCAAACCTATTCTTGCACCACTAAGCCTCTAAGCCTCTTAAAGCCATTCATTTTGCTAACATTTTTATCCAGGACGCTTAAATCAACCGTGTAATCTAGGTCTAGGAGAGTTTTACTTTCTCGTTTGATTCCATAGTCTCCCAAAGCCTTTTCCGTGTTCCTTAGGATGAAATCTTCCAAAATAATCCACGTCAATGTGGATAGAAGGCAAAACTATTTAACTCCTGACTCAATTACAAACCAGCCACTAACCTTGTTTTCAGTTTTAGCTTCAGCAATATCGTTCTCGTTCACTTATTTATTTGATTTCATTTATGCCCTCAATTTCACACCTTCTTAATTAATGCCTCGATGCCTTCTCCACTCCCCTTACTTTCCTCTTATTATCATATGATCCATATTCGAATACTTTTTGTACACACGATTCCTTTTTTCTACCATGCTTTATACCTTTTCACTAATATTTCTAGCTGTGTTTCTAACTTTCCTCCTTAAAACACCGTCTATTACTTCACAAACTAATTTCATAAAATTATTAAATCCATTTTCTAAATTGTCAAATTTTAGGCTCTGCAGTTTCATATTCAATTGTTCCTGGAGAATTTCTCATCCTGGAGTCTATCAACAGCCTAACGGCCTAAATTTCAGCTTTAGATTAACTCTAGAAAGCACTAGATCTTTACTTTTATTATCAGGTGATTTTTACTTTTAATATCAGTAGCAGCACTGGTTTATGCCCTAGTATCCTGTATTGATCCTGTCAGTCTTCGATTTAAAATAACATAATCAATAAGATTGGCCGTTTTACTATCATCTGTGTATCATGTTAGCTTATCGACCATTTTATGAATATCAATTAAAAAAGACTGTCCAAAAAAGAAGTTTTTTAAAGAAAAGTAAAGAGCCGTATTAATTCTATCATCAGCAAAAACAGAGTCCCATAATAATTCAAACTCAAAACGACCATAAATTACTCTCATAGGCAGCGCAATGGCGCTGCCAAAGTAACAGCGATGTCGGAACAATGCATTGATATGTTTTCCACCAAGGCACTTCGTATAGAAGATGTTGTCTGAGACACTTCGAAAAGAGCTCATTCAATTGAAAATAGAAAGTTCTAGTGTTCTTTTCAGAGTCAAAAAGGATTGGAGGACAACCAGCTCCCACACGCCCATCATTTTCCTAAATACTTCCAATTCAGCATAGTTGAGCTATGCTGAATTTTAGTCAGCATAGCTGAAAGGTCTAGTAATCCTGTTTTTTGGGAATATAACCCACCATAGCCCTAAGGGCAAGGGTTATAAGTAATACTAGTTACCCATTGTTAGCATATAGAATTCTTCTGGAAGGGGTGGTCGTACAAATTTTAGAGGAGGTAATTCGATTCAAAATTGGAATTTCTACTGCCCCTTATGAGAATTAAAAGTGAACGAAGGTCAACTAACGCCGTCCACGCCTACTTTTCCCTAAATGCATCTATTCAAAATTTTGAGAAGCCTCTTTTGTTCAAAGATCTATAATGTTTCCTCCGGGATTTACACAAGCCTCCAGAGCTTTGGCATAAGGGCTATTAGTTATTCCACGGGGGTAAATAGGGTTTATATGGGAGGGGTAGCCATTTAAACTTTGGAGAAGACTTTGGAGGAGGAAACTGAACGTATTCGTTACCTTTTCAAGACTCAAAAGGGATCGGACGGCAGCTATAGCCCCCACAACCTCTTTTCCACAAATAAGTTGAACTAAATTGAAACAAATTGTGTGTACGCAGATTGTAAAAAGGGTGTAATTTCAAAAATGGATTTGGGTATTAAATTGGAACCAAAAGAAAATAAGTGCACACTACTGCTAATACTACTGCCGTTGCTATTTTTACTACTAATACTGCTACAACTACTACTTCTATTCTAAATACTTGTCAAGCTCAAAGTATTAAGAAGAAAATTTCAGGAAGTATGGGTATATACAGGTTATCAAAACGGCATATCGAAAATATCATAGCAACGGCAAATTGTATTAAGTTGTAACTTCCAGGACTTGATGAGGAGGATGTTCCACTGATCAAAAGGCAAAAAGTTAATACTACTGCTGCTACTAGTACAAGTCCTATTACTTTTAACACTACTACTAGTGCTATTAGTGCTAATAGAACTAATGTGATTATTATTAAAACTGGGGCTAATTGTGTGAAGATGATACTTTCAGAAAATATTGAGAGAGGATGGTGAACTCAATCACCACACGCGGTTTTTATCCAGGTTGTCAAAAGGACGTATAAGCAATATCTTAGGAACAGTTGGGTGTGTACTAAGGCAAAAAACTTGGGGAACATTGAAACAACATTGAACCTAGTCGAAACACACTATGCACAAACAGGTTCTAAAGAGCTCCAATGCTTCCAACAGGTTCCAATGCTTTAGCAGTTCATGCTATTAAGTTGAAACTTTGAGTGTGAGGGGGATACCAAGATAAAATGAACAAAATATAGAATTAAGTCACATGTCTTGTGCCCCCATTTTCCTGTATTTTGAGCAAAATTAGATTGTTCTCTAAGAAAACATCTCTAAACTTTCTCTAAGAAGGAGGCTTCTCCTACATTTTTAACAAGTTTATACCATTTTCTAAGAAAAACATCTATAGAAATTCTTTAAAAAGGAGCCTCCGAAATGCTAGGATCGTATCGCTAAGAAATGTAGAATCGCTTTGTCTGAGCTTATAATACCATTCTGAAGCATAACTTGGCAAGCAGGTTCACTTCAGATATAACCAAACTCTAGTAATCGATTTTCCTCCCAACATATCCGTTATTGCAGTCTTAGGAAACACATAATTCATTTAATAATTCTAGTATGCGAGAACAGGAGATTCTCCTTGCGTACAATAGGTTATTTCATGGAATGTATATCTGGAAACATAATAGTCCAGAAAGATTCATAGTCCAGTCTTACAAACCGTCTTTAAATGTCTTGAAACTTCTTGCAGAAAATGTCTTAAAAAACATTTTGAAATGTCTTTAAAAATGTCTTGAAATGTCTTGAAACCTTTTGAAAAAAAAACTCTTGAAGAAAAAAGTCTTAAATTAAACCCTATTACATAACACCTCAGACCTATTATGTAACATTTGAAGAAATCCTAAACATTCTCTATTATGTAACATGCAAAAGTAAGCACTCCCTATGACCTAACAAACCTCTGAAAACACTCCCTATTACGTAGGTGTACTATACACGTGCGCTATTGCGTCAGACCCGGGTGCGCGTACTGACGTCTTGAGGGGCTAGTAGTGCTAATAGTTTACCCCTTATGGCTGCGTTTAAAATCAGTGAGGGGATACAAATGCTAGAAAGCGCTATGTTTATGCTATTAATTCTTCTACTTTGATTGCTCTAACTAATGACGCTAAGGATATTGTAAAACTAAGGATAGTGAAGCTTTCAGGAAATGTTTAGGGGAGTTTCAATTAAACAAAAAAACTATATGCAGGCATGTTTTCAAAAGGGAATATAAACATAGGTGGCACCGCGCTTTCATAGATATCAATATAAGAGACTCTTTCAAAGGAGCTAATTGGAAATTAAAAGTTCTAGTGACCCTTTTAGCAGTCAAAAGTGGCTGGAGGGTAAGCAGCCCTCCTCCCCGACATTAATTTATATGGACATCCAATAAAAATTTCGACATTACCATTTTGTTCAGCATAGTTGAACGGTCCAGTAACTATGGTTTAGAGATGTTGGGTATATCCACCCCCCACAGTTAAGCAATTTGCCCATTTTGCCTTATAACTATATGTTGCTTTGAAACTAAATCAAAAGGTACTTTGTGCGTGCTGTTTGCCAATAATACATCTCAGCAACATCCCGAGAGCGACTGAGGGTATTGAGCTGAAACTTTTAGGGCTGCTACTATTACTGCTTCTGCTCTTACAATTTAACTAAATCAAAAGAGTAAAACAAGCAATACTGTTTTTAGCCAGATTTTGAAAATGGTTTAGGCGTATATTGTTAAAAACTGTTGAAATTTTTTTTCCAATATACAAATAGCCAGCCAAATTATGGATTTTTATAGAGAGTAAACCGAAAAAAAGTTGAAGGATAATTTTATTTGTCCATGAAAAAGACTATGTCTATACAAAACTAACAGGAATTAATTTAAAAAACATTTTACACAAAACTTTTTTTTTTAAGTGAAAAGCTCCTTTAAACCAAAAATAAGCAGAAATAAAGCTTCTTCCAAGCGTAAAACAACAACAAATCACCATCAATAAATAGATGAAACCCAAACAAACAGAAATTACAATAAATAACAGACTCAAACTCAAAACGACGAGAAACTAACATGATTAGGGTTTAGTATGTATTTGGTTTTCAGTAAAGTAGAACAGAAAAAAAGTTACAAAAAAATTGCATAGCAACTAGCCCCCTGTCACAAGCCATTTTATCCCCACAGTTGTCCGATCAAAATTTTAAGATAGCAGATTTGTTCAGCATAGTTGAAAGACCCAATGAACATGCCTTTATCATCAACATATCCCCCAAAGCCCCTGGGAAAAGGGTTGTAAGTTGCAAAATCTGCCTATTGTTTATGTGTAGTACTTGCTATTTAGAAATATACGGGCATATTTTTGTGTGTGGGGGGTATTTTTTGCTTGGGTGAATTTTTCCAAGGAGAGCTTTTCGTAGGGAGGAAAATTTCCAGGGGTAAACTTTCCAAGAAAAAACTTTACAGGGGGGAATTTGCTGGAACTCATATATGAAATTCTTTATATTTGTCTTAACTTGCCTTTGTCGACACAATTTTACATATTGGGATGTTCCAGGAAATTCTCAGGGGGTTTGAAATTGTCTAGAAGATCTTTCCGTCGGGGAGGGGGTTTCAAAGAGATAAACTCTCTTTTTGGAAATTCCACGGAAGAGATTTTCCATGGGGGAATTTTCCGAGAGAGCAATTTTCCACTAGGGTTGGGAAGAATCTCGGTAAAAAAAATGTCCATAGTGAGTGGGGTTTCAGCAAGATTCAAAAACGACAAGAAATCGGAGTATTTTACAAATGGAATTATGCTATTGTGAATAAAAGGTGGAATTGTCCACAAGAAATTTTTCAGGGGGGAAGATTTTCAGTGAGGATAGAATTGTCCCTGGAGAATTTTTCGGGAAGGGGATTATATTGCAAGATAAGAAAAAAAAATAGAAAGAAATAAAAACGAGAGTAGTATGAGGTCAATGACTTTAAGTGCCATGTACCCCCTTTGATTTCCGGTACCAGCACTTTTTTTTAAAAGACTAAACAAAAAGGACATTCCTCCAATGCTGCCATCTACATAACCAAAATCATAGATGACGTTATTATTAACTACAATTATCGATGGCTGCATGTTTTCTTTTCAAATGACACAATTTTTTTTTAGGTTCTAAACAGTTTTCCATTTGATTTTATGAAATATATGTTTGATGTAGGATTCGAACTTGAGACAAATTATATCATACGATAAAAGAACAACACATTACTCGACTGAGACAACAAGTCATTTATAGTACTATGTTCTTAGAAATACATTCTAGGCAATAAATGTATTGTTTCTGGGACGCCAGCCAACTTAAGTCAAATCTGATTTCATTTTATTTAATATTTTTTTAAAGCCAATCACTTGCTAGCTTTGGTCTCATCTAACATTTGGCTAGGTTGCGGATTGATTGTTTCATTGTTAATGGGGCCCAAATAAATTTCTCCTTTTTCTCAACTAAGGGCTGAGTTTTGGTGCATAAATTTCTTTATTTATACTGCATCTCTTAAAATTTTAAAAGAGACCTTTAACAGAGGCAACAACAAAGGTATTTTCAAAACAAATAGAATGATGTGTGTTGGCTTGTCCTTGTGTCTTTCTATTTGTATGTCTTAATCTGTGTGTTTATATGTATTTTATTTCTCTCTCACTCTCTGTGCCTGTGTGACTGGCAGGGTATTTGCTTGTACTAGTGCCTACTTTTGTCTGTTTGTATGCCTGAATATGTGTGTTTTATGTGTTTTTTGCTTTCTCACTCTCTGTGCCTGTGCGTTCGTGGTGGGTGTTTGCTTGTCCCAGTGCCTTTCTTGATGAATTTGTACGTCTGAGTCTTTGTGTTCGTATGTGTTTGTTTCTACCTCACTCTCTATGCCTGTGTTTCTGGGTGGGTGTTCTCTTGCCCCAGTAACTGTCTTTGTCTGATTCTGTGTGTTTTTATATTTGTTTGTCTCTCTCACTCTCTTTGCCTGTGTTTCTGGGTGGGTGTTTGCTTGTCTGTGTGGATTTTGGATCATCTCTCTCATAGTCTATTAAAAGGCCTGTTAACCTATCTAAGTTTCAAATATACCTCCTATGAGCCCACTAGTTGTTTAGCCTGACTTTCTAATATACATTCTAAGCGATCGATTTGCTAGCGTACCCTAAAATAGTGGAAAAATAGCAAAGTAATGCATAGAATGTTTTTACTGAAATAACGACATATAGAATATTATCATAAAAATAAAATGAATGCTTTGAATCCATTCAATAATATACTTCCTTAGATTTTCTCTTGACATTGGCACTTATTCCATTTTGGGGTCATATACAAGTTTTAATATGGTTTAAGCTACAATCGCATCACACATTTCATGATTTTAATTATTGGGCTCATTGAATATATCTGTTGGCATATGATCAATGGTAGTAATAATGTTCACATGCGCTTTGTTTTCCATTGATTCATCTTTATACCCCGTTGTTATATTGTATTCCAATACTTTTTTTATTCTACTCCGGAAGAAATTACAGAAATTACTCCGTATATGAAATGGGTTGTCCCCTCCGCAATCCCTCGCTCTTTACGCTAAATCTTTTAATTGTTTTAAAAAGTAGGATTTCGGCAAAGAGTCAAACTTTAGCGTAAAGAGCGAGGAATTGCGGAGGGGACAACCCATTTCATATACGGAGTAATTTCTGTTCGTTTTAAGTTTTAATGTCGCTCCTTACTTTTAGCTAAAAAAAATCAGTTATTTTTTTATTTAATTTTTACAAAGGTAACAGTTCTGGCACGTAGACAAGATATGGTTTATGATATTGGTGCAGTAGTAGGCCTTTCTTTTTCTCTTTGATTTCATTTGAATGTCAACCTACGAACGGTGCTGACAGGATCTATCAACAGATAACATGTTACCACAAGCACTAGTAAGAAGCTGTCTCTTGTCATCAACTATTATTTTCATGTTTGCATTTTCTTTGAATAGTATCATCTCTGGATGTCTCATTCCCCCATATCCACCACCAGCAATTTAGAATTGTTTTGGTAGCCCAAAGAAATCTAATCGTTGACTTTCATAACAACGCACGTATACATTTCCAATAGTGTTATCACTAGTACTTGTTTCATGGTTCAGATATTTGTTTTTGTCAGCATTCAACGCAACGATAACTTTACCATGTGCACATATTTTCTTGGACTTTTTCATCTTCACTTTTAAAATAAATATGATGAAAGTGTTTATCCTTCCAATGTACAATTAATATTGATCAAAACATAGAATAAACCATCTACTCTCAATTTTCAAACCATTTTCACTATTTCGCCTAAGAAACTAAAAGTTATTTTTCCGACTCTTACATTCGTCTCTAAAATGTAAGTAAATAAAGTTATTACCCTTCCCTGTAGGAACAAAATTCTTTGGTTAGATACCTTCTTAAATGGAAATTATTTTGTTAGATCTCCCTCACCCTCCTCTTGAACAAAAATCCAATAGAAGGCCATGCCATTGAAACTTTCGTGGAAATTCTTCCGTATTTTTTTCTTATGACACCTGAGGGTTATTTTACAATATATTAGATAACAATTAATTAAACTAACATTGAAATGCTCCTTTGGTTAAGGTAGGAAGTAAGGATAGTAGTCGTTTTGGTTTAAAATCAGGAGATAAGCAGGGTTTTGCCCTATTCCTATTCAGGATCTCACTGATGGACTTTGTCCAAAGGAACACAACCAGGGCTATGGGAGAATGTTGAATCAGATGGGAAGGCAAGACACTCTTAACTCTGGATTTTACAGATAGTTAGAGTGTCTTATATCGTATTCCATTTTGATTAAAATTAGACAAAAAGGAACCGAGTGCACGCGTCCCATACATTGCATAAAATGTAACACAGATTGTTTCTTTTGTGTTTCAGATTTTTTTTTTGTACTAGCCCGATATTCCACTATTATAGTGGATAGTATCTAAAAATTTTATTTTTTTTAATTTTATATAATTTTTAATTGGTCATCTAAAATGATAAAAATTTTCCAGAAGCCAAAAGCCTTGTACCCAAGATTGCACAAATCTGAGCTTAGATTGCATCTATTTAACTGTTCAGTTAAAATATCAATGGTGTGAACAAAAGCTATATTTTTCCAAGAACTTGAGTAATTTTTAACCCCCGTCTATGGAAACAGGCTCTAGTGTACCTGATTGCTACTAAGTACTAATATATATAAGCTATCCTTCTACTCCCCACCTCTCCCCTAAAAAGAAGTCAAACGGATTCGTAAGATGCGACAGCCGAGCATCTGAATATTTTTTTTTTAGGTTTTCAACCAATTGCAGTCCGAGACTAGTTAGGTCAGAGGTTAAATCTAGTCCCAGGAGAAAGATAATCAGCACCATCTAGAATTTTGGGTTAAATCCTGAAATTATTGCTTCTTTATTTGACCATATTCACCTTTAGGGCACCATTTGGGCTGATTTTTATTTGTCCGTTTTTTACCATGCTTATTTGAACTACCTTTTTGAGGTTTTGTTTTCCTGAGTCATTTGCAGAAAACAGGGGATAAATACCACAACCCCTCTCCATTCTTAGGGGAAAGGAAAATCGTAAAAGTTTGCAAACGGTTGCCTGAAAATACATATCATACTTCCATTTGTGTAGCCAGGAGAGGGAAAATTTCTACGGTTAGGAAACTCCTAACCAGTCTGAAAAATCCTCAAAAAGCGTTTATTTATCGTATTTTACCGGAGTGTTCAGTTTTATTTACACACATTTTTTAACACTAAAACTGTTTTGTTGATTATTTTTGGCTCTAATAGGACTAGAAATTTATCTAGATATTAAATAGCAAAGTACTTTCCTTGGGATAAGCAAGGTAAGGAAAGTAGTGTAATCGTAAAAAATTCCTTTCCATATTGCCAGAAAAAAATATAACAGGGCAAACATTCGATAGAAAACGGTGAATGTCACAGAAGTTAGAGACAGATTTCTTCCTGATAATCGGCTATTTGTCTGGAATTTTATGCAGTTTTCATTTACATTCGTATAAGTCTTTCGAGTCAGAAAAACCTTATCAAAAATTTATGATGATTAATCTAGTTACTGACAGCTTTTGAAAGTTTTTTGGGCGTTTAATAACTGTGTATATAGAAAACATTTGCAAGTTTTGTCGAAAGACTTCACCCTCTTCGCAGAAGAATCAATAAATTTTGGTAAAAAAAAAATTCATTTTTTGTATTTTTGACCTTTGTTAACAAGCAAAGCTTTTTTGAAATCTTGGTTACTTTTTTTGAAATCTTGGCTCCATTTTGCATATTATCTGTAGTATTCCTCAGGTTTTCGGTGGCAATTTCTGCATTCTCGGCTACAAGTCTCAGGCTTGTTTGTGCTGTAATGGGTTTTTAGTAGCAGCAGTAGTAACAGTTGCACTGATGTTTTTTTTCTTTGATGTTAGAAGGCTATTAAAACACATTAAAGAGAAACTTAAGGGCTTGTTTAAAAGTTATTCTTTATGTCTACATAAGTTTTATGTAGACACAATTTAGAAAAGTAAATTGTTGTATTGCAATAAAAACGATGCTTATATATATATATATATATATATATATATATATATATATATATATATATATATATATATATATATATATATATGTATATATATATATATATATATATATATATATATATATATATATATATATATATATATATTAATCTTGGTACAAGTTACAAGTTAAGTCAGTAAAATTCATATACATCACTTACTCGTCATGTTTACTCATTAATTCACAAAAAGAAAAAAATTTCGGTTGGCATAAAAATAAACTGCAATAAAAAATGGACCATGGTACTCAATCAATTAGCTCTGATCTTCTAATATTTTCAGCATTTTATTTAATTAATTAACATTTTCATTATTACTAATAAAATGTTAACAAATTACACTATCCTTAAAACTACACACTATCTGAAAAACCAGGTTGAACTATAAACACTAGATTATAGACACTAATTTATTTATTAACAAATATCAGTAAATAGTAAATAGGCTGTTTTTGGTAAAATCACTGCTAGCGAAAGTTGTATTTAGATCATATACTTAGACTAATTATAATTCATGTGGTAAGCAATACCACCGGAATTGCAGGTCTTGCCTAACTCTTATATCTATTATTAAATAAAAATAAATAGTTTTTTTTAACTGAAAGTAAGGAGCGACATTGAAGCTTAAAACGAACAGAAATTACCCCGTATATGAAAGGGGCTGTTCCCTCCTCAACGCCCCGTTCTTTATGCTAAAGTTTGACTCTTACTCTCAACTCTACTTTTTAAAAAAGTAAAAAACGTTAGCGTAAAGAGCGGGGCACTGAGGAGGGAACAGCCCCTTTCATATACGGAGTAATTTCTGTTTGTTTTAAGTTTCAATGTCGCTCCTTACTGTCAGTAAAAAAAACTAGTTTTTTTATTTAGTTTCTGAACGTTTTTGAATTAATGAATGTTTTGAATTTGGCTCTCCGCACATGAATAATTGAAACGAAATTTGCATATTAATTTATTTCGTGGCTAAATGGCTTTCTCATAGTTTTTATCGGACTATTTTGAAAAAAAGGAGTGGGGGAGAGGCCTAGTTACCCTCCAATTTTCTGGTTACTTAAGAAGGCAACTAGAGCTTTTAATTTTTTACGAATGTTTTTATTTGTAAAAATATACGTAACTTACGAATTAACTTACGTAACGAGCCTCTATATTCGTATATTTTCACCATGTGTTTGAGGGGATTCGTCCCCTCGTCAATACCTCGCTCTTCACACTAAAGCTTAAATTCTTCCCAATTCCTTAAGAATGACCCCTGAATCACAAAGGCCGTAGAATAAATAGTTGAAATTACTAAAAATACTTTAGCGTAAAGAACGAGATATTAGGAGGAGATGAACCCCTCATAAGCTTACTAATTTCTGTTCGTTTTAAGTTTTAATGCTGCTCCTTACTTTCCGTTGATAAAACTTCTCATATTTATTTTTTCATTTTTTTAAAAAATACCAGAAAATCCTGAGCCCCCTTCATGGAAATTTTCTTCCCCCATGAAGAATTTGTCCATTGAAAGCTACCGCCACATAACCCTCTCCCCTCAACCTCTCCCTCGACCAAAAAATCCCCCTGAAAACGGTCTATACACTTCCCAATAACCATTAGTATATCTAAACACTGGTCAAAGTTTGTAACTTGCAGCCCCTCCCAAGGGGACTGTGGGGGAGTAAGTCGTCCAGAAAGACATAGTTATTAGGTTTTCCGACTATCCTGAATAAAATGACTATCTCATAATTTTGATCCGGTGACTTTGGGGAAAAATTAGCGTGGGAGGGGGCCTAGATGCTTTCCAATTTTTTGGTCACTTAAAAAGGGCACTAGAACATTTAATTTCCATCAGAGTGAGCCCTCTCACGGCATTCTAGGACCACTGGCTCGATATGATGACCCCTGGAAAAAAAAAAAAAATCAGCACGCATCCATGATCTGACTTTGACAAAAAATGCAAAATTCCACATTTTTGTAGATAGGAGCTTGAAACTTCTATTGTAGGGTTCTCTGACACGTTGAATCTGATGGTGTGATTTTCATTAAGATTATATTACTTTTAAGTGGTGTTTGCCTCTATTTTTTAAAATAAGCTAAATTTTCCCAGGCTAGTAACTTTTGATGGGTAAAACTAAACTTGATGAAACTTGTATATTGGAAATCAACATTAATACGATTATTTCGATGTAACTATTGGTATCAAAATTCCCGTATTTTAGAGTTTTGGTAACTACTGAGCCAGGTCGCTCCTTACTATTGTTCGTTGCCACAAACTATTTGATAAGTATGAAGCCCCTACTGTAAGATTAGATTGGGAACAAACCACCAAAAGACACAATTGGGAAAATTTGTCTGAAATTCTGTCGAGTGTGCTTTTGCCCCCTTCCCTCCGCAGATGTTAGGCTACTTTTGGACACCCAAATGACTCAAATGGCCCAAATGTCTTTCTCTCCGAGATTTTAAAACGTATCTTTTATTAGGTATTTATTTTTATTGAAAATGCCTGTTTAGGTGTTTTATTGAAAAAAAAAGAAAAAAACAGCGAAATTGATCCCCATTGATTTTAAAAAATACCCCCTCCCTAGATTTCTGTGAATTAATGAGATATAAGGCACACATGGTGCGACAACAAATGATCCGTCAGAAGTTTACTTTCGACTTGTTTTAATTTTATGTTTTGTTATGGCTGTGATAAAAAATATATATATATTTTTCAGGAACTGACGGGGAAAATTATAAACATAAGAGGAACTTCTTTTCTCCGTTTCGTAATCCCCATATTTCAAAAGAGTCTCTAATTTTCATTTCTTGTCCCTTTGGAGCTATTAACTACCAGAGATGAGAAAAAAGAAAACTAGACCTCCAGAACTCGCTCTGCAACATGATTAAAAACAGCTTAAGTTTCACATGTTTAGTACAAATTTTGACAAACCGTATTTCAGCAGTAAAATTTGTTCAATTTTGTCGACCAACTGAGGAGTAAAATTAAACGTTGTTCCACTTATTAATAAACATCTTGAAATATTTTTACTCTAATTTTATGATCGTGGATAGGGAAGGAAGGGATAGGGTAATTTCTAAACCAGCCGAATTTCAAATTCTCGTTCTGTATAAATGTATCTAAAATAAACATTTTATCTGGTTTCCTTTCGGAAATTTTAGACACCGTATCTTTGGATATGAAGACACTGCAATGCAATTGAAAGCGTACTTTGGTTGACGAACAGCGACCCTCCCCCAGTTTTTCCACAGGGAATTTCTACTGATACCCTGCTTAAGGATTCACCTGTGTATATCTGTATTCATAGTTACTAACCGCTGAGTCGAGAGAAGCCATAGGTTGAGCTCTCAAAACTTAGTTTCGTTTGTTATTTCAGCTATAAAAAAAAAGCTTCCTTTGTCGCTAATTCAATATAATGCACTAGACTTTCAAAGTGCCCTGACTTAGTTACATTTTATCTTTGTGCTTTTTAATTTTCCGACACTCAAGTCGGTATAAAACAAGAAGGAGCATATAATGCCCGAGATTTGAGCCCGTTCTCCCCTTATATCTTGGGGTTCTTTCATTACCCAAATCATTTTCTATGTGTTTAATACAATTAGCCTGTGTTTTTCACCCCTTTGACTCCAAAAACTTTATCTCCAACTATAAAAGAGATATTTATCTAAAGATATTTTTAACCAAAATGCGTTCAAAGAATGTGGGAAGAGGGGAAGGGTGTTCCTTCCGGTCCCTCTGATCTAGTGGATTTTCCAGGGAGTATGAATGTATTTTCACGGGTTTTTCAAGAATTTGAGAAAAAAAAGCTTTTAACCATGTAGACCTTCCAAGGGGAATAAATTGCGCCGGTTTGCTCTAAAACTACTTTGTGTCCCAATATTTTAGCATTATTTATACTACTTCCGTGAGATTTTTCAGAAAATGCTAATATGACAAGACACAGATAATTATGCAGACGGTTTGATTAGCCTTTGACGCAAAGCCGCCCATGCCCCACCTTATCTGGTCACTATCTACGAGCACAAACTACCGGAAAAACACTTACTAGTTATCCAGTTTCTCTTAAGTAAATAATTTCTATAATTGTGCGGTAAAATCTTTGTACACTCATAATCAGTGCACACAATCTTTAAAGATTACTGAAGGGGGTATAGTGTTAATCCAAATTGTTAATGCCTAAGTTTCACTGCAACTTGATACCCTCCAAATCGATCAGAAGTTAGTTAAAATTCTTTGACCAATTTGCAAGATTTTAATCGGAATCGAAAAGGCCAAACTTCCGATGTACTTTTAAACTACTTTGATGAACCCTGTCAAAAAATGATACTAATGATCCCCATTTTAGAGAAATGGGGGTTATGAGCAGGTGTGGCAAGTCAAATAAATTTTCGGCTGCTGTTAAACCCATTGTGAGACCAATTTATTTTCAGCCTAGTATTGGGATGACACATGTAAGAATAAACTATAATTGACTTTAGAAGGGCCTTTCAGAGCTGACAAAATTCTTTTATTTCTTCTACAAATTTGTTGAATAAGGAACTTTACTATGATTTGTTAACCCCACTTGGATTTGAATGGATGGCCAAGCAATTAATCCCGTTTTTATCATATTTCCCGATTTGCAGATAAGCCGTTCATGCCTTGTGTGATTAATGTTCAACTGCTGAAATTAAGAAGATGTGTTTAAATTTTACGCTTAAATGAAATTTCCCATGCATTCTAGAAAAATAAGTGACTATGTGATTTATATTTTAATTAAGTAAGGCACCCTTTGAGTCATATTTCAATGTTGAAAAGTATATAATAAGTAAATTACTTCAATATACTTTAGGTTTCAGTCTCATTATGTTCTAAACCTAAAATTTGGAAAAATCTTGAAATCTTCAGGCTAGTTTAATAAGTTTGTAAGATTTTTAAAAATCAGGTTTTTTATAAGTGATTTTACTAAAAGTTTTGTCCAGGCAGACCAAAAGATGACAAAGAAGGGAAGGGATGGACACTGTGTAATATTAAAATTAAAATTTATTTTTAGTTATTAAAATTTAGTTATTATATTTTAGTTATTAAAATAACTTATTTAGTTATTTTAGTCATTTTCCTTTTTTACAGAGGATACTAAAGAATGAGGTTAAAAACTTAAAGCAATCAGAAATTAACTTAGGTTGCTGTTAAGTTAAAAATGAACCGATACTGAAGACCTACAAATAGAAGCAATCCTCCTAATATACAGCAGTAAATATTTCCATTGCCTATAGATTAAAAAAAAAACTTCAATTCGACAATGCCTGCATGGTTAAAAGCCTGCCTATTTATCAATAAAGCGCTAGTGACGCCACAGGCGTTAAGGGTAGGTTTTAGTAAGTCATCGATAGGTCTTTACGAAACTGCATATTTATCTAAAATCTTTGCTTGGATAACAAACACTCGGGAAAATTAAAACGAGTGAAATAAGTACATACACAATTTGAAATTCTCACTTCCAGAGGCAACGCTCTGCCGTTGTCTAAGAGCTATAATGCTCCAGTATATTGTTTTGTTTTTTTTTTTTTTGCCAGAGCCATTTCATGTGGAAGAATTAGCCGTACAAACTTTGAGGGGACTCATTGAATTAGAAACTGAAAGATCTAGTACCTATTTTAAGGTTCAAAGTGACTGGAAGTAAACCAACTCACCTTCCATGCCTTTTTAGCTGTCCTCCCCCTCTTAAAGGCATTCAATCAAGGTTTAAGATAGATATTACCTTCAAGTTAATCTAAATCTCAAATAACAACGTCTTCGGGGATGGTGTAGCCCCCCTCCCCAGTCCCTGGGGCTAGAGTTGTAAGTTATAGGGTATTTTCATAGACGAACTCACCTCTCATAGAACAACTTATTTTTTTCCATGGCCATGCTTTACTAGTAGTAATTTTAATTACTTCTCTTGTCGGCTTTCTTTAGCTCCGTTGTCTTCTAATAAATTTCTCCATCGTTATCTACTTGATGGTCAGGCAATCGAGACGGTTAGAACCGTTATTCCTGCTACTATTTTAGTAGCTATCGCCCTTCCTTCTATTCAGCTTCTTTATTTAATTGATGAGAGTCATAATCCTGCTCTGACTATTAAAGTAACAGGACATCAGTGATACTGATCTTATGACTACTCTGATTTTGATGATATTTAATTTGATTAATACATGATCCCTTCAAATGAACTTTCTACTGGTATGTATCGTTTACTTGATGTGGACAATCGTATACCAGCGCCCTATAATCAAGCTATCCGTCTGATGATTACTTCAGATGATGATCTATTCATGGGCCGTGCCATCTCTAGGTATTAAGATGGATGCCGTCCCAGGTCGACTTAACCAATCCAGACTTCTAGTAAATATACCTGGAGTATTTTATGGGCAGTGTTCTGAAATTTGTGGATCTGGACATAGTTTTTTACCTATTGTGATTCAAGCTGTTGGAGAAAGTGACTTTCTAAAGTGACTTGAGTTGCAAATTTCATAGGGTGGCTGAAGGTCAAGGGGTAGCCTCTTAAGCTCTCATATGGTAATTACCCCTTATGGTATAGAAACTTAGTTTATTAATAAATATAAAGCTGTCAACTTTAAGAAGCCAGTGGCAGTCTCTTATTCCTCAAATAATACCGCTTCCTTGAGTTATAATCTACCTTGTCTCTATAGTTTGTCTTTATAACTATAGTTTTTTGTATGTTTGATCATAAGTTTCCAAAAGGCAGTACTACTACTAACTCACTGCAGTACCAAGACGCCTGAGGCCAACACAGCTACGCACCCTCCTCCTCCAACCTAATCTATTCAAGGCCTCTCTCTTTACACCCTCCCAGGAAGTTCCCATTTCCTTTAAATCTTTTTTATAACATCCTCCCAACCCAGACGAGGACGACCTATTTCCGTGTAGCCCTAAACGGTTCGCCAACAAGGACAATTTTCGGCAATCTGTCATCCTTCATCCGCAGAACGTGGCGTAGCCCTCTCAACCTTTCTTTTCTTGTTGCCCTACAAAGTGGGATTGAATTACATTTTTCGTACAGCCTACCGTTTAAAATACGGTCAGTCAGCCGGGTACCCAGAACAATCCGAAGACAATTTCTCTGGAAAACATTGAGTAAATTTTCGTCCGCTTTTCGGGGCGCCCATGCTTCATAGCCATATTTGACCAGTGTCATCACTTTAGCTTCCAATATTCTAATCTTGGTTTGCAGACTTATCTTCCTTTTCTTCCAAGCTTTTTTTAACTGTGAAAAAACACCCTGAGCCATAGCTATTCAACTTTTGACATCTTCCCTGCTCCCATGATCTTTACTAATAATACTACCGAGGCAAGTGAAGCTAACCACCTGATCAATCTTTTCGTTACCCAACGTCACCTTTTCATCTTCACTTATTCCTAGCCTTAGCGACTTAGTCTTCTTAACATAGATTTTCAAGCCTATTCTAGCACCCTGAACTCGCAAAACCTCTAAAAATTCATTCATTTTGCTCAATTTTTGCTCAAACTTTCATCTAATATCCTTAAATCATTAGCATAATCTAAGTACAGGAGCTTTTTTCTCCCCATTCGATTCCGTGGTCTCCAATTGCCTTTCCTGTGCTCCTTAAGACAAAGTCCATCAAAATGATCAATATAAAGGGGGATAAAAAACTGCCCTGCTTAACTCCTGATTTAATACAAAACCATTTGCTAACCTCATTTCCTACCTTAACCGCAGCAGTTTTATCAAACAGTTCGTGGTAACGAACTGTAGTAAGGAGCGATCCGGCTCAATAGTAACCAAAACTCTAAAAAATTGAATTTTGATATCAATAGCTACATCAAAAGAATCGCATGTTAATGCTGATTTTAAATATATAAGTTTCATCAAGTTTAGTATTACTTATCAAAAGTTACGAGCCTGAGAAAATTTGCCGTATTTAGGATAATAGGGGGAAACACCCCCTAAAAGTCGTAGGATCTTAACAAAAATGACACCATCAGATTCAGCGCATCAGAGAACCCTACTGCAGAAGTTTCAAGCTCCTATCTACAAAAATGTGGAATTTCATATTTTTTGCCAGAAGACAAATCACGGGTGCGTGTTTATTTTTATTTTTTTTTTTTTTTCCAGGGGTCATCGTATCGACCAAGTGGTCCTAGAATGTCGCAAGAGGGCTCATTCTAACGGAAATGAAAAGTTCTAGTGCCCTTTTTAAGTGACCAAAAAAATTGGAGGGCATCTAGGCCCCCTCCCACGCTCATTTTTTTCCAAAAGTCAACAGATCAAAATTTTGAGATAGCCATTTTGCTTAACATAGTCGAAAATCATAATAACTATGTTTTTGGGGATGAAGTACTCCCCCACAGTCCCTGGGGGAGGGGTTGCAAGTTACAAACTTCAACCAGTGTTTACATATAATAATAGTTATTGGGAAGTGTACAGACGTTTTCAGGGGGATTTGTTTTTGGTTTTGGGGGTAGGGTTGATGGAGGGGGCTATGTGAGAGGATCTTTCCTTAGAGAAATATGTCATGGGGGAAAAAATTCAATGAAAAGGGCGCAGGACGAATCTGGTCACGTTAGAAAAAAACGTCAAATTCAGAGCTTAATATACAATGCTGGGTGTTCGGAGACTCTCTATTATGGAGTATAATTTGAAAATAACACAACTATACGAGCGATAAAACATATATACCACAACCATAACTCAACTAACGAAAGAACTGCTAAGAGATAACACAACTATAAAGCGAAAACAGGTGAAAACTAACGGGAAAATAAACGAACTACGAGGTGGAAGGGGCCCAGAGAAAAAATATAATCCTTTTTCAACTTTGAGCCTAACTTCCGCAAAGGAGTAATAATGTCAGAAGCCCCGAAATACCGAATTATTTTCTTTTCAAACAGTTCGTGGTAAGGAACTGTAGTAAGGGGCGACCCGGCTCAATAGTAAACGGAACTCTAAAACACAGAATTTTGATGCTAAAAGATACATCAAAAGAATCGAATTTTCACGCTGATTCTAAATTTTTAAGTTTCAATTGATTTAGTCTTTGTCATCAAAAGTTACGAGCCTGAGAAAATTTGCCCTATTTTGGAAATAAGGGGAAAACGTCCCCTAAAAGTCATAGAATCTTAACGAAAATCACACTATCGTATTCGGCATATCAGAGAACTCTATAGAAAAATTTCAAGCTCCTATCTAAAAAAATGTGGAATTTCATATTTTTTGCCAGAAGACAAATAACGGGTGCGTGTTTATTTGTTTGTTTGTTGTTTTTTTTCTTTTCCCCAGGGGTCATCGTATCGACCAAGTGGTCCTAGAATGTCGCAAGAGGGCTCATTCTAACGGAAATGAAAAGTTCTAGTGCCCTTTTTAAGTGACCAAAAAAATTGGAGGGCAAATAGGCCCCCTCCCACGCTAATTTTTTTCCAAAAGTCAACAGATTAAAATTTTGAGATAGCCATTTTACTCAGCATAGTCGAAAACAATAATAACTATGTCTTTGGGAATGACTTACTCCCACACAATCCCTGGGGGAGGGCTGCAAGTTACAAACTTTGACCAGTGTTTACATATAGTAATGGTTATTGGGAAGTGTACAGACGTTTTCAGGGGGATTTTTTGGTTTGGGGGGTGGGGTTGATGGGAGAGGGCTTTGTGGGAGGATCTTTCCTTTGAGGAATATGTCATGGGGGAAGAAAAATTCAATGAAAAGGGCGCAGGATTTTCTAGCATTACTATAAAAAAAAAAACAATGAAAAAATAAACATGAAAAGGTTTTTTCAAATGAAAGTAAGGAATAGCATTGAAATTTAAAACGAACAGAGATTATTACGCATATGAGGGGTTCTAAAAATACTGTAGCATAAAGAGCGAGGTATTTTGGAGGAGATAAATACCTCGCTCTTTATTCTAAAATATTTTTAGTGATTTCAACTATTTATTCTACGGCCTTTTTGATTCAGGGGTCATTCTTAAAGAATTGGGAAAAAACTTACGATTTAGTGTAAAGAGCGAGGTATTAACGAGGGTACAAACCCCCTCGTACACATAATAAAAATATAAGAATATAAAAGTTTGTTACGTAAGTTAATTCTTAAGTTACGTATATTTTTAACTAATAAAAACGTTCGTTAAAAATTAAAAGTTCTAGTAGCCTTTTTAAGTAACTGAAAAATTGGAGGGCAGCTAGGCCTTCTTCCCCACCCCTTATTTCTCAAAATCGTCTGATCAAAACTAAGAGAAAGCCATTTAGCCAAAACAAAATTAATATACTAATTTCATTTCAATAATTTATGTGCGGAGAGCCAAAATCAAACATGCATTAATTCAAAATCGTTCAGAAATTAAATAAAAAAAACTAGTTTTTTTAACTGAAAGTAAGGAGCGACATTAAAACTTAAAACGAACAGAAATTATTCCGTATATGAAATGGGTTGTCCCCTCCGCAGTCCCTCGCTCTTTACGCTAAAGTTTGACTCTTTGCCACAATTCTACTTTTTAAAACAATTAAAAACTTTAGCGTAAAGAGCGAGGGACTGCGGAGGGGACAGAACTCTAACCTCAGAGCCACCATATTTAAGAAACTCATTTATCACACTATCAGCACCTGGAGCCTTATTATTTTTTAATCCTTTTTGTACTGTCGCTAATTCTTCCTCACAAAACAAATCTTCCTTCACATCCAAGGTGTCACAAATTTTTTCATTTTCATCTATATCTTTTCCTGCAACTGTATCTCGGTTTAGCACATTCTCAAAATGTTCCGGCCATCTTTGTTTAATTATTTCCTTATCACTAATTGTGGCCCCATTCCTATCTTTAACTGGGACTAGTCCGGATTGAGTACTCCCTCTCAATTTATTTACATTCCAGTATAATATTTTACTATTATGCCGTCTAGCTGCATCTTCCAGATCCGCAGTAATTTATCCATGGCCTCCACTTCACATCTCCTTAGTTCATATTTTAATGCTTTCTCCACTTTCTTTACATATCTTTTGTTTCCATATGATCTATCACTCAGATAATTCTTGTACAAACCCCTTTTACTCTCTATTGAACATAAAGCTTTTTCACTAGTATTCCTAGTTGTAGTCTTAACACTCTTCCCTAAGACACCATCAGAAACTTCACAAATTGTTTTTCTAAAATTATTCCATCGATCATCCCCATTGTTTAATTTTAAACTCTATAGTTTAGTATTCAACCCCTCCTGGAAGGTTTCCCTCAAAGTTTCATCCTTGGGTTTACCAGCATCATAACTTTCTGGAAGGTAGTTACCCTTCCGAAATTTCAGCTCTAAATTAACCTTAGACACTACTAGATTACATATAATTACATATAACATACTACTAGGTATATGCTACTATATATTACCTACTACTAGATATATTGTTTACATATAAGATTTATTTTGGGAAGGGGGATACATTATTCTGAGTGGGTCTGAAAACGCCAAGGGGATTAAGGTGAGAATTCAGGTAGCGTTGATGGGGGTATTAACTTAAGTCAAAACACCCCATGTGCATTCAGGTTTTCATCTGCAATATCATAGGAACGGCTAAGGGTAGTAAATTGAAACTTTCAGGGCCCCTACTACTACCACTATTGTGCCTAAAACTATGACTAATTGCGATTGTGGCTGTCGTTATTCACAACTGTGACTGCTACTACTTGCTGCTGCTGCTGCTGCTGCAACTACTCGTTATTGTGGCAACTTGCAACATTGACTACGTGTGACTTCAACTAAGACTACTAGCTGTTGCGACTGCTCGTGACTGTGACAGCTTGTGACTGTGATTGCGACTTCTTGCATCTGCGACTACTTGTGACTTTAACTACTTGCGACTATGGCTACTTTTGACTGTGAGTTCTTGCGACTGAGACTACTTGTGACTGGGACTGCTTGCATGCGGAAGGAATAGTCTAGAAACTTGGTAGGGGGCTCATTCAGCGGGAAATTCATAATTCCAGTTCCCTTTCAAAGAGCCTAAAGTGATTGGAGAGCGACCAGCCTCCAACCCGTGCTTGTTTAGCAGCCCTCTCCCCGAAAATATTCGATCAATATTTTGAAATACACATTTTGTTCTTAATAGTCGAAAGGTCAAGTAAATATGCTTCCTTGGATGAAAAGACACCCATTGGGCCCTGAGGCAAGGGCTATAAATTCCGTAAGTCCCCCATTGTTTACGTATACTTTTTTTTTAGGAAATACGAGCATGTTTGATCTTGGGTGCTCAAAAAGCCTTATAGTATTGAGATGAAACCTTAACGAAATGTTGAGGGGGACTAGCACACAAGTGTGTGCGGGTTGTCGAAGAGGTGTATCAGCAATATCTTAGGAACAACTTAGGGTACTAAATTGAAACTCCCAGAACATGTTGAGGGGGAAGTGGAAAAGTGATGGAGGGTAACCAGACGCCTTATCCTTCTTAGATCCCCCCTCAGAGCTGATCAAAATTTTGAGCTGGTAATTTTTTGGAATAGTCAAAGGTCCAATAACCATGCCTCCTGAGATGACATGATCCCTCACAGCCCTCAAGGCAAGTTTTTAAATTATGCAGTTTGCCCGTTCTTTACATATAGGACTTATTATTGGGCAAAGAGAGAATGTTTGACCCTGGATGGGTCCAAAACAGCTAAGAGTATTAATATGTAGCTTCAGAGAATGGTGAGGGGATCTAGAACTAAGCCAACTGAAACTACGCCTATCCAGGTTATCAAAAGGGCTTATTTCAAAAATCTCAGGAACGGCTAAGGATATTAAGTGGAAACTTTCAGGACATGTTGAGGAGGATGTTAAAAAACCATTAGACGGCAACCAACCCTCCTCCCACTACCTTTTTGGCTACCCTCTTCCAAAAACATTCTATTAAATATCTGAGATAGACATTTTTCTTAGAAAAGTCAAAAGGTCCAATAACTATGCCTCCAAAGATGATATGCACTCCCACCCTCCCCCAGAGCCCTGAAGATAAGCGTTGTAAATTATGTAGTTTGCCCATTTGTTTACATATACGAGTTATTATTATGAGAGGGGAGAATATTTAATGCTCTGTGGGTCAGAAATGGCCAAGGATGTTTAGGTAAAACTGCTGGGAATGTTGAACTAATTCAAAAGACATCATATGCAACCATGAACTACTGAGGGTATTAAGTTAAAACTGTCAGGGCATGTTGAGGTAGAAATTGAAAAGAGATTGGAAGTTAACCAGCACAGCACTCCTTGCCTTTGTTACATCCCCTCAACCATGACCAAAATTTTGAAATAGTAATATGTTTTTAGAATAGACAAAACTCCAAAAATTATATTTTCGGATATGATATGACCCCCTACAGCCCTCAAAGCTAATGTTGTAAATATTCAATTTGCCTTTTGTTTACATATAGGACTTGATATTAGGAAAATGGGGAATGTCTGATCCTAATTGAGTCAAAAAAGGCCAAGGGTACTAACGTAAGACTTCAGGGAGTGTTGAGGGGAATTTTAATCTAAACTAAAAGACACTGTGTACATCCAGGTTGTCAGAAGTTCGTATCTGCAATATCTTTGGAACGAAAAGGATTATAACTTTGAATCTTTCAGGACCACTACTGCTACTATTACTGCAGCTACAACTGCAACTACTTGTGGCAGTGACTGCAACTACGACTATATGCTACTGCGACTACTACTGACTGCAGCTACTTGCAACTTCAACTATGACTACTTTCTACTGCGACTATTCCTGACGGCAACTGATTGTGACTACGACTACGTGTGACGGCTGCTGTGAATGCACTTTGATTACAACTTTGTGACTGCGGTTAATTTTGATTATGACTACGAGCTATCGAGACTACTTGTAATTGCTACTATGACTACGTGTGACTATAGTAAATGTTAATTGGTTTTGCGACTGTAACTCCTTTCGACTACGATAGGACTTACTGCAACTGCTCCTGACAGTAACTACTTGCGATTGTGACTTATTATGACTTTGACTGTGAATTTGACTACTTACAACTGCGACTAGAACTACTTGTGACTATGAATGTGACCACTCTTGACTTTTGATTACGTCCAGCTGCTATTGCGACTATTGTACTTGCGCATGGAATGAGTGGTGATAGAAACTCTGGAGGGGGCTGCTTCGACTGGAAATTAAAAGGCCTAGTGCTTTCTTAAGAGTTCGAAGTAAGCGAAAAGCAGCCAGTCTCCCCCCATGCCTCTTATAGCTGCCCTCCTCATACAAAAATTCGATTAAATTTTGTGATAATCATTTTGTTCGAAATAGTCTAAACTATGTATATGAAATTTACCCAAATATTTATGTCTCCTGAGATGACAATATCCCCCACAACCCCTGGGGCAAGGATTGTAAGTTATGTAGTTTGCGTATTGTTTACATATGGGATTTATTGTTGGGAAAGGAGGAATATTTGATCCTGGGTGGGTCTAAAAACGGGAAAGGTTTTAACTTGAAACTTTAGGGAATGTTGAGGGGAAGGCTGAACTAAATCAAAGTACACTATTTTTGTCCAGCTGCAATTACCCCTGCCCCTTTAAGGCGCCCCCTGACTCTAATCAAAATTCTTAATTAGTCACTTTGTCCATAATAGTCAAAAATTCTAATTACAATGCCGCTGAGGATGATATGATCCCCCCACAACCCCCAGGAAAAGGGCTGTAATTTGTCCACTTTGTCTATTGTTTAACCTACATATAGGATTTAATGTTGGAAATGATTAAATGTTTGATCCTGGGTGAGTTCAAAAAGGCCAAGGGCATTAGAATGAAACTTCTGGGAATGCTGGAATAAATCAAAGGACACTATGTACATCCAGGATATCAAAAGGGTGTATCTGTAATGTCCTAGAAACGGCTAAGAATGCCAAAGTGAAACTTCCAGGGCTACAAACACTAATATTACTACTACAATGACTGGAACTTGACTTCTATAACGACTACTTGCGACTGCAACCGCTTGCAATTGCAATTGCGACTACTAGTCACAGCGACTACTAGTGACCTAAATTACTTGCGGTTGCTATCCCAAATTTTTTCTGACTATGTTTATGACTACTCTTGCAACTGTGATTGCAAATACGACTACTTGTGACTCCGAGTATTTGCGACTGCGGCTACGACTGCTTGTGACTGCTTAAGATTGCGACTGCTTAAGACATTGACTACTTGCGACCACAACTAATTGCAACGGCGACGGGGACTACTTGCTGCATCAACTATTCGGGATTGCAATTATAACTATTATTGTTCCGATTTTGACTATGACTGTAGCTGCTACTACTACTGCTACTGCAAATGCTACTAGTACTGCTGCTATTGAACTAAATCAAAGGAGTTTAAGTCTATCCAGTTTTTTAAAGTGACTTGTTTGCAATATTTCGTGAATAGCTAAGGCTATTAAGCTGAAAGTTTTCAGAAATATTGAGAAGGATCTTGAACTAAGTCAAAAGACCATAGATACATCCGATCGCTCAAAAGAGTGTATCTGTAGTATCTCAAAAACTGCAAAGAATATTAATTTTAAACTTTGAAAAAATATTTAGGAGGCATTACACTAAACCAAAAGACACTAGGTGCATCCTTGTTGTCAAAAGGGCGAAAATGAAACATCGCAAGAACGGCTAGGGTAGGCTATTAAATTTGAACTATAAGGGGATTTTGGGAGGGATCTTAAACTCAATCAAAAGAAATTATATGCATCCACGTTGTCAGAAATATATCTTTTACATAGGAATCAAACAAACAATAACGGTAAAGTCCCGAATAATAGAGTTTAAAGGGCCATAAATAAAGAGATCTGAGCAATTTGTCTGTTGTATATTTATTGCCTAATTCTGTTTTCACTCATGTGGGCATTCACCCATTGGAATTCTTTGAGTATATCATCAACAAATTACTGTCGAATCAAAATCTTAATTCAAGAACCGTTCCACAAATCTATTTCAAGTTATATAAAATTTATATAATAATTTTATTTAATGCAATCAGAGACAACTCCAAGAACACATTAGGTAGCTTACAAGCTTTAGAAAAAGAAATTTTTTCAAAGAAGAGTAATGAGCCATATTAAAATTTAAGACAAACAGAAAGTAACTGCTAAATAATTTAATTTTAAACAATCAGAAATTAAAATATATTTTCATTTCAAACTCAAAACAAGCAATAATTACTAGAAACAAAAATCTGGCTACTGCCCCCCCCCCCTTCCGCCAACCCGTAAATTTTCTAAAGTATGTTGCCTTGTTTGCGCTTTACTGAAAACAAAACAGATTGTAGACAATATTATATGATTATGACAATGCAAACTAAACAATAACTGTTAAATAAAATCATGAATCTTGAATTGCTGGAATTCCAGGAATTATTACCATCATGTATTAAACATTCAGTTTATTTTCGTTAGTTCTTTCTAGTCATTTTTTAATATAATAAGTTCTTTCTAGACATATATTTTTAATAAAGCGCAAATGAAGCTATACTCTATAGGAGGTTTGAAATCAGGGGGAGGGGTAGTGGCCAAACTCCTGTTTGTAGTAATTTTGGTCAGTTTTAAGTTCGGTTTGAGTATCTATTTCAATTTTTACTGGTTTTCTGTTTTATTTATTCTTCTATATCTAGTATCCACTATCTTTATGTTTTATGTAATTATTTATTTTATTTTCGTTTGTTTTGGGTTCCATTTATTCCTTGAATGTAGTTTTTGATCGTTTACGTTTGAAATAATATAGGGCTTCATTTCTCTTCATCTTGAGTTTTAACATGGCTCTTTACTTTTCTTTGAAAAACTTTTCCGGAAAGTTCTTTTTCTGAAGTTGGTTATTTTAAACACTCACTGTACCCTATATGTTAAAGTGGTGTCCCGTATCATAAATTATTTATGTCCATTGTTGACTGTAAACTCGATGTGGATTTCGAGTACTGTCTACTGTCTACTTCTGTAAACTTTTAATTTTTATTTATCGGAATGATCGGAAGTCCAAATAAGTAATTTTAGACAGCTGTATTTTTTAAGCAGAAGAAACCAGGATTTTTTTTCCCTTAAGGATACAATTATCTTAGCTGAAAGGATAATCGTTGGGTCTACGAACAAGTGAAGTCATTTTGATAAAGAGCTATTATTTTAAGAGTGAACATGAATATTTAGAAGTTACCCGTGTGAAGTCCTTTAAAATAAATTAGAAGTCATTAAACAGTTAGTTCATTCTTTTTACCGGGTATACCTTACTAGAGCCCGATTGTTTCATTTTTCATCGCGTCGGTGTCTATTGAACCAAAAATCACCCCCATCAGTGAACTTAATAACTGACCTTAAGACCCGACAGCGGATCTGACTGCAACACAACGGACAATAAGTGACCAAATCACAAGGCGGTCGGCAATATAGCTACAAAGACAAAGGGTTAGGAAGGTGATCGTTTCTTAATTAAGAAGATAATAAATTTAGGATAGTAGCTGTATGAGTTCCAGTACTGTGTGCGATTCTGGACACCAATATAGTTGCTACCGATTACCAGCTGAGAATGAAATCGGTACTGAATAGAGACAAATTACTCCAATTTGATTGTTTCTTTTTTGAAGAATAAAATACACAAAATTAGTAATTAAATACATTTCAAAATGTGAACCAAATTAAAAATCATGGGTATTTCACGGTGGCCAGCAAACAAGGAACCATGACAGATGTAATCGCTATAAAAAGTTTCTTGAAATAGAACATACTTGCTACAGTCCAAGTTTCAACTACAGTCTTACTTTGAGAAAAATATTGGTCTACCTAATTAATATTGTGATAATTTTCCAACAATTATTACAACTTACACAGGCATTTGTGTAAACTCTTCAGCCGTAGGGGAGGGGGAATTGTCTGAAAATAGTTTTTAATTGAAAGGAGAAGAGTTAAAAATACTTTCCATGCTGGACTTCTTTAAAATGTAAGCTTTTTTCCTGGGACGTTGACAAATTTTTTCAACGTTGCCTATTTTTCGATGTTGCTTTGATGTTTTTCTATATATTTTTTTTTGTCTTCTAAAGAATGAGGGGGAATAACTTCTCATAAAGTGCATTTGCAGTATTTAGGTAAGTCATCGTCATTTGCAATAACTTAGATAGTTTGTAATATTTCTAATTACTAGGGAAATCTGACGATTGTCACAATATTAGAAAAGGGCGTTGCAAAAAATGTGTACTGGTCCAAGCTTTTCCACGAGCTCCCACAGAATAATCACAAGTGAGATTCCTATCCCCCCCCCCCCCCAAATCTGTTATCATGAAATAATCTAGTTAAAGCTTTTGGGACTGTTATATGTCTAACTTGATAATGATAGACATAACAAAACTATAACCCTTAGTTTCTTTCTATGTCTGAAGTGAGCGAGACTAAATCTTCTCTCTCACTTCCTCTCTCTCGTTATTTCTCTCTCTCTCTCTCTCTCTCCCTCTCTATCAATCTCATAATATTTTTTTTTTGTTTCTTTCCACGTGTAACCAGGCAAGTTGTTTTATATTTGTTTAGACTTGGGGTCAATTATGAACATCATGCGGAAAAATTAATATTTGTCATAAGAATTCACACCGTTTTTTATGCAACAAAGAAACCTGACTTAAACATGATTTTAAATAGTAGAGAGGTGTTAATACCTCCAATCCAACACCGTCGAAGGGTTATTGATTGTTTTTGTAACTTTATTTTCAAAGGATGTTGTGTCGTTTTATAAGGTATGCAATCATCTACACGCAATAGAAATCTTAATAATTTCACTTGCTCGGTATTGAATGTGAAGAGTATGATAAAAAACAGTCTAATTTGAATTCATTCAACCAGGCTGAATAAAGTAAACATCAGCTATGGTAGGAAGCAGGATACCCTTTTTGATTGTTGACTAGTTTTCTTTTGTAACTTTTACTATGCCACTTTTGACTGATGCACACTGTTAAAAAACTAAGTAAACACCGTAGAAGTCAATAGTAAAACAAATTGCAATAATAATAAAATTTGGTAAGGATTGTAGTCCGTGGCGATATAAAGCAGATTTGAAGAGGTTAGGCTATTTTGAACCAAAAGTAATATTAACCATTTATAGGTTAAACAAAGTTCAAATAAAGGAGAAAAATCCGATGACCTGCGTTATTTCACTACGAGCTGCTTGTCAAACAGTTCGTGGTACCGAACTATAGTAAGGAGCGACCCGGCTCAATAGTAACCGTAACTCTAAAAGATGGAATTTTAATACCAATAGTTACATCAAAAGAATTGCATTTTAATACTGACTTTAAATTTATAAGTTTCATCAAGGTCAGTTATCCCCATCAAAATTTACGAGCCTGAGAAAATTTTCCTTATTTAGAAAATAGGGTGAAACACCCCCTAAAGTCATACAATCTGAACAAAAACCACACCATCATATTCAGCGTATCAGAAAATCTTCTTGTAGAAGTTTCAGACCCCTAGCTACAAAAATGGGGAATTTTGCATTTTTGTCAGAAGACAGATCACGGATGCGTGTTTATTTGTTTTTTTTTGTTTGTTTGTTGTTGTTTTTTTTTCCAAGAGGGCGATCGTATCGACTGAATGGTCCTAGAATGTCGCGAGAGGGCTCAGTCTAACGGAAATTAAAGGTTCTAGTGCCCTTTTTAAGTGACCAAAAAATTGGAGGACACCTAGGCCCCCTCTTACGCTCATTTTTTCCCAAGTCACCGGATCAAAATTCTGAGATAGCCATTTTATTCACTATAGTCGAAAAACCTAATAACTATGTTTTTAGGGACGACTTACTCCCCCGCAGTACCCGTGGGAGGGGCTGCAAGTTACAAACGTTGACCTGTGTATACATATAGTAAAGGTTCCTGAGAAGTGTAGAGACGTTGTCAGGGGGATTTTTTTGGTTTAGGGGTGAGATTTGAGGGAGAGGGTTACATGGGAGAATATTTCCATGGAGGAACTTCTCATGGGGGAAGAGAATTTCAATGAAGGGGGAGCATGATTTTCTAGTATTATTTAAAAAACAATGAAACAATAAATATGAAAAGTTTTTTCTACTGAAAGTAAGGAGCGGCATTAAAACTTAACACGAACAAAAATTATTACGCATATGAGGGTTTACCCCCTCGTTATACCTCACTCTTTACGCTAAAGTATTTTTAGTACTTTCAACTATTTATTCTACGGCCTTTGTGATTCAGAGGTCATTCTTAAGGAATTGGGACAGAATTTAAGCTTTAGTGTAAAGAGCGAGGTATCGACGAGGGTTGAACCCCCTCATATACGCAATAAAACATAGGAATATAGAAGTTTGTTACGTAAGTTTAATTCGTAAGTTACGTATATATTTTACCAATGAAAACGTTCATAAAAAAATAAAAGTTCTAGTTGCTTTTCAAGTAATCAAAAAATTGGAGGGCAACTAGGCCTCCTCCCTCGCTCCTTTTTTCTCAAAATCTTCCTATTAATTGCAATTAATTAATATGCAAGTTTTGCTTTAATTATTTATGTGCGGAGAGCCAAGATCAAAACATGCATTAATTCAAAAAGGTCCAGAAATTAAATAAAAAAACAAGTTTTTTTAAATGAAAGTAAGGAGCAACATTAAAACTTCAAACGAAAAGAAATTACTCCACACATGAAAGGGGCTTTTCCTCCTCAACGCCCCGCTCTTTGCGCTAAGGTTTCTTACTGTTTTTAAAAGTAGAGTAAAGAGAAAGAGTCAAACTTTAGCGTAAAGAGCGAGGCGTTGTGGAGGAAAAGCCCCTTTCATATAAGAAGTAATTTCTGTTCGTTTTAAGTTTTAATGTTGCTCCCTACTTTCATTTAAAAAAACTTGTTTTTTTTTGTTTAATTGTAAACAAGGGCAACACTTATTAATGCCTGGAAGCATTATGCATCTTTTTTGTAAAACTTTCATTTAATACCGTATTTAAGTGTGAATTCTCTTTTAACTTGAAGGATTTTTCTTATAGTTTCTTGTAATTTCAGCGGTATTCACATAATTTATTGGTTTTTTGAATTTGTGGTCCCTGTGAAAAAAAAAAGAAATCAAAATCCTTCATATATCCATTCGCGAAGAAAATATGACAAGAAAAACCTTGTACAAAAATAAAGGTATGAGATAGTAGATTTGATTATTTTTCAGTACCTTGATTTTTTTACTTGCAAGAACTATTCCGTTACTTTTGTCCAACTGTTAGTTTTCATCAATATAGAAAATCCATTTTTAAGAGATTTTTAAGAGAATAATTTTACTCGCTTACAAGTGTTCGTCCACTTTAGAAGATAGCAAAAGACACATGTTTACTAGCTAAATAGAATCTTTTCTACTGAACGAATAAAAAACAAATTTTTCAATTGAAGGTAAGGAGCAATATCAAACCTTAAAAAGAACGGAGATTATTCCTTATATAAGGGTGAGGGTCCCTCCTCCTCAATGCCTTCTCAACTCCTCTTTCTTTATGCTATGTTTTTTTTAACTCAAAAAAATCTCTAGGCCTGCTTCAGCAGTCGTTTCTGAAGAATCGGGACAAAAAGCTAATTTTTAGATTGGGACAAAAAGTCTGTTTTTACATGGTAATAAGATGTTTTTAAAGGGAAATACGGTATTTTTAGAGGTTACTAAAATATTTTTGCAGGATATTAGGATATTTTAGAAGATAATAAAACATCCAAAGACTCTACTATCCTCCTAAACCTCTATAAACCTCTTTACTTAAAACCTAAAAACATCTTACTACCCTATAAAAACATCTAATGCCCTATCTTTAGAGTGTTGTAAGATGTTCTTAAAGGGAGGTACGATATTTTTAGAGGAAATTAAAATATTTTTACAGGGTATTGGGATATTTTAGAAGATAATACAACATCCAATTACTTTACTATCCCCCTATACCTCTAAAAACCTCTTTCCTTAATGCCTGCAAACATCCTACTACCCTATAAAACATCCAAATGTCCTTCTTTAGATGATAGTAAGATGTGCTTAAGGGGACCTTGTCTTAGAACTTAGAACCTCCTGTGCCTCCAGCGGCGCCCAAGACGTCCAAGAAGAGTCTCCAATCGTCTCTGAAACTTGCGACTGCGACGACATCTTCCCACTCAGGCTTTATTGAGGTGTGAAGGTGCCGCAGGTCGTTGTTGTAGGTACGACGGAGTGAATTCTTGGGTCTTCCTCTCCGGTGGGTGCCTTCAGGTAACCAGAAAAATGTAGATTTTGGAATTCTGGAGTCATTCATGCGCAGCACGTGTCCAAGGTAGCTCAATCTACGCCTTTGTATGGTTTCGATGAGGGACGGTTGATCTGTGATATTTCTAATGCGCTCGTTCTTTACCTTCTGGGTCCAGTGGATGCCGAGAAGTCTACGTAGGCATATATTTTCAAAAGACTGAATTCTCCTCTCTTTTTCTCGGCTGAGATGCCATGTATCAGATGCAAAGAGGAGGACGGACAGAACGTTGCTGTTGGACAGGCAGAGCTTAAGCCGGAGCGAGAAAGAACTCGACCTCTAAACTTTTTGAGCCTGTTGAAGGTGCTTTTAGCCTGTCCAATTCAGGTGATGACCTCTTCGGCTGTGGATACCGTGTTCTCGATGGTGCTGCCAAGATATTTGAAATAGACTGCTTGTTTCATGTCTTTGTCATTACATTTGATGTTCATAGCTAAATCGCTAGTTGCCATGCCTTTGGTTTTACTGGCGTTGATTTTGAGTCCAAAACCTTACTGCTTTTTGTTGAACGCTCGTGAGCAGTGCTTGAAGCTGTGATTTGCAGGTTTCGAGGATGGCTATATCGTCAGAAAAATCTAGGTCACTCAGCAAGCGAATATTTAGGTGTAACCCAGTTGCGCCGACGCTCCTCAATACAAATTCGATGACAACTGTGAAAAGTAGCGGAGATAGCACGCAACCTTGTTTCACCCTGGAGAGGATGGGAAATTTAGGTGAATTTCCCTCTGCTGTCTTCACACAACAGGTTGTATCGTCATACATCACCATGATGAGATTTACTATGATATCAGGGATACCATAGTGGCGAAGGAACTTCCAGAGATACTGGCGGTCTAATGAGTCGAACGCCTTTTTGAAGTCTATGAAGATTTTGTAGAGTTTATTGCACCATTCGCAGCTCTCCTCCGTGAGTATTCAGAGGGTGTATATCAAGCCTGTGAAAGAGCGTTTTGGGCGGAAGCCATTCTGTTCATCCCGCAAGTATTCATCTAGGTGAAGTTGCATTCTGGAAACGATAATGTGGGGCAACAATTTGCCCGGAATTGAGAGCTGGCTGATGGCTCGCCAGTTGTTACAGAGCGTGGTATCGCCCTTCTTGAAGAGCTTCAAGAGCTTCCTGTGGTGCCAGTCGTAGGATAATTTTGCCGTTGTCCAGATGGTTCCGAAGAAGTCTTTCCAGTAGGTGACACAGGTTTCCATGGAGCATTTTAGTGTTTCTGCCGTGATGCGGTCGTCTACTGGGGATCAGTCGTTTTTCAGCTTTCGACTGCCTTCAGAATTGTATCTTCAGTAGGGGGATTGGTGTTAATGTCTAGCGAGATCTGAGGATCTTTGGGGATGGTGATTGGCTCATCCGCGGGTGGTTTGTTCAGGATTTTGTCAAAGTGGTTGGCCAACACCAACTTCTTCTCTTCGGGACCGGTAACCAGTATGCCGAATTCATCCTTCACCAGACCATTGCTGACTCTCTTCTTCCCATTAATCTCGTTCGTTATCTTGTACAACGACCTGTTGTCTAATATTCTTAGCAGCCTCTTCAGCTTTCGTGGCCTTTGCTTCGTAGTAGTGACGTTTGTATCAGCACGTGCTCTATTTGGTAGATTTATCAATCCGTCTGTATTTCTCGGCCTTGTAGATTTGATTTGCGTCATGACAAGTAAGGATCTGATGTTTTGAGACTCCCCTCTCCTCTATGAACTACCAAGTGTGGTCCGATAGCCACTGGTTCTTCAATTTCTTGTGGTGCCTAAGGGTCTTGCTTGCTGACTCAATGTAGAGGTTCTTTATCTGGTCCCATATCATTTCCTGTTCGGCCTGGTCACTGAATTGCAGTGCTTCAAACTTGTTTCTAGATTCGTTTACGAATTCACATCTGGTCATTTGGTCTAGGAGCTTGTCGAAGAATCAAATCGGGGTTCTGAATTGGGTATCCTTTTCTCATTCCTCTTCAGCTTCAGGAGAATTCGGTTACTAGTAGGTTGTGGTCTGAACGAAGGTCGGCACCTCTATATGCTCTCACGTCTTGTATAATAAAGTGGAACTTTCGGCTGACTGGATAGTGGTCGATATGGTTTCTAACTACATCATAAGGGGAGGTCCATGAATTCCTATTGGACGTCTCTATGAGGAAAAAGGCTGTATCCTATCACCAGATTATTAGCCATTGCAAAGTTTCATTCCCGTCACGCATGTCCATGCCCTGCCTACAGAGTGCCTGTGGGCAGTAGGACTCATCGTTGCCAACGTTGGCGCTTAAGTCACCAAGAACGCACATGATGTCATGTTTCGAAATTCTTTTGACCACCACCTATAAGGTGTGGTAGAATTCTTCTTTGCTCTCGACTTCTGCGACGTTAATGGGAGCGTTGCAGACTACTACAGAAAGTTTTGCTTGTCGTCCAGTGAAACGCGCTACGAGAATTCTTGGCGATATGGGAGTCCATTTCAAGAGAGATCTTGAGGTATCCCTCGTCATGATGAGTGCAACTCCTTGCTCATGCCTGCTTTCGGCACCGCAGTAGAGGATCGTAGAATGGTCGTCAAGTTGTTTCTCCCTGGAGCCTGTCCATCTTACTTCGGACAGTGCCAGGATGTCTAGATGGTATCTTTGCTTCTCCTGGAGTGATTGTTCGGTCTTCGATAGTTGGGACATCGTGCGGACATTCCGAAAACCAAATCTTAGGTTGTTGTTTGCTTTTAAAAATCGTGTCCGGGCGCATGTGTTTGTCGTCGTCAGTAGGGGTTTAGATCCGAGGCTATTTTTTGACATTTCAGTTGCAAGAGAATGTTTCCCCAGAAGAGTACTCCTCTGGTTCCTGGAAACGGATTGCAAGTCTGAGGCCCGACACTCCTCCTTTGCCCATGCTCGGGACCCGCTGCTGGGAAGAACGAATTGCGAACCAAAAACAGGCGGAGTCTTTAGATGGTAAAATGCCCTACCTTTAGATGGTAGTAGGATGGTAATAAAACGTCCTAAAAACATCCTACTGCCCTATAAAAACCTCCAAATGCCCTATCTTTAGCTGGTAATAAGATGTTCTTAAGTAAGATATTTTTAGAGAATATCGCTTATGCGAGGTATATTTGGTGTCATTTTAGAATTCAGTCAATTTTTTCGTCTGGTTAGCTTATTATTTTATTCCTGGCTCAAACAAACAGCATATTTCACTTTTCTCTTGTTATCGTTGTAATTGTTTCCCTTGCAGGAACTAGTAATTATGATATGATTTATTATAGCTAATTTTTTCTAATTTTATCTTTCTATAGCTAGTTTTACTAATTCCCAGTTATATATTTTAAATCGAAAAAACTTGCTTTTTAACCTAATTTCCGATCGTCATTGAAATCATGGCCCTTCATACCTGAGATATGATATGTGCTACTGGCCTCACAAGCCTACGATTCGTTGCTGTTAAATTGTATAAATATATGCATGTAAATTGACTGGTAGTATTCTGTTTTTTCAGTTTTTCTGTTAAAAAATTAAAATGTTGAATTACAATTAAAATTTTGGACAAAGTTTGAATGATTATACGAAATTTTCGATGAACTGTAGTTCTATAGAATAAGTTCTGAATAATAATTTTAATACAGAAATTTGGATGGACGCAGGGGTGTACCGTTGTTCTTACGAATGGAAATTCTGCATTATTTTGTATCTTCGATGTAACAGAAGCCTTCACGAGCTCTTATGTTTGAACACATTGTATGCAAATTTTTAAATACATTGAGGCATGTATATAAATATAACTAAAAAAGGGAAATAAATTTAAAGTTGCTTAAAACAAAGCTTTTGGTAGCACTTTTGCCTCACACCTCCACCTCTGCCAAGGACTTTCCCGACAAGGCTCCTGATGGCCCGTCTCTTGCCGTTTCCACCTCTAAGCCGGTAGGCTTGTGAATGTTACAATTTAAGGTATATTAAAAAATAGTCACAGCGGGAGGGATAATATTACTACCCCCAGCACCAAAAATAAAGGTCTGGACAAAAAATATTCATTTCCCTGCGGCACAGTTTTTTTGTCACATAAATAGGGCACTGGATTTAATTTCGTTTGAATTAGCCCTATTCTGACCTTATAGGATCGTTGTTTTGACAAAAAAAAAAAAAAAAAAACCTGAGGGCATTTCCACCCATGAGAAAAAAATAAGCACGCACCCCTGATCTAGGAAACAATGTGAAATTCCACATTTTTGTACGTATGAGCTTCAAATGCTTAGATTATAGTTATCTAAAATGCTGAATCTAATGGCGTGATCAAACACTTCGCTCAAATGAACTGTAAATAAGGAGCGACGCGGCTCGATAGCAACTGAAACTCTAATTTTGAAATCAATAGATATATCAATAGAATTGACTTTTCATGCTGACTTCAAATACATAATATACATTGAGTTAAATGTTACCGATCAAAAGCCAAGGGTCTGAGAAAATTTGCCTGGTTTTTGAAAAAGCGGGAAAACATCCCCTAAAAGTCAAGTAATCTTAATTAAAATCACGTCACAAATTCAGCATATCAGAGAATCCTACTGTAGAAATTTATAGCTCCCATCTCTCTCTCTCTCTCTCTCTCTCTCTCTCTCTCTCTATATATATATATATATATATATATATATATATATATATATATATATATATATATATATATATATATATATATATATATATATATATATATATATATATATATATATATATATATATATATATATATATATATATATATATATATATTGATATTAATAGATATATATATATATATATATATATATATATATATATATATATATATATATATATATATATATATATATATATATATATATATATATATATATATATATATATTGATAATAATAGATATATCAAATACATAAGATTCATTGATTTTAGTGTCACCCATCAAAAGCCATGGGTCTGAAAAAAATATTTCAAGCAAAAAATTGCTTGATTTTCGAAAACAGAGGAAAACACCCCTTAGAGTCAAGGAATCTTATTTAAAATTGCACCTCCCAATTCAACGTATCAGAGATTACCATTGAAGAAATTTAAAGGTCCTATTTATAAATATGTGGAATTTTTGTATTTTTATACAAGAAGAGAAATCCTAGATGCGTGTTTATTTGTTTTGTTTTCTTCCCCATGGGTGATCGTATCAAACCAATGGTCCTAAAATATCAGGAGAGGGCTCATTGGAACGAAAATTGAAGTTTTTAGCGTCCTTTTTAAGCGATCAAAATGATTGGGTGGTAGCTAACAAAAAATATTGACGAAAAAGATTAATAAACAAGCAAATATAAAAAAAAGATAAAAAAGATTGGGGGAATTTTCAAGAATTTCTATACCAAATTCTTTTTATTTGTCTTACTTTCTCTTTGCCGACTATACTTTACAGGTGGAAATGTTAAAAGTAATAATTACCCGGTTAAATTTTCATCGGGATTGATTTGTTTAGAGGATGTTTCTGTGAGGGGAATTTTTATGTGATCGGGGGGGGGGGGCGGGTTTTCAGGCATTTATTTAAAAACGACCGGAAATTAAATAGAAAAAACAAGATGTTTCTCTGATTCTTTCAGAATCAGAAAAACATCTGATTCTTTCAAGATTTTTGGTCCTTTCTTTAAAGAAAGGATCAATAATAAAACTTAAAACGAACAGAAATTGTTCAGTAAATGAGGGGGGTTGCCTCCTCCTCAATACTTCACTCCTTACGCTTAAGTTTGACTTTTGTCTCGATTCCATAAGAATGACTACTGAAGTACAGGGGTTGTTTCATTAAATCAGTAAGATGTTTTTTTTAAGTACTTAAGGACTTTAGCGGGACGAGCGAAGTATTGAGAAGGAGAAAAAATCCCTCATTTACGTAACAATTTCCGTTTGTTTAAGTTTTAATGTTGCTCCATATTTTCAGTCGAAATAACTTGTTTTAAATTTAATTTTGTTAACATCACTTTTCTTTTTGGGGATGTTTCCCCATTTTTTGGAAGTCGACCCAATTTTCTGTAGCACGTAGTTTTTGATGGTTAAAATCAAAATTGAAGAATTTTATAAATTTAGAATAATCATAAAAAGTTTATTCTTTTGGTGCATTAATTATAATCACTTTTTTTCAAGGTGTCTATTACTATTTGCCCGGATATCTCCTTAAACATTTTGCAACGAAAACGTTCAAAGAAAAGTAAAGAGTGCTACCAAAATCTAAAACGGGTGGGAAGAGGATCCAACAGTGATTTAGGCTTCAAATGAACGAAGATTACTGAGAATGAACAAAGTAAAATTAAAATGAACAGAAATGAAATAAACCATCGAAGTAAAGTTAAAAAAAATCATCCCATCAAACCTACTAAAGGCTAGAGTGTTATTTACAGTTTCTTATTAATCGCAGCGAAAAACAAATTTAAACTCGAAAAAAGTTAATAAGAAATGAACATAATGTTTTCTCAGAATAAACGGATCTTTTTTTGGCTCAGTTTCGATTTATTATTCTAAAAGATTTTTGTTGTGTTACAACTATTTTTCTTTTAATTCAGTATCATTATAAACAATTCTTCGGAAAGTAAAACTTTAAAAACGTCATGCTGTGATTTTTGAACCTCTTTTGTTTGCTTTGGCAATATTTGGATATTTTAGCTCACAAGTCATGAACCTATAATCTCTAGCTTTCTGTAGCTTTTGAGTTCTATAGCTTTTCTCGATTTCAATGTAACTTCATTTCCTTCAGTCTATATTTTAATTCAATTCTTTTGTAGCTTTGAGTTTTTTAGCTTTTCTCGATTCAATGTAACTTGGTTTCCTTCAATCTATTATTGCTCAGCTACCCGTTGTGCATAAGTTTTCTAAATCAGAGTGTTGTTTTCTGTATTCAATTTGTTTTATCTCAATTTACTTTTAACTTGTCGGTTTTAACAGTAATTTATATTTAAAGAGTCAAATGATTTATAGTTTTCTGCTATAATGCATGCTAACCGATCCGAGAAAAACTTGATGGTGGAATCACTGAATAAGGTAATTGGCAAAAGAAGGCATGTATTTACGATAAATAGCACATGAAACCTTTCACTTTTCTCTGTAACAACTCAATGATTGCGTCAAATACTAAGATGCTCCATAAAATAAAATTGTAGGAGATATACTATCCTTATTACATATATATATATATGTATGTATATATTTATTTATATATATATATATATATATATATATATATATATATATATATATATATATATATATATATATATATATATATATATATATATATATATATATATATATATATATATATATATATATATATATATATATATATATATAAATATACATATATATATATATATATATATATATATATATATATATATATATATATATATATATATATATATATATATATATATATATATATATATCTATATATATATATTTATATATAAATATATATACATATATATATATATATATATATATATATATATATATATATATATATATATATATATATATATATGTATATATATATACTTATATATATATCTATATATATAAAAATAAGTTGTCTGTCTGTGGATCTGTGGATCAGGTGACGTCATGTTTCTGTGTCGGCTGACGTCATGAAATTAGTTGTCGTCATAAAAACTTAAAAAAAAACTAAAAAGAAAAAAACTAAAAAACCTAAAAAAAGGTCAAAACCAATAAAAAAAAACTAAAAGGAAAAAAGGGAAAAAATTAAAAATTTATTTCATCATATACCAATTCAAAAACGAATGTATACCGGGATGACGAGCGGGACACAGGGAATATAAATGACACAACTACAGCGGGGACGCCGGGGGGCACAGGGGGATATAAATGACGACCGGGAAACCGGGACACAAGGAATATAAATGACGCCCGGGACACTCAAAGAGAAATCAGAGACTGGGACACCGGGACACAAATGACGACCGGGACACAGGGAATATAAATGACGACCGGGACACAGGGACATAATTACAAAGGGGACGCCGGGGTGCACAGGGGGATATATAAATGACGATGGCGACTCAGGGAATGGTCGATTAGCAATCACCATCAACAAAGCTCAAGGGCAATCATTAGAATCATGAGGTATAGATCTGAATACGGATTGTTTTCCCATTGACCATTATATGTTGCATGTTCAAGAGTCGGTAAACCTGACAATCTATTTATATGCACAGACAATGGGACAGCGAAGAATGTTGTATATTCGCAAGTTTTACGTAGTTAAAAACATATATATATACTAGCTGTTGGGGTGGCGCTTCGCGCCACCCCAACACCTAGTTGGTGGGGGCGCTTCGCGCCCCCCCAAGCCCCCCCGCGCGCGTAAGTCGTTACGCGCCATTGTAGTTGTGTCCCTATGTCCCACCTGTGAATATAGATAGATATATATATATATATATATATATATATATATATATATATATATATATATATATATATATATATATATATATATATATATATATATATATATATATATATATATATATATATATATATATATATATGGTTTTAACTACGTAAAACTTGCGAATATACAACATTCTTTGCTGTCCCATTGTCTTTGCATATAAATAAATTGTCAGGTTTACCGACTCTTGAACATGCAACATATAATGGTCCATGGGAAAACAATCTGTATTCAGATCTATACCTCATGATTCTAATGATTGCCCTTGAGCTTTGTTGTTGGTGATTGCTAATCGACCATTCCCTGTCCCGGTGTCCCGGTCGTCATTTATATTCCCTGTGTCCCGGTCGTCATATGTATCCCGGTGTCCCGGTCTGTATATACATTCGTTTTTTAGTTTTGTTTTTCTCCTTTATTTTTTTCCTTTTTTTTTCTTTTTTAGCTTATTTAGATTTTTAGATTTTTTAGTTTTTTTATTAGTTTTTAGTTTTTTTTTCTTTTTAGTTTTTTTGTCCCGGTCGTCATTTATATCCCCCTGTTTCCCCCGGTGTCCCCGTTGTAGTTGTGTCCCTGTGTCCCGGTCGTCATTTATATTCCCTGTGTCCCGGTCGTCATTTGTATCCCGGTGTACCGGTCTGTATATACATTCGTTTTTTAGTTTTGTTTTTCTCCTTTATTTTTTTCCTTTTTTTTTCTTTTTTAGTTTATTTAGATTTTTAGATTTTTTAGTTTTTTTATTAGTTTTTAGTTTTTTTTTCTTTTTAGTTTTTTTGTAGTTTTTACCTTCTTTTTAGTTTTGTTAATTTTTTTTTTTACTTATGTCCTGGTCGTCATTTATACTCCCTGTGTCCCGGTGCTTTGTTGATTGCTAATCGAACATTCCTTTTGTCCTGGTCGCTTTCTCTTTGAGTGTCGTCATTTATTTTTTTCTTTTTTAGTTCTTTTAGTTTTTACCTTTTTTAGTTTTTTTTTAGTTTTTTAGATGAAAATTTTTTTTAGTTTTTTCCTTTTTTTCTTTTTAGTTTTTTATTGGTTTTTACCTTTATGTTAGCTTATTTTTCAGTTTTTTCCTTTTTTTTTAGTTTTTTTTTATTTTTTATTTTTTTTAGTTTTTTACCTTTTTTTAGTTTTTTTAGTTTTTTTAGTTTTTTAGCTTTTTTACTTTTTTTATTAGTTTTTAGTTTTTTTGTAGTTTTTGCCTTTTTTTAGTTTTTTCAGTTTTTTTTTTAGTTTTTTATTGGTTTTTACCTTTATTTTAGCTTATTTTTCAGTTTTTTCCTTTTTTTTAGTTTTTTTTTAGTTTTTAGTTTTTTTAGTTTTTTACCTTTTTTTAGTTTTTTTAGTTTTTTTAGTTTTTTAGCTTTTTTATTTTTTTTATTAGTTTTTAGTTTTTTTTGTAGTTTTTGCCTTTTTTTTAGTTTTTTTAGTTTTTTAGCTTTTTTATTAGTTTTTAGTTTTTTTTGTAGTTTTTGCCTTTTTTTAGTTTTTTTAGTTTTTTAGCTTTTTTATTTTTTTTATTAGTTTTTAGTTTTTTTTGTAGTTTTTGCCTTTTTTTAGATCACCTGATCCATCCACAGACAGACAACTTATTTTTATATATATAGATATACATATATCTATCTATATTCACAGGTGGGACATAGGGACACAACTACAATGGCGCGTAACTAATATGGCGCGTAACGACTTACGCGCGCGGGGGGGCTTGGGGGGTGCGCGAAGCGCCCCCACCAACTAGGTGTTGGGGTGGCGCGATATATATATCTATATATATAAAAATAAGTTGTCTGTGTGTGGATCTGTGGATGGATCAGGTGACGTCACCTGAAAAAACTGGATCAGGTGACAAAACTGAAAACTGAAAAAACTAAAAAAAGGCAAAAACTACAAAAAAAACTAAAAACTAATAAAAAAAATAAAAAAGCTAAAAAACTAAAAAAACTAAAAAAAGGCAAAAACTACAAAAAAACTAAAAACTAATAAAAAAGCTAAAAAACTAAAAAAACTAAAAAAAAGCAAAAACTACAAAAAAACTAAAAACTAATAAAAAAAATAAAAAAGCTAAAAAACTAAAAAAACTAAAAAAAGGTAAAAAACTAAAAAAACTAAAAAAAACTAAAAAAAGGAAAAAACTGAAAAATAAGCTAAAATAAAGGTAAAAACCAATAAAAAACTAAAAAAAAAAACTGAAAAAACTAAAAAAAGGCAAAAACTACAAAAAAAACTATAAACTAATAAAAAAAGTAAAAAAGCTAAAAAAAACTAAAAAAACTAAAAAAAGGTAAAAAACTAAAAAAAATAAAAAATAAAAAAAAACTAAAAAAAAGGAAAAAACTGAAAAATAAGCTAAAATAAAGGTAAAAACCAATAAAAAACTAAAAAGAAAAAAAGGAAAAAACTAAAAAAAATTTTCATCTAAAAAACTAAAAAAAACTAAAAAAGGTAAAAACTAAAAGAACTAAAAAAGAAAAAAATAAATGACGACACTCAAAGAGAAAGCGACCAGGACAAAAGGAATGTTCGATTAGCAATCAACAAAGCACCGGGACACAGGGAGTATAAATGACGACCAGGACATAAGTAAAAAAAAAAACTAACAAAACTAAAAAGAAGGTAAAAACTACAAAAAAAAAGAAAAAAAAACTAAAAACTAATAAAAAAACTAAAAAATCTAAAAATCTAAATAAACTAAAAAGGAAAAAAATAAAGGAGAAAAACAAAACTAAAAAACGAATGTATATACAGACCGGGACACCGGGATACAAATGACGACCGGGACACAGGGAATATAAATGACGACCGGGACACAGGGACACAACTACAACGGGGACACCGGGGGAAACAGGGGGATATAAATGACGACCGGGACAGGGAATGGTCGATTAGCAATCACCATCAACAAAGCTCAAGGGCAATCATTAGAATCATGAGGTATAGATCTGAATACAGATTGTTTTCCCATGGACCATTATATGTTGCATGTTCAAGAGTCGGTAAACCTGACAATCTATTTATATGCAAAGACAATGGGACAGCAAAGAATGTTGTATATTCGCAAGTTTTACGTAGTTAAAACCATATATATATATATATATATATATATATATATATATATATAATTATATATATATATATATATATATATATATATATATATATATATATATTTCACCCCAACAGCTAGTATATATATATATATATATATATATGTATATATATATATATATATATATATATATATATATATATATATATATATATATATATATATATATATATATATATATATACTAGCTGTTGGGGTGGCGCTTCGCGCCACCCCAACACCTAGTTGGTGGGGGCGCTTCGCGCCCCCCCCAAGCCCCCCCGCGCGCGTAAGTCGTTACGCGCCATAATAGTTACGCGCCATTGTAGTTGTGTCCCTATGTCCCACCTGTGAATATAGATATATATATATATATATATATATATATATATATATATATATATATATATATATATATATATATATATATATGGTTTTAACTACGTAAAACTTGCGAATATACATATAAATAGATTGTCAGGTTTACCGACTCTTGAACATGCAACATATAATGGTCCATGGGAAAACAATCTGTATTCAGATCTATACCTCATGATTCTAATGATTGCCCTTGAGCTTTGTTGATGGTGATTGCTAATCGACCATTCCCTGTCCCGGTGTCCCGGTCGTCATTTACATCCCCCTGTTTCCCCCGGTGTCCCCGTTGTAGTTGTGTCCCTGTGTCCCGGTCGTCATTTATATTCCCTGTGTCCCGGTCGTCATTTGTATCCCGGTGTCCCGGTCTGTATATACATTCGTTTTTTAGTTTTGTTTTTCTCCTTTATTTTTTTCCTTTTTTTTCTTTTTTAGCTTATTTAGATTTTTAGATTTTTTAGTTTTTTTATTAGTTTTTAGTTTTTTTTTTCTTTTTAGTTTTTTTGTCCCGGTCGTCATTTATATCCCCCTGTTTCCCCCGGTGTCCCCGTTGTAGTTGTGTCCCTGTGTCCCGGTCGTCATTTATATTCCCTGTGTCTCGGTCGTCATTTGTATCCCGGTGTACCGGTCTGTATATACATTCGTTTTTTAGTTTTGTTTTTCTCCTTTATTTTTTTCCTTTTTTTTTCTTTTTTAGTTTATTTAGATTTTTAGATTTTTTAGTTTTTTTATTAGTTTTTAGTTTTTTTTTTCTTTTTAGTTTTTTTGTAGTTTTTACCTTCTTTTTAGTTTTGTTAATTTTTTTTTTTACTTATGTCCTGGTCGTCATTTATACTCCCTGTGTCCCGGTGCTTTGTTGATTGCTAATCGAACATTCCTTTTGTCCTGGTCGCTTTCTCTTTGAGTGTCGTCATTTATTTTTTTCTTTTTTAGTTCTTTTAGTTTTTACCTTTTTTAGTTTTTTTAGTTTTTTAGATGAAAATTTTTTTTAGTTTTTTCCTTTTTTTCTTTTAGTTTTTTATTGGTTTTTACCTTTATGTTAGCTTATTTTTCAGTTTTTTCCTTTTTTTTAGGTTTTTTTTTATTTTTATTTTTTTAGTTTTTACCTTTTTTTAGTTTTTTTAGTTTTTTTAGTTTTTAGCTTTTTTACTTTTTTTTTAGTTTTTAGTTTTTTTGTAGTTTTTGCCTTTTTTTAGTTTTTTCAGTTTTTTTTTTAGTTTTTTATTGGTTTTTACCTTTATTTTAGCTTATTTTTCAGTTTTTTCCTTTTTTTTAGTTTTTTTTAGTGTTTAGTTTTTTTAGTTTTTTACCTTTTTTTAGTTTTTTAGTTTTTTAGTTTTTTAGCTTTTTATTTTTTTTATTAGTTTTTTAGTTTTTTTTGTTTTTATTAGTTTTTAGTTTTTTTTGTAGTTTTTGCCTTTTTTTAGTTTTTCAGTTTTGACGTCACCTGATCCAGTTTTTTCAGGTGACGTCACCTGATCCATCCATCCACAGACAGACAGACAACTTATTTTATATATATAGATAGATAGATATAGATATATATATATATCTTCTATATATATAAAAATAAGTTGTCTGTGGATCTGTGGATCTGTGGATCAGGTGACGATCCACAAAAAAGGTAAAAAACTAAAAACTAAAAAAAAAACTGAAAAAACTAAAAAAAGGCAAAAACTACAAAAAAAACTAAAAACTAATAAAAAAATAAAAAAGCTAAAAAACTAAAAAAACTAAAAAAACTAAAAAACTAAAAGAACTAAAAACTAAAAAAAAACTTCAAAAAAGGAAAAAACTGAAAAATAGAAGAGAAAAAGAAAACTAATAAAATTAAGAATAAAATAAAAAAAATAAAAAATATATAAAAATAAGCTGTCTGTCTGTCTGTGGATCTGTGGATCAGGTGACGATCCACAAAAAAGGTAAAAAACTAAAAACTAAAAAAAAAACTGAAAAAACTAAAAAAAGGCAAAAACTACAAAAAAAACTAAAAACTAATAAAAAAAATAAAAAAGCTAAAAAACTAATAAAACTAAAAAAACTAAAAAACTAAAGAAACTAAAAACTAAAAAAAAAACTTAAAAAAAGGAAAAAACTGAAAAATAGAAGAGAAAAAGAAAACTAATAAAATTAAGAATAGAATAAAAAAAAATAAAAAAGATAAAAATTAAAAAAAAAGAAAAAAGAAAAAGCGAAAAAAACTAAAAAAGCTAAAAAAAGGTAAAAACCAATAAAAAACTAAAAAGAAAAAAAGGAAAAAAAAAACTAAAAAAACTAAAAACTAAAAAAAACTTAAAAAAAGGAAAAAAAACTGAAAAATAGAAGAGAAAAAGAAAACTAATAAAATTAAGAATAAAAATAAAAAAAATAAAAAAGATAAAAACTAAAAAAAAAGTAAAAAGAAAAAACGAAAAAACTAAAAAAGCTAAAAAAAAGGTAAAAACCAATAAAAAACTAAAAAGAAAAAAAGGAAAAAAACTAAAAAAAATTTCATCTAAAAAACTAAAAAAAACTAAAAAAGGTAAAAACTAAAAGAACTAAAAAAAGAAAAAAAAACTAAAAAAAGGAAAAAAACTGAAAAATAAAGGAGAAACAATCTAAATAAATGACGACACTCAAAGAGAAAGCGACCGGGACAAAAGGAATGTTCGATTAGCAATCAACAAAGCACCGGGACACAGGGAGTATAAATGACGACGACCGGGACACAGGGACATAACTACAAAGGGGACGCCGGGGTGCAGAGGGGAATATATAAATGAATAAAATTAAGAATAAAATAAAAAAAATAAAAAAGATAAAAAACTAAAAAAAAAGTAAAAAGAAAAAACGAAAAAAACTAAAAAAGCTAAAAAAAAAACTTAAAAAAAAGGAAAAAACTGAAAAATAGAAGAGAAAAAGAAAACTAATAAAATTAAGAATAAAAATAAAAAAAAATAAAAAAGATAAAAACTAAAAAAAAAGTAAAAAGAAAAAAACTAAAAAAAACTAAAAAAGGTAAAAACTAAAAGAACTAAAAAAGAAAAAAAAACTAAAAAAAGGAAAAAAACTGAAAAATAAAGGAGAAACAATCTAAATAAATGACGACACTCAAAGAGAAAGCGACCGGGACAAAAGGAATGTTCGATTAGCAATCAACAAAGCACCGGGACACAGGGAGTATAAATGACGACGACCGGGACACAGGGACATAACTACAAAGGGGGACGCCGGGGTGCACAGGGGGATATATAAATGACGATGGCGACTCAGGGAATGGTCGATTCACAGGTGGGACATAGGGACACAACTACAATGGCGCGTAACTAATATGGCGCGTAACGACTTACGCGCGCGGGGGGGCTTGGGGGGGGCGCGAAGCGCCCACACCAACTAGGTGTTGGGGTGGCGCGAAGCGCCACCCCAACAGCTAGTATATATATATATATATATATATATATATATATATATATATATATATATATATATATTATATATATATATATATATACATACATATATATATATATATATAAAATATATATATATATATATATATATTATATATATATATATATATATATATATATTATATATATATATATATATATATATATATATATATATATATATATATATATATATATATATAATATATATATATATATATATATATATATATATATATATATATATAATATATATATATATATATATATATATATATATATATATATATATATAATATATATATATATATATATATATATATATATACATACTAGCTGTTGGGTGGCGCTTCGCGCCCCCCCCCCCAAGCCTCCCCGCGCGCGTAAGTCGTTACGCGCCATATTAGTTACGCGCCATTGTAGTTGTGTCCCTATGTCCCACCTGTGAATATAGATAGATATATATATATATATATATATATATATATATATATTATATATATATATATATTATATAATATATATATTATATAAGTTTTTAACTACGTAAAACTTGCGAATATACAACATTCTTTGCTGTCCCATTGTCTGTGCATATAAATAGATTGTCAGGTTTACCGACTCTTGAACATGCAACATATAATGGTCCATGGGAAAACAATCCGTATTCAGATCTATACCTCATGATTCTAATGATTGCCCTTGAGCTTTGTTGATGGTGATTGCTAATCGACCATTCCCTGTCCCGGTGTCCCAGTCGTCATTTATATCCCCCTGTGCCCCCCGGCGTCCCCGTTGTAGTTGTGTCCTGTGTTCCGGTCGTCATTT